>NC_092741.1:114775717-115093883 GCF_047496795.1 Chiloscyllium punctatum | reverse complement strand
ATACTATAACTAATTAAACAACATAAGAACCACTTAAAAGACTTCCAGAAAAATTAAATAATTTATCACTGAGATATATTTGAGTTTTAATACAGAAGTTTTTATATAGACTTGAAGTGTGCAGTTTAGGACAAGTGTATTTTAGGTAATGTATGTGCTTTAATAAACTTTACTCTGATTTCAGTGGAAGAAAGAAAAGCAAAAGGATGAGTCAAGTTTCTCACGAGGCAGTGGGGAGTTGCCAAATAAGGATTATTACTCATTAAATGCATTCTTACTGGGCCAACTCACCCCATTAATATTCAACTTCCCCCTCCTTTACCAAATGCACTGAACAAGGTCGACATTGTGGAAGTCAGGGCAGATAATTGGTGACTTTAGGTTGCCCCTTACTCTGGTATTGGATAGCAGACATCCAAATCTTAGGTCGTATTTCACGGACACAGGCTGCACAAAACCCATGTCCACATGCATTGACCGAATATTTATCAAAATTAAAATATTGCTTTGGCCGTGTAGATGACATGGCTGAATCTTCATTCCAAATACAAGTGCACATTCACAAATGTATTATATTTAAGAAACAAGCTCTACAGCCTGCCATCCTCAGCATCATCTCATCTTATAACCCTGTACAAGAGAGTGTTATTCTTTCCCCAATGGCCAAAGTAGCCAAAAAACTTCTCATTGTGATTTTTGAGAAGATCTGTAGCTCAGGTTGAGGTTCAAGTTGTACGTTTGCTCGCTGTGCTGGCAGGTTTATTTTCAGATGTTTGATCACCATACTAGTTATCATCATCAGTGGGCCTCCAGCGAAGCACTGATGTTCTGTCCCACTTTCTATTTGTGTCTTGGTCTGATAAGGTGGCTGATATCATTTCTGATTCTTTCTTTCAGAGGTTGGTAAATGGGGTCCAAATCAATGTGTTTATTGATGAAGTAGTCGGACTACTCCGACCCCTTGGCATCATGGTATCCCACAAACCTATTAACACAATGAAACAGCTCCTGATGAACCTAATGGACCCTATACCAACAACCAGCAAAACTAATGTCATTTACACAATACCATGCAAGGGCTGTACAAACACCGACATCAGACAGACAGGCAGAAAACTAGCCACCATGATACACGAACACCAACTATTCACCAAAGACATGACCCACTATCACTAGTATCCTTACACACAGACAGAAAAGGACACAACTTCGACTGGGACAACACATCCACCCTTGGACACGCAAGGAAATTCCTAGAGGCCTGGCATTCACACCAAAACTCCATCAATAAACATATCGATTTGGACCCCGTTTACAAACCTCCGAGAAAAAGAACTGGAAATGATATCACCCACCTTAACAGATCGAGACACATAAATAGAAAGCAGGACAGAATACCAGTGCTTCACCAGAGGCTCACTGATGATGTTACCTTGCATGGTGACCAAACGTCTGAGAACAATCTTCCCAGCTCAGCGAGCAAACTTACAACCTAAACTTCTCATTGTTCAGAGTGGGACCATCATATTCTGAAAACCCTTCAAATGGGTGAAAATATTCATTTATATTCAGCTGCAGAAAAGGCAAAGAATAAACAAATAGGAGCTGCATTTGGCTCTGGGAATGACAGGGAACGCTTGCATCTTGAGCAACAAAACATTTACAGTCAATGCTTAATCACTGTGCCCAGCTTGTTTCTATTGGAACTGATTAAGTCCTGTCTAGGCAGTGCCCTAACATGCAAACGGTTATGTTCATCCTGTTCAATGTCCCCATATTCCTGTTTGGAAGACTGTTGCTCCTTTCCCAGCTTGTCAAAGTCAGTCACATCCCGCATGGCCTGCACCATTTGTGTGGAGTGCAGCATGCCAGGATTATGTGACACAATCTGTCTGGAGATTAATGTAAGGCATCCTCAGACCAATCCAATCATTGAATCCTAACCTTCAACAGTTCTATCATTTGCTCTAACATGGCCCTGCTTGAAGAATGGGTAACACTGTATCCACACTTGGCCTCAGTCAAGGTGTTGTATAATGAAGTCATCCACATGGTCACAGACAATAATCCTTGTTTCTCAGTATTCATCCTCGGAAGGCACCTGAGCCTTGAAATGAAGCAGAAACCTGAGTGTTCTCACAGATGTAGACATTATTACAGCTCCCAAGGTGCAAATTTCTAAGATACGTCACTGATGATCACAGATGACTTGCACTTTGATGGAATGAAACCTTTTTCTGTTAAGTCAGCTGTGTTATAATATGGCTGTCCCAATGCAACATGTGTACAATCTACTATACCCTGCATTTGGGGGAAGACAGCTTTGTTGCCAAAGTCTACTGCCTAAGCTATAGTAATTCAACACAAAGATGGGGGGAAATGATGTGATCTGGCCCAAATTATATCAGTTTGTGGGTCAATGGTTGTAAGATCCTGGACAAGTCCCTGGTGGCACCTTCGAAGCAGCCAATTGCAGAAATGTTTCGAGCAGCTGTCATCTTGACAGCCACCAGGAAACGATGGTGACCTACCCCTTCATATCGCAGGTCCTGCTCCAGCAATTGGAATAGTTCTGTGACAGTGCCCCAGGACATCTTCAGCTGCAGCAATACTGCGCATCACTCAGCTTAAGCAAATGGCATTGAGAGTGATCAACCCTGGGCCTCCTGTACATTCTGCACATCCTGGGGGACTTCCACTGCAACCTCTTCATGTGGAGGCTGTTTGGCATCTGTCAGACACTGCTTCTGGTCCGCGGCTTGCTAGTGCATCTGTTGGTCCTCAGTATTTCTAGGTATTAATTGCACCACAACAACCGTGATAATAAACTCTCCCATGATTGAGCCACTGCCATGTTCCATTGAAAAGTGTGGAGAATATACGAACAGAACAAGTCCTTTCGAATGTGAGCAGTCAGCATTCGCACCATTCACAAATGATGGTTGAGCACAGTCCTCTATATAGTGCAAAAGGTGGAACTGGAAACATACAGCAGGTCAGACAGCATCATAGAAGCAGGACCCTTCATCAGTACCTGACCTGAAACGTTGACTTTCCTGCTCCTCCGATGCTGTCTGACACGCTGTGTTTTTCCAGCTCCACATTATGTTGACTCTAACTTCCAACATCTGCAGTCCTTATTATTTCCAAGCTCTTGAGACAGAGACATTATTCTGTTGAAGTCAGTGTTTGCCATACCGTGTAAGAACAGTAGGGGTAAGCACTGTATGATTGCTGGTAACTGTCCTCCCACTCCACATCACTCAAGAAACTTGATAAATACTTAAAGGTCAAGGTGCAAGATTCAATCCTCCTGTGCAGCCAATGAGACTTTCATTGTCTTTGTGAATTGTGGCATGCAGGCACCACTTTTAAGGGCGCCTATGATTACCTCTGCCTAACTGAGATGCCTGTCTTCAATCTGCAATGACCAGTGATATTACACATGCAGGGTTTATATGATTACAGATGACCGCAACCTGTACTGTGTTAATGCAATTGCCCTTTGAAGAGCCTTATGTTGTTCATCATTCAGACCCATGTGCTCAGTCAGCGAAAAAAAAATTACTCCACCCACACCTTGCAGCAAATTTCAACTCTGGCTGACCACAGGAATGAAAATGTATTGCTGGAAAAGCGCAGCAGGTCAGGCAGCATCCAAGGAACAGGAGAATCGACGTTTCGGGCATAAGCCCTTCTTCAGGAATGAGGAAAGTGTGTCCAGCAGGCTAAGATAAAAGGTAGGGAGGAGGGACTTGGGGGAGGGGTGTTGGAAATGTGATAGATGGAAGGAGGTCAAGGTGAGGGTGATAGGACGGAGTGGGGTGGGGGCGGAGAGGTCAGGAAGAAGATTGCAGGTTAGGAAGGTGGTGCTGAGTTCGAGGGATTTGACTGAGACAAGGTGGGGGGAGGGGAAATGAGGAAACTGGAGAAATCTGAGTTCATCCCTTGTGGTTGGAGTGTTCCTAGGCGGAAGATGAGGCGCTCTGCCTCCAACCGTCGTGTTGCTATGGTCTGGCGATGGAGGAGTCCAAGGACCTGCATGCCCTTGGTGGAGTGGGAAGGGGAGTTGAAGTGTTGAGCCACGGGATGGTTGGGTTGGTTGGTCTGGGTGTCCCAGAGGTGTTCTCTGAAACATTCTGCAAGTAGGCGGCCTGTCTCCCAATATAGAGGAGGCCACATTGGGTGCAGCGGATGCAATAAATGATGTGTGTGGAGGTGCAGGTGAATTTGTGGTGGATATGGAAGTATCCCTTGGGGCCTTGGAGGGAAGTAAGGGGGGGAAAGTGTGGGTGCAAATTTTTCATTTCTTGCGGTTGCAGGGGAAGGTGCCGGGAGTGGAGGTTGGATTGGTGGAGGGTGTGGACCTGACGAGGGAGTCACGGAGGGAGTGGTCTTTTCGGAACGCTGTTTGGGGAGGGGAGGGAAATATATCCCTGGTGGTGGGGTCTGTTTGGAGGTGGAGGAAATGACGGCGGATGATACGCTGTACATGGAGGTTGGTGGGGTGGTAGGTGAGGACCAGTGGGGTTCTGTCCTGGTCGGGGTTGGAGGGGCGGGGCTCAAGGGCAGAGGAGCGGGAAGTGGAGGAGATGCGGTGGAGGGCATCGTCGACCATGTCTGGGGGGAAATTGCGGTCTTTGAAGAAGGAGGCAATCTGTGTTAACACGGCTATTTACTATAAACCGACCGACTCCCACAGCTACCTAGACTACACCTCCTCCCACCCTGCCCCCTGTAAAAACGCCATCCCATATTCCCAATTCCTTCGTCTCCGCCGCATCTGCTCCCAGGAGGACCAGTTCCAATACCGTACTGAACCCCACTGGTCCTCACCTACCACCCCATTAACCTCCATATACAGCGTATCATCCGCTGTCATTTCCTCCACCTCCAAACGGACCCCACCACCAGGGATATACATGGATGTTCTTTTTTCAAATCACTGGCAACACACTAGATTTATCTTCCCACAGTTGACAGTGACCCATGGGTAAGAGCACACGAGTGTTTCATATCAAATGTTCAAAATATATGAATGCATGAGCTAATGTCAGAAAATGAACTGCAAGTAAAGGAGACCTTACAAAAGTTAGGTAACAAATATTTGCTACTTTTAAACATTCTTAGCAAACCACAACGTATAATTCTACTTTGTAAAAATGTACCTATTTAACATTTTTGAAAGCTTGCTGCCATGTTGTAGTAAAATTTCACACCTCAACATTCACATCTCTCAAACACATTTCACATGCAGAAGACATTTTCCTACCACTTAAATAGTTTGGCAGATTTTCGGTTTGTACTGAGAAAGTACCTAAAAAATACAAAAGTGTAATTTTGTTTTTGTGTTCTGTGAACTTAGCATTTCCACAAAAATCTAGTATGAACAATCAAATGACACCCTTATTACAAACAAATACCTTTCATTATAATTCTCATACTCTGAAAGATAATAATCTTTCATTCTTGCATGAAGATCACATACCCTGTTTAATTGCCTAGAAAATGATTTAAGAATTGTCTTCATATTGACATTTATACAGTAAATAAGAATTCTATAATAAAGATATCTCCAAGCAAATGCCTGTTTGTCTTAAACATTTCATAAAAAATTAATAAAAATACATACAATAATGCCTGTATTGCAGCTGATCACATGACAAATATCTTAAAAAGCTTATCATTAAATAACATTATTATCTCATACAATTCAATTTTTTAAAAAATAAAAAGACAGAAAATAACCATGCCAATTTAATGAGAATTATTATTCTGGGACAAATACTTCAAATAAAGCAAACACATGGATGTTTCAAAGAGCTGGCTTGTACAATATATTTTATAAAGATTTTTTTGCTCAAAACATCATCAGAATTATCTATTCTAAAGTAGTCGAAATATGAAAGAACTTACATATCCCTTGACCCCAACTGTGGTTTTCTGAACAAACTGGTGATACTGGCAGAAACAATGGGAGATTTATTTAGGAAAGGATACCACAGGGGCCTGAGTAGCAAGTCCAACTGTGGCAATAAAGACTCTTGCTCCTAAGTGCACTGCCCCTACGTGATGTTCCCAAAGTGCTTAAGCAAATTGTGTGCTCTTGGTACAATGATTGACATGGACCTTTCTAGCCAGTCAGTGTGCACACCTCACTGTCACAAGTGAGATCATTTGTGCAGGGAAATAATTTCAAAATGGTGGATTCAATATTTGTGTGCTAAAGGGGAACTACAAAAGGCTTTTTAAATTTAAATGTCAATTTTCTTTTCATAGAATCTTCTAAACAAAGAATAACATGTTTAAATTTATGTTTTAGCAGAATTGCAGAAAAATGTTTCTTTATGTTTGTGGAAATGTTTCCTTACAAGTGGAATCTATTATAACTATAGGCTGACAATGCAACCAATAGTGGCTTAGTCATTTACATGTAAATTGTTGATCTGTGTTCATCAGTAATAAGCAAAATATCAAAGAATTAAAATAGTTATTGATCTTTTTGCTCTTTCTGGAAGCTTGAATGTAGCATGGCAACAAAAGTCCTGATAATTCACAGCTCTTTGGGATGCTTCTGAAAAATGGAATAAATTGCTTATATAAATACCAGTTTTTCAATTATATTTGACACCATAGAAATTAGGATAACTTTTCATTAGCATATATTCTTACTGTTGTATGAACAGCGCCTATCAGTTCACCTCAGGTACCAAGGTCTGTATACTATTTGACTCCACAAATATAAGATCTAAGCACAGTTGTTTAGTACTAGACCTGAGCTAACAGCTTTCAAACATAGATCTCTGCAGTCAATGTAGGCTCTCAACCTAACACGCTGAACTAGTACATTATCCAGCACAGATAATGTAACCTGAAGTGGAAACCCATGGAATTGAGGCCAAATTATTGAAAACAAATATAGGAAATTGGTTAAGGGGCAGGAAGCAGAGAGTTGGAATAAGGCGTAAGTGGGATATTTGTTGGGACCTCAATTATTCACAATATTCATTACAACTTGAATAACAGCATAAAAAGTCAAATATCCAAATTTGCTGGTGACACAAAATTGGGCAGCATTGTGGACAGTGTTGACAACAGCATGAAATTACAACAGGGTTTTGAAAGATTAGGTGAACGGGCAAGGCTGTGGCAGATTTTACTATAACTGGGTATGAGGTTATCCATTTCGGTCCGAAGAAAGATAGGTCAGGGTATTTTTAAGAAGGCACAAAGTTAAATACAGTGGATGTCCAATGAGATTTGCAGTTCAAGTGCACAGCTTTACAATATGCCACAAATAGGTGCAAAAAGTAGTCATGAAAGCTAATTGAATGCTGACCTTCATATCTGAAGGGCTGGAGTATAAGATGTTATGCTGCAGTTCTACAAAACCCTAGTTGGACCCCATACAGTGAACTGTGAGCAGATCTGGGCACCACACCTTAGGAAGGATGTTTTGGTCCTGGAGGGAAGTCAGTGCAGGTTTACAAGGATGATAACTGGACTTCAGCAGTTACATTATAAAAAGAGATTAGACAAATTAGGATTTATTCTCTAGAATTTAGAAATTTAAGGTGTAACTTAATCGAAGTCTGCAGGATATTAACAGGGGGAGACAGGTTAGTTCAAGATAAACTATTTCCACTCCTTAAAGATTCTAGAACCAGGGGATATAGTCCAAGAATTAGGGCCAGGCCATTCAGGAGATATGTTATAAAGCACCTCTACACATTAAGGAACTCTCTTTCTTAAACTGCAGTTGATACTAATTCAATTATTAAATTGAAATCTGAGATAGACACATTTTTACTAAGCAAAGATATAAAGAGATCTAGGCCTAAGATAGGCTGATGGAATTAAGTCACAGAACAACCATGACCTTATTGAATAGCAGAACAGCCTCAGGGGCTGAATACCACACACCTGTTGCTATGTTCCTCCATAACCTGCTAAGTGGAAGGGTTAGTACCAAAACATTTGCAAACAAATGGTTGTAAGTTTGTGGCACAGAGGTAAGCCACTTGGTCCATTGTATCCATGCTGGACCACAAAAGATCTATCCAATTTGATCCCACCTATAGCCCTTGATCCATTTTCCTGTTGTTTATAATACCTCAACTATACTGTATATATTCACATATAAGATAACAACCCAAGGAATTACCGCATAAACCTAGACGAAAAATCTCTGACATTAGAGTCAACATTATCAGACCTTTCATCAAACTACATCTTGGCAGACATTTGCTGAGGCATCCATCCTTAATGGCGATGCGTGTGTCCAAGAAGGAGACTGATTCTAAAGAGTAGTCCATGGTAAGCTTGATGGTGGGGTGAAACTTGTAGTTGGTTCAGTGATTCCTCACCAGGCGACCAAAGGAAGAAAATGTTGTCCATGTATCTGGTGGAGTGCTGATTGGAGGTCCCGCATTGCGAAGAAGTTTTGTTCGAACTTGTACATGAAAATGTTGGCATTTGGGGTGCAACCTTTGTCCCAATGGCCATTCTATGTGTCTGAATGAAGAACTAGTTGTCAAAGGTGATGATATTGTGAACAAAGCACAAAGAACATTACAGCGCAGGAACAGGCCCTCAGCTCCCTAAAGCCTGCACCAATCCACATTCTCTATCGAAATCTGTCGTCTATTTTCTAAGGATCTGTATCCCTTTGCTCCCTGCCCATTCAAGTATCTGTCTGGATACATCTTAAATGACACTATTGTTCCTGCCCTGATCACCTCCACCGGCAACGCATTTTAGACACCCATCACCCTCTGCATAACAAACTTTCCATGTATATCTCTCCTAATCTTTTCGCCTCTCACTTTGAAATTGTGACCCCTAGAAATTGAGTCCTCCACTCTGGGAAAAAGTTTCTTGCTATCCACCTGCTCTACACCTCTCATGATTTTGTAAGCCTCAATCAGGTTCCCCCTTCAACTGTCTTCTTTCTAATGAAAATAATCCTAATCTACTCAACCTCTCCTCATAGCTAACAACCTCCATACCAGGCACCATCCTGGTGAACCACCTCTGCACCCTCTCCAAAGCATCCACATTTTTTTGGTAATGTGGCGACCAAAACTATATGCAGTATTCCAAATGTTGCAGAACCAAAATCTTATATTACGGCAACATGACCTGCCAACTCTTGTACTCAATACCCCATCCGATGAAGGAAAGCATGTAGTATGCCTTCTTGACAACTCGACTGACCTGCGTTGCCAATTTCAGGGAACAATGGGCCTGAACACCCAGATCTCTCAGTGCATCAATATTTTTCAGGACTTTTCCATTTACTGTATAGTTCGCCCTGGAATTGCATCTTCCAAATTGCATCACCTCACATTTGTCCATTTGCCATTTCTCTGCCCAACTCTCCAATCCATCTATATTCTGCTGTATTCTCTGACAGTCCCCTTCACCATCTGCTACCCCACCAATCTGCAACCTTGCTAATGAGGCAACCTACACCTTCCTCTAAATCATTTATGTATATCATTGTGGTCGAGGATGAACCGGACAAAATAAAGATCTGCATACAAAAATTGGCAAGATGGGTTAAAACATCAGGCGGTTCACTGTTATAAACGGAACTCCATCATACTTTAAACAGTAATATTGCTGTATTTTTTCATAGAACCCTGGACTGGCAAAATATTGTGACCTCAAAATGGAGTTTAGGGGGGTGGATCCAAGATGGCGGCAATCTAACAGGTCTGCCTTGCTGGGCTGTGCACCATAACCCAGGTGAAATGGTGCTTTTACCCTTCCCATGTAAGTTAGCTTGGAAAAAATTGATGTTTAATATAAGTAGAATTGTTACATATCGTTTTTTCGAGTAAGGGAAGATGGCCAGAGGCAAAGGACCAATGGCTCAGTGTTTAGCACTGCTGCCTCACAGCACCAGGGTCCCAGGTTCGATTCCAGCCTCGGGTGACTGTCTGTGTGGAGTTTACACATTTTCCCTGTGTCTGTGTGGGTTTCCTCCAGGTGCTCTGGTTTCCTCCCACAGTCCAAAGGTGTGCCGGTCAGGTGAATTGGCCATGCTAAATTGCCCATAGTGATAGATGCATTAGTCAGAGGAAGTGGGTCTGGGTGGGTTACTCTTCGGAGGGGCGGTGTGGACTGGTTGGGCCGAAGGGCCTGTTTCCACACTGTAGGGAATCTAATATATCTAATCTATATCGCAATGTGCAGGACATTCCCCTTCAGCTTCAGCCTCCTCTGAAATCCCGATAGACTCACTCAACAAGGCCTGGGAGTTCGTGAAGCTCTGGGAGAAGATCGAAGCATCGATTGAAGAAAATTGCAGGAGGCTTGAACCAATCTCGGCCATGCTGCAGAAGCATGAGCAGGAGCTAGAAGGACTCAGGAAGTGGCAGACCGCAACATCAGACACCGCGGTCGAGTCCTCGGTGGGACCGATCCAGGCCCTGGAGAAGCAGGTACGGGCCTTCGTAGAGCAGGTTGACGACCTCGAAAATTGAGGTTGAAGAAAGAACATCCAGGTTGATGGGCTGCCGGAACCAGAGGGAGGCGAGCAGCCAGCCAGTTCTTTTGAAGAATAGCTGCCGTGATTTCTGGGCTAGAAGGCCGAGACGGGCTGGGTCAGGATTGATCAAGCTCATCGGGTGGCAGTGCACAGGCTCAGTTCAGACAAGTGCCCCTATAGCAATTCCAGTCCTATAGGGACAAACAGAAGGTAATGGAAGCCTCCAGATTGCTGGGGAATGATCCACTGGCCCTGATTTGCAAAGGGTCCAAGATTATGTATTTTCAGGACTTTCCTGTGGCCATGATGAGGAAGAGGAAGGTGAAGAAGAGATTGAGGGATCTGGATATTCAATATTCCATTAGGTACCCAACAATCCTTTGTTTTAACCACGAAGGGTCCGTGCATGTATTTGACTCATCAGGAAAAGCGGAGATCTTTCTGGACACTGTGAAACAGACCATATGTCCCAAAGAACATGGACAATAGTGGTTCTCTTTTCTTTTCCCTTTATTTATTTTTTCTCTCTACCTTGTGTAATTCTTTTTTTTTCTTTTTTTTAATTCCAGGAAGTGTTGTTGGATGTTTTTCAGTGATAATTGAGGTCAGTGTATTGATGAGGATGAGTGAAATGCACACTTTCAATTTCTTTGTTGATAATAATTATTTTCTTTTATCCTTCACCTGAGTTTGGGATGTGACTCAAGTTAGAAGGAGTTATGGAGATGTATGCGGGTGGTGTAAGTGCCCCCCGTGAGCAGGGGGGAGATTAGTTTGTTGGTTTTTAGTAGATGTGGTTTTTGAAAGTTTTGTTCATGTAGTTTTAGTTTGTGTATTTTCTAGGCTCCATGAGTCTCCATTTATTTACACTCGGCGCATTGTGAGTAGGGTTCTTCCTCTCGGGGGTTCAGGGTTGTTATACGGGGATATGGTTAAATGTCTCATTAAATAGTGCACCTGGAATATTAAGGAGAGTCATTTGCCAGTCAAGAGAAAAAAGGGACTTTCGAGTTTCAGGCAGGAGAGGGTTGATATTGCCCTGTTGCAAGAAACCCACCTTGATGATAAGGAGCATCTAAAGTTACAGCAGGATGGGTTTGATCAGGTGTTCTTTTCGTTCTTTAACACTAAGAGCAGGGGAGTGGATATACTTATCCAGAAGAATCTCCCATTTAAGTTATTAACTCAAATTAAAGATTAATATGGGTGATTCATAATCCTTAAAGCTTTAATACATGGCGAAGAGTATGGCATACTCAATAATTACTGTCACCTGGCATACCCCCTCAAATTCCTGACTGATGCACTTTCTAAATTGATTGCCCTTGGAACGCGGCACGCTGTCATAAGGGGAGATTTTAACTGCCTCATAGGCCCCACAGTGGGTAGAATGCCCAAATGCCCCCCAAACATCTCTCCACAATGTAAGCAACTGGTTGAGTTATGCATGGAATTGAGGCTAGTGGATGTTTGGAGATATCTCCACCCCATGGGTAGTGACTTCACCCTTTTCTCTAATCTGCACAAGTGTCATACTGGGATTGACCTTTTTTTAGCTCTCGGTTTTTCTGGATGCGGTGATGTCCTGTACAATTGGAAACATAGCCATTTCTGTGTTAGTGTATTTGGAGGTTAAGATTAAAGGCCGTGGGACAGTTTTGCGGCATTGGTGAATGAATCCTTTCATTCTCAAGGACAGTACGTTTATTGAGTACTTCTCGAATGAATTTAAAACATTCTTGGGCATTAATTTGGGAATGGTTAGTAACCCATCTATACTCTGGGGGACTGCTCAGCTCTATGCTAGGGGGATAATTATCTCTTATTTGGCAAGTTGGAAGTGACAAAAGGGAGAGCAACAGCATCTGCTTGAGGCACAGTTGAGGGCAGCTGAGATGGCATATTTTGAACGGCTGTCAGTGACTAAATTGCAATGAGTCACAGCTCTCCAGATTACTTTGAACTCCATGCTCACTCAGATAGTGAAGAGAGAACTCTCTTTTGTGAAACAAAGGCTGCTTGGGCATAGTGATAGGCTAGGCAGCATCCAAGGAGCAGGAGAATCGATGTTTCGGGCATGAGCCCTTCTTCAGGAATCAGGCTCATGCCCGATATGTCGATTCTCCTGCTCCTTGGATGCCGCCTGACCTGCTGCGCTTTTCCAGCAACACATTTTCAGCTCTGATCTCCAGCATCTGCAGTCCTCACTTTCTCATAGTGATAGGCCAGGCAAATACCTGAAATACCTGGCCAGGAAAAAGAGCACCCCACTACATCAGAGAGGGCATTGGGATTCTTACTTGCAACTCTAAAAAGATCAATGCAGCATTTTGGAGATTTTACTCCGAACTATACCAGTTGGAATGCTGTGAGGATAGGTTGGCTAAGATGGAGTCTTTTAAGAACCTGGACCTTCCAGTGTTACCTCGGAACAGGTGTCTGTTCTTAATGTCCTCTTAACAGGGCAAGAGAAAAAGGAGGCAGTAAAACAGCTTCAAAGTGTGAAGGCACCCAGCCCTGATGGCCTCCCAAGTGAATTCTACAAAGAATTTATAAATATTTTGTCAGGGCCGATGCTGGACATGTACAATTATTCATACAGTCATGACTGCCTCCCGCCATCCCTGAGAGAGACTAACATCTCTCTCATCCTCAAGAAAGGGAAGACCCTGGAGGACTGTGCCTCGTATAGGCTCATTTCGCTGTTAAATTCGGACTTCAAAATTTTATTCATGACACTTGCATTGAGATTGGAAAGGGTGTTGCCCTCTATTGTTGAGGAGGACCAGATGGGTTTTTATGAAGGGCTGTAGATCCTCCAATAATATTAGAAGATTACTGCTTATGATCCAAGGGAGTCAGCAATGATCGGTTCAAGGATTAGTGATCTCCTTAGATGCAGAAACGCCATTTGACTGGGTGGAGTGGCCATATCCTGGCACAGTTTGGTCTAGTTGAGGTCTTTGTTAGATGGGGGGATGTCCTGTATAGTGATCCTCCCGCTGCAGTTATCACCAATGGTATAAGATCTAATAATTTCAGTGTCGGTAGGGGAAGTCAGCAAAGTTGTCCTCTCTCACCTCTACTCTTTATGATGGTGATTGAGCTGTTGGCAGAGGCTATCCATAGGGACCCTAACATATCTGCCCCAGAAGTGGGATAAAGGTCACATAAGATTACATTACCTGCAGGTGGCGTTCTCCTCTTTTTATCAAACCCGGCAGTTTCTGTATCCCATTTAATACAACATATTAATTTATTTGGCTCTTTTCCAGGATATAAGATCAATTTTGCAAAGCCGGAGGCTATGCCCATGGAGGGTCTTAAGGAAATACCTGACATTGGAAGGTGAATTACAATTCCCCTTTAAATGGTCATGGGAGGGGGTTCTTTACTTAGGTATTTGTGTTACTCCCACCTTTGATCACTTATTTAAGGCTAACTTTGCTCACTTGCTTGACAAGATCTTCAAAGATAAGAGACCCTTTCAATACCCTGGTTACATTGAACAGCCATTATCAAAACGAGTGTTCTTCCTCATCTGTTCTATCCCATGCGAGTGCTTCCTCTGATGTTTCTGAGGCAAATGTTGCGGAGACACACTGGCTGGCTTGGTTCTTTTATTTGGCATCACAGGCAGCCCCTCTACAGGCTTGCCAAATTGCTGCTGCCCCAAAGGTTAGAGGGAGTAGACCCTCCAGATGTTAAGAGACACCAACTAAGCTCCCTTCTATCCTTCATGAGTGACTGGACTTGTGAGGACCCAAAGTCAGTATCTTTGGATATCAAGGCCTCCCAAGCAAAGTGCCCCTTACTAGTCTGCTGTTTATGGGTACGATGAAGACAGTTATGGAATACTGTTGGAATCCAATCATTATCAATAAGGTCAAAGCATGGAGAGCAAGGCGACAAAGTGAGGGCAGTTTATCTAAAACCTCCTTTCCTACCCCTATAGTTGGTATGCCAGGATTCTGATCAGAGATAATGGACTCTAGGTTTAAATTTTGTGCAACTAAGGGTGTCTCCTGTTTCGGAGACTTGTTTGAGGGGGGGATTATGATGTCCTTCGACCAAATGGAAGTATGGATTGTCCAGCAGAGACTTTTTCTGTTTCTTTCAGGTTAGGAACTTTATCCACAAAAAGGCTATGCTTTTAACCAACCCCTATAGGTCTGACACAGAGAAGAGAGTGCTTCATGTGATAATCACTCTCTCGGTTAGTACTCTCAACCACCTACTGGGGTGCGGTGCCTCAAGTGATATTGTGCGACTATGTGAGGTCTGTGATCAAGAGTTGGGAGTAGAGATCCCCTCAGAGACATGGGAGGACATTTGGGAGAACGTGAGAAAGATCTTGATCTGTAATGGAACACATGCCATGCAGTTGAAGGTCTTCACAGGGTTCATTTGGCCCCAGATCAACTTGTGAAATTCAAAAGGGGAGCATCTGCAATGTGACCAAATGCAAAATGAGCATAGATACACTCACTCATTGCTTGTGGTCATGCCACTGTGACAGGAGTAATAGAGACAGTCCTGGGGACAGAAGTTAAGGTAGACCTGGTTTCTCTTCTCTTGGGCTTGTTGAATTTATCTTTTCTTAGATGCATGAAAAAATATTTAACATTCTCACTTATTCTGCGAGGAAGAACATTCTGATGTGCTGGGTGTCTGAGAACCCCCTGGGCCTGTGGGGGTAATGTAAGTTAATTATAGAACACGTCTCTTTGGATTCCCTCACAAACATGATGTGGAGGGAACAGTGTTGGACTGCGGTGTACAAAGTTAAAATCACACAACACCGGGTTATAATCCAACAGGTTTATTTGGAAGCACTAGCATTTGGAGCGCTGCTCTTTCATCAGGTGATTATGGCCCACACCCACCTGATGAAGGAGCAGTGCTCCGAAAGCTAGTGCTTCCAAATAAACTTGTGGACTATAACCTGGTGTGTGATTTTTAACTTTATACAATTCACAAACGTGGTGCACCATAAAACGGAACTTTTTTTGTAAGACATGGCAGCCCTTTTTGAATTACTGGAAGCAGATTTGTCTGCCATTTTAATTAGGGCCGTTGTTTAGCTGTGATGATTGGTTTAGTGAGTCTTGTGCCCTGAAAGGAAGAATCCCAAATAAATACGGGTGTAATAAGTAACGCTCCCAAAGGTTGGGAGCTTTGATGTGGTTGCGCTGAATGGCATTATTTATTTATTTATTGATTGATTTGTAGTGAGTGCAATTTTGATTTGTAGGATAGTAGTTTGTTCATTGTAATTGTTGTTATAATTTAAGATTGTTGTGTTTTTGCATTTTTAAAATAATTTTGTCAAGAAAAAATTTCTCAAAAACTATTTTTCTGAAAAAGTGGAGTCTCTGTTGTATTATCCTTACAAACTTAATTTCTCTTATGGAGAAAAGGTACAGTAAAAAAAACTTCTATGAGGCTTCTTTGCTTTTATCGTAATATTGTGCCAGTATTTCAAAAGGAATTGTTTCATTTGCTCCCTCCTTTTGTAGAAATGCTAATGCATGCAATATTTCAAATTTATATTGAATCCCCGCCATATGTATGTTTTGTGAATATACATTCCTGGTCTGTTTTCTCCCTTTTACATCAGTGAACCATAAAAGACAAAGGCAGACTTCTTGTGATCTATTCAGCTATGCATACCAATGTCTGTATGTATGCTTTGCATGTGAGATGCAGTCACATCTGCCTTTCTTTCCCCCACAGAACATATGAGTACCACAGGAATGCTCAAAAGAATTTCTAAATCCAGGAATGTGTTTGCTGTAAATAAAATAGCAGCTGTCAGTAAGATTTTCTGGGGAGAATTTGGGAAAATCAATCTTACCGTGTAAAGATTTGTGGTAGACACCATTAGGATATAATGCAACAAGAAGAACTCAACTGCAGAGATCCAAACGGCAATAATACCCAAACTTTTTGTGATGATAGAAAGCTGTCAAACATACCATTAAGGGATAAATCTCATAGGATGAAGCAGAAAATACCTGAGAGTCTGTTTGAATTCAGTGAGTGATATAAATGGAGGGAACTGTTCAGAAAAGTGTCTGAGGTCAACAAGAGAAAAATGCGCACATGAAATTGCCAGAAGTTAGCAATAATAATAAAGTGCTAACATTCTTGTTGCAAGACCTCCAAAAATGTGAAAAATGTTTACTCATTGAACTCAACAATGTGTGAAATGACCTACTCAGTACTCTGAGGGGGAATACTACATCAGTGATGAATTGGCACTGTGGAGACCTGAAGGAGCATCCTGTAGCCATAGATGTAATATTTTGACAATTTTAATTGAATTTATTCTCACATGATTATTAAATGAAATAGAGCATTTGGAAACTGGCACTAGAATGTCTGTACGTTAGATCAGGTGACACAATTAGGTTGATGGGGGAGGTTTCCCTTGAGACTAGGTGCTGGCATGGATAGGGTTGGAAAGACTGATATTCTGAACTTTTTACTTTTATTATTTTTCCAATTTATTCTGATGACCTATAATGCTGGACCATTTATTTCTTTATTTTTCTAATTTTTTTCTGGTTTCCTAAGAACTTGATCTTGAGTATCTCTACCTAGGGACCTTTGTACATAAGACTAAGCTGTAATGTGGCAGCTGTAAACTTTTCACTGTACTTGTTTGAGTATATGACAAGAAAGCTAATTAAATTAAATTCAATTCATCGACAAGCACTCCTTCACACTCTCCCCTCTACAATTTTTCTCAACATCCTCACCTTGTAACCTTGCCCAATGTGAGGAAACTTTCTGGATGTGGTCAGCCCCATGCAAATGTCAGTCCTGGCAGATGGCATGGGCTTACATTTCAGTATCAGTATTATCTACTAAAGTGACACCTTTGACTCATTGTCAATGCAATTAGTGATTCCACAAAAATAGTATTGAACATTGCTCATTCAAGCACTGATCAGCATTCCAAATTTCTGTGCTATACCACATGGAATAAGTCTGGAAGATATCAGGGTCAAAATAAGTTAGGCCACTGTAGAGAGAATCTATTGTTGTGTACTGTTAGATTCATTTTTGCACATTTATGTTTTTTACAATTTCTTTTCCATGGCAAATCGCTGCAAGTGTGAGCAGATAAGTTTCAACAAGAGAATCCAGGCATCAGGGATCTGAGTGAATATCACGAATAATTTTGTATCCATTCAAATATCACACTAAAGGATTGAGATAAAAACAATGCAAGAACTAGAAAGAAAGGGGAAATTAGAGTGGATCAATTCAATGTCAAATCCGTTACGAAGAATGAAATAAAGAGAGGGAAAGAAAATTGGATTTGGCGATAAAGAAATAAAGACATATGAGTAAAATAAACAGAAAATTGAATTTGACATTTTAAAATGTCCAACTACAATTCAATGAGAAATAAGGCTCCAGAGTTCTTAATTAAATTTCAGCACCAGAATTGTTTGCTATGGATGAACAGTTATCACATTGTTCAAATGGAACAGACAAGCTAAATGATATTCATTTCTGTTTGATTCCTGAAGAAGGGCTCATGCCCAAACATCGATTCTCCTGTTCCTTGGATGCTGCCTGACCTGCTGCACTTTTCCAGCAACACATTTTCAGCACTGATATTCATTTCTGCCATGCAAATACAGCAACTTCACAACACACAATACAATTGAATAATGAGGCATAAAGTGAGATATTATTTTTATGAAGCCAATGCAACTCAGCAAGTAAATTTTGGATTTTTGTGTTTAATCACACATTTGGTGTTTATCTGAATTTGGTTTATTGTGCTTAAATAATAGTGTATACCATTAGTCTCTGACTTGTCTTGACAGGAAAATGTTGATAATGCAACTCAACCCATTGTTTTGTAACATAGAATTACTTAGAATGAAAAGCACAACTGGTCTAGTAAGTGTTAGGGTGAGAGGATGATGTCAGATCCCAGGCAAAGGGAAATATAGTGGGTCTCGATATGGATAAAAATCCTGGATGAAAAGGGTGGGGCTGTGCATCAGGTAATGGTGGGGAGATAGCTGTTGGGTTCTTGGAGACAAGGCAGTGTCTAGTCTGGTAGTGGGAATGGGGTGTTGCATCCTGGTGGGGAGATAATTGTCAGACTCTGGAGGGAGGATTTGTGGCGTGACAAAGAGTCATAGGCAGGGGGTTTGGATGGGGGGAGGGTGCTTGGTCAGTATCGGTGGGGGAGGGTCCTTGTGGAGTATCGGCAGGAGAAGGTGAAGTCAGATACCAGGGAAAGAGGAGATGTTGGAATTAGTGGATGAGAAGGCGGTGAGGGTATAGCAACATCCAGTAACATCCAAAGACAGGGCAGGTGCTGGATCAGGGTCCAGGGGTGTAAGAGGCCATGGGATGTGTATTGCAAGTTGGAGGTCAGTTTTATAGTAATCAAGGGGTGAGACTTGATTTTTCATTGTATAATGTTTTGTGGTATCTGTTATTTATCTGCAATGGAACCTTTTGAATTCTGTAATTCAAATGAATAAGTTTATAAGGTTCTAGACTCAGGAGAATTGTCCACTGGAATCTTCAATTTCCTACATAAATTCGTTCAGAGCCTGCTATGTCAGGGATTCCATAGAGTTCTGATGTGCAACTGATATCTCCACTGCAGAAACTATCATCCATCCATTGGATAATCCAGTCAGAATACTTTGCAAAAGTAGTTAATGGCAGCAAATAGTTTATTCCATTTCTTTTGTTTCCAACTCTGAATTGTATTCCAAAGCTGTTGAAATTGAACACGTAAGTCTTGTTTAAATTGGGTTTGATAATGCTCCTCTGAAGTGTCTTGGGGTTTAGGGTGTAGGTTTGCTCGCTGAGCTGTAGGTTTGATATCCAGATGTTTCATTACCTCGCTAGGTAACATCATCAGTGGCGACCTCCAAGTGAAGCGAAGCTGTTGTCTCCTGCTTTCTATTTATATGTTTGTCCTGGATGGGGTTCCTGGGGTTTGTGGTGATGTCATTTCTGGTTCGTTTTCTGAGGGGTTGATAGATGGTATCTAGATCTATGTGCTTGTTTATGGTGTTGTGGTTGGAGTGCCAGGCCTCTCGGAATTCTCTGGCATGTCTTTGCTTAGCCTGTCCCAGGATAAATGTGTTGTCCCAGTCGAAATGATGTTGTTTTCATCCGTGTGTAGGGCTACAAGGGAGAGAGGGTCGTGTATTTTTGTGGCTAGCTGGTGTTTGTGTATCCTGGTGGCTAACTTTCTTCCTGTTTGTCCTAGGTAGTGTTTGTGGCAGTCCTTGCATGGAATTTTGTAGACGTCTTTGGTTTTATCCATGGGTTGTACTGGGTCTTTTAAGTTTGTTAGTTTTTGTTTGAGAGTGTTGGTGGGTTTGTGTGCTACAAGGACTCCGAGGGGTCTTAGTAGTCTGGCTGTCATTTCTGAAACTTCTTTGATGTATGGTAAGGTGGTTAGGGTTTCTGGCTGTGTTTGGTCTGCTTGTCGTGGTTTGTTCTTGAGGAATCTGCGCACTGTATTTTTTGAGCATCAGTTCTTCTTGAATACGTTGTATAGGTGGTTCTCCTCTGTTTTCCGAAGTTCGTCTGTGTTGCAGTGTGTGGTGGCTCGTTGGAATATTGTTCTGATACAGCTTCGTTTGTGTGTGTTGGGATGGTTGCTGGTGTAGTTAAGTATTTGGTCAGTGTTTGTCGGTTTTCTGTATACGCAGGTTTGTAGTTTTCCCTTGTCCGTTCTTTCGACTGTGACGTCCAGGAATGCGAGTTTGTTGTCGGTTTCTTCCTCCTTGGTGAACTTTATGCCTGTGAGGGTGTTGTTGATGATGTTAAATGTCTCTTCTATCTTGTTTTGTTTTGTGATGACAAAGGTGTCATCTATGTAGCAGACCCAGATTTTTGGTTTGGTGGTTGGTAGGGCTGTTTGTTCTAGTTTTTGCATTACCGCTTCTGCTATGAATTCAGATAGCGGAGATCCCATGGGTGTGTCGTTGGTTTGTTTGTAGATTATGTTGTTGAAGGTGTCTTGGGGTGTTACTATGCTAAAGGCACTTTATGAATGCACATATACAAAGCAACGTACAGTGGCTGCTGGAAATCTGAAATAAAAACAGGAAGTGCTGGGGAAACTCAGCAAGTCAGCAGCTTTATGGATAAAGATACAACATTTCATGTCCAATATGACTTCTTTGGAATCAAGAACACCCCTTCATGTCTTCCCTCAAAAATCCCTTAACTCCATTATCTTTGTATAGCACCTAATGCACCAGCTAAAGCTTGTTCTTTACAAAACCTTGAACATTTTGTTGCCTCCCAAATCAATGCCAAATTTCTAACTCTACCACAGCAGTAAAATAAAAGCAAAGTTTTAAGTGATGTTCTGTAATGCCTCATCAGGAGGACCTTAATGATCTTCAAAAACTAACAGGACCTTGGCTCCTTCTGTTTCTCACTTACATTGTTCTCCTGTCACCATCATGAGCCAGAGTGTGTGCTAAGAATAATGGTGAAACTATCAACAATTATCATTAATGCAAAGTAAATATGACAACAGCTTCTGGATTCTTCATGTCCTGCATCAACATGGAAATGTAGAAGCTGCTATGAGTGTGGTTTGTAGCAATCCTTACTCTTAGACTGGTATTGAAATGACTGCAAGGGTATAGAAACCCTACAGTGTGGAAACAGGCCATTCGGTCCAACAAGTCCACACCAACCCTCTGAAAAGCATCCCACCCAGATCAACCCCTATCCATGGCGAGCACACCTAACCTACATATACCTGAACAGTATGGATAATTTAGCATAGCCAATCCACCTAACATGCTCATCTTTGGGAGGAAACTGGAGCACCCTGGTGGAAACCCACGCAGACACGGGGAGAATGTGCAAACTCCACACAGACACCTGAGGCCAGAATTCAACCTGCATCCCTTGTGCCTTGAGGCAGCGGTGCTAACCACTGAGCCACTGTGCCACTACACAAATGCAGTCCTTTACTTGCCCAATAGTTTAACAATTCAGACAGCACAATAGCTCAGTGATTAGTACATTCTCCCCGTGTCTATGTGGGTTTCTGCCGGGTGCTCTGGTTTTCTCCCACAGATCAAAGAAGTGTACATGAGGTTGGCTGGCCATGCTAAATTACCCATAGTGTTAAGGGATTTGCAGATAATGTGTGTTAGCCACGGGAAATGCAGGGATACGTCAGGGTGGGATGCTCTTCAGTGGACTTGTGCATACTTGTTGGGCCAAATAGCCTGTTTTCACACTGTGGGGATTCTGTATATAGATGGTTGGAAATGTTATGACATATGTACTTAGGGGTAAGAGAGTTTTTAACAGTATAATTGTTACTGAACAACGTCTCTGGCCCTTAAAATTAATTTTACAAATGTGCAGTATTGTTCCATCAGAAAGAAATTGATGTTAAAACTTAAAGTAAAAACAAACTTAGAGTCATAGATTCAAAGAGATGTACAGCATAAAAACAGACCCTCGGTCCAACTTGTCCATGCTGACCAGATATCCTGAATTAAACTAATCCCATTTACCAGCACTTGGCCCATACCTCTCTCAACTCTTCCTATTCATATACCCATCCAATAGACAATAGACAATAGGTGTGGGAGTAGGCCATTCTGCCCTTCGAACCAGCACTACCATTCATTATGATCATGGCTGATCATCCTCAGTCAGTATCCTGTTCCCCATAACCCTTGATTCCAATATCCTTAAGAGCTCTATCCAACTCTTTCTTGAAAGTATCCAGAGATTTGGCCTCCACAGCCTTCTGGGGCAGAGCATTCCACACACTCACCACTCACTGGGTGAAAAAGTTTCTCCTCAACTCTGTTCTAAATGGCCTTCCCCTTATTTTTAAGCTGTGTCCTCTACTTCGGGACTCACCCATCAGCGGAAACGTGCTTCCTGCCTCCAGAGTGTCCAATCCTTTAATAATCTTATACGTCTCAATCAGATCCCCTATCAGCCTTCTAAACTCAAGGGTATACAAGCCCAGTCGCTCCAAGCTTTCAGCGTAAGATAGTCCCGCCATTCTTGGAATTGACCTCGTGAACCTACGTTGCACTCCCTCAATAGCCAGAATATCTTTCCTCAAATTTGGAGACCAAAACTGCGCACGATATTCTAGGCACAATCTCACCAGGGTGCTGTACAGCTGCAGAAGAACCTCTTTGCTTCTATACTCAATCCCTCTTGTTATGAAGGCCAGCATGCTATTAGCTTTCTTCACTGCCTGCTGTATCTGCATGCTTGCTTTCATTGACTGATGTACAAGAACACCTCGATCTCGTTGTACTGCTCCTTTACCTAACTTGACTACATTTAGGTAGTAATTTTCCTTCCTGTTCTTGTCACCAAAGTGGATAACCACACATTTATACACATTAAACTGCATCTGCCATGCATCTGCCCACTCACCTAGCTTGTCCAGGTCACCCTGTAATCTCCTAACGTCCTCCTCACATTTCACCCTGCCACCCAGCTTTGTATCATCAGCAAATTTGCTAATATTACTTTTAATGCCATCATCTATATCATTAATGTATATTGTAAAAAGCTGCAGTCCCAGCACTGATCCCTGCAGTACCCCACTGGTCACCGCCTGCCGTTCTGAAAGGGAGCAGTTTATCACTACTCTTTGTTTCCTATCAGCCAACCAATTCTCAATCCAAGTCAGTATTTTGCCCCGAACACCATGCGCACTAATTTTGCTCACTAACCTCCTATGTGGGACTTTATCAAAGGCTTTCTGAAAGTCCAGGTACACGACATCCACTGGATCTCCCTTGTCCATCTTCAGAGTTACATCCTCAAAAAATTCCAGAAGATTAGTCAAGCATGATTTCCCCTTCATAAATCCATGCTGACTCTGACCTATCCTGTTACTGCTATCCAGATGTGTCATAATTTCATCCTTTATAATTGACTCCAGCGTCTTTCCCACCACTGAGGTCAAACTAACTGGTCTATAATTCCCTGCTTTCTCTCTCTCGCCTTTCTTAAAAAGTGGGACAACATTAGCCACCCTTCAATTCGCAGGAACTGATCCTGAATCTATAAAACATTGGAAAATGATCACCAATGCATCCACAATTTCCCGAGCCACCTCCTTCAGTACCCTGGGATGCAGACCATCAGACCTCAGGGACTTATCAGCCTTTAGACCTAACAGTCTCTCCAACACCATTTCCTGCAAATATAAATTCCCATCAGTTCAGGTCCTTCAGCCACTATTACCTCTGGGAGATTGCTTGTGTCTTCCCCAGTGAACACAGATCTGAACTACCAATTCAACTCTTCTGCCATTTCTTTGTTCCCCGTAATATATTCACCCGTTTCTGTCTTCAAGGGCCCAATTTTAGTCTTAACCATTTTTTTTCCTTTCATATACCTAAAAAAGCTTTTACTATCCTCCTTTATATTTTTGGCCAGTTTACCTTCGTACCTCATTTTTCTCTGCGTATTTCCTTCTTAGTTATCCTCTCTTGTTCTTTAAAAGCTCCCCAGTCCTCCGTTTTCCCACTCATCTTTGCTATGTTATAGTTTTTCTCTTTTGACTTTATATGTTTCTTAACTTCCCTTGTCAGCCACAGCCACCCCTGCCTCCTCTTAGGATCTTTCTTCCTTTTGGAATGGACTGATCCTGCATCTTCTGCATTATACACAGAAATACCTGCCATTGTTGCTCCACTGCCATCCCTGCTAGGGTATTGCACTATTGACCTTTGGCCAGCTCCTCCCTCATAGCTCCATAGTTCCCTTTATTCAACTGAAATAATGTCACTTCCAACTGTACCCTCTCCCTTTCAAATGGCAGATTGAAGCTTATTGTATTATGGTCACTACCTCTTAATGGCCTCTTCACTTCAAGGTCCCTGATCAAATCCGGTTCATTGCACAATACCAGATCCAGAATTGCCTTCTCCCTGGTAGGCTCCAGCACCAGCTGTTCTAAGAATCCATCTCAGAGCCACTCCACAAACTCCCTTTCTTGGAGTCCAGTATCATCCTGATTCTCCCAGTCTACTGGCATGTTGAAATTGCCCATAACAATTGTAGTAATATCTCTGCGACAGGACAATTTCAACTCCTTATTCAACTTACACCCTACATCCAGGCTACTGTTTGGGGACCTGTAGATAACTCCCATGAGGGTCTTTCTACCCTTGGAATTTCTCAGCTCTATCCATACTGACTCAACATCCCCTGATTCTAGGTTCTCCCACGCAAGGAACTGAATATCATTCCTTACCAACAGGGCCACAACACCCCCTCTGCCCGTCAGTCTGTCCTTACAATAGCACGTATAGCCTTGAATATTTATTTCTCAGGCCCTGTCCACTTGAAGCCATGTCTCCATTATCCCCACAACATCGTAACTGCCAATTTCCAAATGAGCCTCAAGCTCATCCATCTTATTTCTAATGCTTTGTGCATTCATATACAATATTTTTAATTTGTTACTGCCCTCACCCTTCCTACCAATCACTATTTCACTCAACCTTAAGGCATGATCTCTTTTTGAGTTTTCTGCTCCACTGATACCGTTGTCTTTCTTGACTTCTCTTGTTCTAACTTTCCCTTCAATTTCCTCCTTAAACTTCCAGTTTGTCCCATCCCCTCTGCTATTTAGTTTAAACGCAGCTGTGTTGCAGTGGCAAACCTGCCTGCCAGAATGCTGGTCCCCCGCCTATTAAAGTGCGACCCGTCCCTCTCGTATCCAAATGCTTTTTAAATGTTGTAACCTCTTATAAAACAATTTCTGTTTTACTTCTCTCCCTTAATTCAATGAACATTTAATTTGCTCCATGTATATCATTTAAATGCAATTATATTTCCTGGTTTAAAACCTCCACATGTGGAATCTGCATTCCTTAGTAAGACTTCCTAGTTTGATTGATTGAGGAGAGTTCAGATTCGTGGAATCCTGTGTTCTAAAACCAGTCTACTCTTTGTGGGCAGCTGTCAATAAGATGAACAGCAAGTGATATTCCTTCACCAATAATTGCAAAATTCAAACAGTTGTCAGGTTCCACAAGTATTCTGATAGCACCCAGCTCAACCTCTATTTCTTCTGCCCCCTCACTGTCACTAAATTGTCAAGCTGTCTGTCAGGCATACAGTACTTGATGAGCAGCAATTTCCTTCAGTTAAATAGCGGGAATACTGAAACCTGGTAATGCCTCAATTTTACAATTGTCGTCAATGTTTTCAAATCCCTCTGAGGCTTTGTTCATCCCTATTTCTCTAACCACCTTCAGACCTACAAGTCTTCAGGAGCTTGAGTTTCCCCAATTCTGGCATCTTACCATATGATCCTGTTGAGGAATTTCAGATCAGCTAAGATCCTATTGAAGAGAGGTAAAAAACTGCAGATGCTGGATTTCAAAGTATACGGGCAGGAGGCTGAAAGAACCCAGCAAGCCAGGCAGCATCAGGAGGTGGAGAAGTCACTGCCAGTCCTGAAGAAAGGTTACACCCAAAATGTCAACTTCTCCACCTTGTGATGCTGCTTGGTTTGCTGTGAAGATCTGATTGAATGACTTAGCTGGCTGAATGATCTACTCCTGTTCCTATTTATTATGGTCTGATGTTTCCAAACAAAAGTAAACTTCATTTTGTCAAATTAATTGAATACAGCAAGCACCCTTAATTTATTGATGTACACTAAGTCCCCATTTAATGTTGCACCATTTGATGTTATTTTGTTTTACAATCAATCAGTTATTTGATCATACACTACTTTATCATTACGAGATTTGTTTTTGCGTTATTTCTTATGAGGCTGACGTAGCACCTCGTGACTCAACTGTGCAACTTTAGAGCAGCCTCTCCTGCTCTTTAACTCACCATGTAGTTGCTGACAGTCTGACTTGGAGCTTCACTGGCTTGTGAGCAAGGGTTACAGAGCTGAGCGTTAGGAGACAGGAGAGAAATTGAATAAGCTTCACCATTTTTTGGTTAGAAAGGACCTGGTAACATATCCCTTATCCCAAAATGTTTCAATGAGACAATTTAATCATCAATAGCTTGAATATGTTAGGGACACTGGGCCAGGCTGGAACATGACTCCTCTCCACCACAGTGAAACCAGTCAGAAAGCAGCCTTGCTTTCTTCACCTGCACCAATACGGACAGATGGGGGTGCATCTGCTCAAGGCTGTCAAACCTAGGCAGGGATGAAAGGAGAAATTTTTAATCAAGGCAAGAGGCTGCAAGCCCAGGAACTGATCAACAAGAAGGTGGTTAGAGACCAAAAGACATGATTTGGAGATGCCGGTGTTGGACTGGGGTGTACAAAGTTAAAAATCACACAACACCAGGTTATAGTCCAACAGGTTTAATTGGAAGCACACTAGCTTTCCGAGCGACACTTTTGAGCAAAGTACAGTGCAACCCTACAAGTACAAATTAACCCCACAAAATATATGTGTGCATGTGGGTCTTTGTCTGTGTGTGTCTGTCTGGGTTGGAGGTCGTGAGAGTGAGAAAGTGTATGTGTGTGCGTGTAGTGAGTGCAGAGTGTCTTAAGTCTGTGAGGGGGTGCATGTGTGAGTGTGGGAGTGTGTGTGTGTCTGTAAGGGTGTGTGGGGGTGTCTGTGTGCGCATCTGTGTATATGTGTGTCCATGTGTATGTGTGTATAGGAGTGCCTGTGTGTGTGTGTGAGAGTGTGTGTGTGTAGGAGTATCTGTGTGTGTTTATAGTGCAATGGTGGTCACCTGTAATGTGACATGAACCCAAGGTCCCGGTTGAGGCCCTCCCTATGGGTACGGAACTTTGCTATCAGCCTCTGCTCGGCCACTTTTCGCTGCTGCCTGTCCCGAAGTCCGCCTTGGAGGATGGTCACCCGAAGGTCCGAGGCTGAATGTCCTGGACCACTGAAGTGTTCCCCAACTGGGAGGGAACACTCCTGTCTGTTGATTGTTATGTGGTGCCCATTCATCTGTTGTCGTAGCCTTTGCTCGGTTTCCCCAATGTAACATGCCTCAGGGCATCCTTGCTTGCAACGTATGAGATAGACAACGTTGGCTGAGTCACATGAGTACCTGCCATGTAGGTGTCCCCACGCGTAATGGTGGTATCTATGTCAGGCAATGGGACCCCATGTGAGAATCTCTCCAGCTATGTTGAAGGCATCTTGAAACCTATTGTACAGGGGATCCCCAGCTTCTGTCACGACACTATGGATTCCTTACAGAAACTCAGCACCCATGGATCAGTCGAACCGGGAACATTCCTCATCACAATGGATATTTCCGCACTCTGCACCAGTATCCCCCACAATGATGGCATCGCAGCAACAGCTTCAGTTCTCAACACCAACAACTGCCAATCTCCAAACACCATCCTACAACTCATCCGCCTTATCCTTGATCACAATGTCTTCACCTTTGACAACCAGTTCTTCATCCAGACATACAGAACAGCCATGGGGACCAAATTTGCACCACAATATGCCAACATCTTCATGCACAGGTTCGAACAAGATTTCTTCTCTATGCAGGATCTCCAACCAACATTATACACCAGGTACATTGACAATGTTTTCTTCCTCTAGACCCATGACGAGGAGTCACTGTTGAAACTGTACAGTGACATCAACAAGTTTCATCCCACCATCAAACTCACCATGGACTACTCTCGACTATCTGTCTCATTCTTGGACACATGTGTCTCCATCAAGGATGGACACCTCAGCACCACACTCTACCACAAACCCACAGACAACCTCACAATGCTACACTTCTCTAGCTTCCACCCAAAACATATTAAAACAGCCATTCCCTATGGACAAGCCCTAAATGTACACCGGATCTGCTCAGATGAGGAGGAACGTGACAGACACCTGAAAGTACTCAGGGATGCCCTCACAAGAACGGGGTACAATGCCAACTCATTGACTGCCAGTTCCGACGTGCCACAGCAAGGAACCATAATGACCTCCTCAGGAGGCAGACACGTGCTGCAGCCGACAGGGTACCCTTTGTTGTTCAGTATTTCCCAGGAGCTGAAAAACTACGCTATATTCTTCGTGACCTGCAACACATTATCAGTGAGGATGAGCACCTCACCAAGACCTTCCCCACACCTCCACTACTTGCCTTTAAACAACAGCCAAACTTCACAGATCATTGTTCATACAAAGTTGCCCGGCTGTCAGGACAACTCCATACAACCCCGTCACGGCAGGCGCTGCAAGACATGTCAGAGTGTGGACATAGATATCACCATTACGCGTGGGGACACCTCCCACCTTGTACATGGCAGGTACTCATGTGACTCAGCCAACGTTGTCTATCTCATACGTTGCAGGCAAGGATGCCCTGAGGCATGTTACATTGGGGAAACCGAGCAAAGGCTATGACAACAGATGAATGGGCACCACACAACAATCAACAAACAAGAGGATTCCCTCCCAGTTGGGGAACACTTCAGTGGTCCAGGACATTCTACCTCGGACCTTCGGGTGACCATACTCCAAGGCGGACTTCGGGACAGGCAGCAGCGAAAAGTGGCCAAGCAGAGGCTGATAGCAAAGTTCCATACCCATAGGGAGGGCCTCAACCGGGACCTTGGGTTCATGTCACATTACAGGTGACCACCATTGCACTATAAACACACACACACACACAGATACTCCTACACACACACACTCTCTCTCTCACACACACACACAAGCACTCCTATACACACATACACATGGACACACATATACACAGATGCGCACACAGACACCCCCACACACCCTTACAGACACACACACTCCCACACTCACACATGCATCCCCTCACAGACTTAAGACACTCTGCACTCACTACACACACACACACATGCACTTTCTCACACTCACAACACCAACCCAGAGAGACACACACAGACAAAGACCCACATGCACACATATATTTTGTGGGGTTAATTTGTACTTGTAGGGTTACACTGTACTTTGCTCAAAAACTGCATTCATTCATGTAAAACTCTGAGCTCAGAAACTGCATGAATTCATGTAAAACTCCGTTATCTCACTTTTTAGATTAGAATCAATCTAAACATCATGGCAGAGACAGAGAACACAGGGAGCCAACACCTTCAACATATTGTCTAGTTATCACCATTGTTAACAGCTAACCTGAAAATGCAACTTTTTAAAAAAGCTTTTGTGATTTTCACATGAAAGAAGTGAAACTATCATGGTATTCAAACAGATGAAAGACTTAACAATCAATTTTTCGATGTATAATTTCAGTTACATCACACTGTAAATTTTTGCTATAAATTCTGTGTGTTAGGATTGAGCCATCCACTATCACTCCAAAAGCTCGTGTGCTTCAAATGAACCTGTTGGACTATAACCCAGTATTGTGTGATTTATAACTTAGAGACCAACAGACGCTGTGTGTCGGAATGTGAATGTGGATTATGGAAGTGTGGCCACCAGTAAGAATATGGATAGCGTGAGGGTGGGTCAGGGAGTGTGAAAATCCCAGAGTGTCAGCGGCAGGAGAGTGCTTCCAGGAGTGACTGAGGCCACAAGTTAGTTTGAATGTATAGACCTTGCCAGATTAACTTTGAATACCTTTTAAACTGCAATTCACTCTCAGCTTGCTTGAATTGCATTCACTTCAATATTATTACCAGTTAAATAGGACTTTCTGACAACAGTCCTGAGGGGATTGATCCACAGCCAAATATAGGCTTCACTTTCTGAGGAGGGGTCACTGGATCCGAAATGTTAACTCTGCTTTCTCTCTACAAATACTGTCAGACCTGCTGAGTTTCTCTAGTAATTTCTGTTTTTGTTTCAGATTCCCAGCATCCACAATCCTTTTGCTCTTTTTCAGGTTTCACTTATTCACTGCTTCTTAGTTGGTGTGATTAATCTAAGTGTCTTTCTAAATCAATCAGCAAGTCTATAGCTGTGAAAGTTACAGTTCAGGGGCTGGACAGTATGTGAGAAGCTTGACTTAATCCTCTTTGTGGATTCCAGAATATAGAATGTCAAGTGTTGTTGATCTGCTTTGTCTGTTTTATCCTTGGTGTAACTTATCAACTTTTTGTGACCAGCAATCATTGACCAACCACTGATCAACCATTGTAGGAAGTTCTAGACACTAGAAATAGCTCTGTAAATTGCATTTAGAATGGACTCCAACTTCTTCTCATCCAAAGAGCATTCTCAGACTGGGTGGATGTATTCAGCTGCTCAATAGCTAATTGTTAACAATGTTTTCTGAACAGCTCTCTATTCAGGGTTGGCCAGTTTCCTTAAGTTGATTCTGGCTTCCACTTTCACTTTTGCTTTGAAGATATGATCTTTGAAGGTTAGAGTGCGGTCCAAGACTATACCCAATGTGTTGGCTTAAAGTTGTAAGTTAGATTCTCCCTATTTCAAGATATATATTGTGCTACATCTAAGTACTGTACTTAGTCTTTTGCTTAGCCATTTGGATTTCGAATATTTTGATCTGCTGCGGAAAGTGCATTTGTTGAAGAATACTGGGACCATAAGACATAGGAGCAGAAGTAGACAATTCGCTACTTCAAGTCTGCCATGAGATCATGGTTGACTTAATAATCCTCAACTCCACTTTTCTGTCTGATCCCCACAACCCTTGATTCCTTTTACTGATTAAAAATCTGTCAATCTCAACCTTGAATATACTTAATGACTCAATACTTACAGCTTTCTGTGATAAAGAATTTTACAAGTCAACTACCCTCAGAGAAGAAATTCTTCGTATCTGTCTTAAAAAGGTAACCCTTACGCTGAAAAAACAAAACAGTTTTGAAGAAGGGTCACTGGACTTAAAACATCAACTCTGTTTTCACTCCACATATGGTGCCAGACCTGCTTAGTTTCAACATCAATTTTTGTTCTTATTTGTTTCAGATCTCCAACTTCTGCGGTTTATCCTACTTTGAGAAAATGTCCTTTGTTCCTAGACTCTCCCACAAGGGGGAACAACTTCCCAGCATCTACCCTATCAAACCCCCTAAGAATCTTATGTCTTTCAATAAGGTCTCCTCTTATTCTTTTCAACTCCAATGCTTATATATGCCCAACCTACTCGACCTCTCCTCAGAAAACAATCCAGCCATGCCTGGGATTAACGAAGTGAACCTATTCTAGACTACCTCAAATGCTAGATAAATGTACTACATAAGGAGATCAAAATTATTCACAATATCCTAGGTGTAGCCGAACAGTGACGTTCATGGTTTTAGCAAAACCTCCCTATCTTTAATATTACATTCCATTTGAAATAAAGGCCAACATTGTATGTGTCTTCTCTATTACTCACATACGTTCTATGCTATTTTTTGAATGTCATGCATCGGGACCCCTAATGCTCTTTGTAATCAGTTTCTGCAGACTTTCTCCATTTTAAATAATATCAGAACCTCTATTCTTCCTACCCAGCGTACAACCTCACATTTTCGCACATTATGTTCCATCTGCCAAGATTTTGCCTATTTGCTTAGCCTGTCTGTATCCCTTTGTAGATGACCCAATGTGGCATCGAAGAAGAACAGAAGGGGGACAGGATAATATAAAATCTTCAAGTTCTTAGAGCTGAGGATAGACTGAGAGAGTTGGGGTTATTGACTCTGTTGTTGAAGCAGAGACTGGGAACAAATGAATTTTTTTTTAAATGATGAAGTAATTGGATATAATATAGTTGTTTAAAATGAAAAGGAGACTTGGAACTTGGGAGAGTTGACCAGAGCTTTTATTCTGATCCAAAAAAAGGTGTCATTAGATGGTGACTAGAACACAATGGGCCTGATCATGTATATTTGTCTTTTTAATACATTTGCCTGTGCAGTTTGAAAATTCTCTGAATCCTCTTTTGTGTTTTGGTTGAGAGAGTTGACCTAAATCAATATTAATTCCCATTCTACAAGCCCTTAGCAGGGAATAAACCTATTTGATTTTATTTCCCTTACTATGATCAACACACAAAGCAGAAACCCAATTAAGTTTGTTTTACTTCCACATTCATTATCAAATGTTCAACTTCTTGTATTTATTAGACTTTGAGATGTAGAAACATACAAAACAATTTTAGTACAACTCCATAAATACAGCCACTCCCAAATATTTGGCAATGACTCACCTGAGACTGTCCAAAGCTCCTATGTCTATGTCTGTACAGCTTGGATGGAAACTACCCCAATTTTACTTCAAATTCTTTAATTCATTGGAACCTGATTCCATTCCTTTAATTCACAGAGATCTGATCATACTTCTGTAAGTTGCGCTGTGCTCAAGAGGTTGGAATTCAATTACTGAGTCAACAGTTTTCAGATGGAACATGAACTCCATAACATCAATTGGCAGGATGGTTTTGCTTGAGAAACATCTTACAGTGCAGTCTCTTAGAGACCATGGATGACATTTTGACAACCAGGGTGGGAAATTTTCCAACACACCAAACCATTTTGTAAAAAGTAAACCAAGACACTGAATTTTTATTCTAACTCTGACATGGATTGGTTTATGTGTGAGATTCCCTCCTGATTGCCTCATCTGCAATCTCCAAATGAAAACAATTGGATCTGCTCGAACATGGATGGACTTTCCACATCCAGGTTCCACCCACCATTTTTAAAGTTCCATGCAGCCTTCTCAATTGCAAAGAATGGGCCCCATGGAAATAAAATTGGATAATATACAGAGACTAAAATGCATGATTACTGGACTTTTTTTTTTGCTTTTGATTTGGTTTCCTTTATTTCTTCTAGGTTTTTTTTATTCTCATTTTGTAACCAAGATGGAGCCGGTGAATGGCGATTTTGTACACTTTTCACTGTACTCTTGTATTCCTTTCCGTGAACATGTGACAATAAAATCTAGTCCTGATTCTAACCCATGCCCATTCATTCTGAAGCAGACAGCATTTAGACTTTCCACTGAATTTATATGTGTTCGTGTTAATCTTGTATTAAGTGGGCTATTAAATGGTTGCAAATGTGGGGAATGAGGGGGTCACAAAAGCTGGAGAGGATAACGTGAGTTATGTGTGAGCTATTAAAGAGTTAATTTGCTCTACTGACCTGCAAGAAATTGAATGCCCTGGGGTAAGGTGGTGTGTCCTTGTCTTACAGATGGAATGTGGGAGGTTTAAACAGCCATTCCCTTGTCATTCAGGGATGATTTACATTTTCATCCAGAAATCATTAAGAACATTACAGTTGGAATTTGACTACTCTGCTATATTTACAAAAAATGATTTGCAACAGATTTGACCGTTAAGTGATGATTTGCATTACATTGTTTCTGGAGGTGGGGTGGTCACTGCATTGTATCTTGGGTGGCATATAACTATGATAGGATGACTGAAGGTTGTCTTGTGGCAGTACTAACTGTAATGTTATGAGTTTTATATAAAGGAAAGACTGTTTCCTTTGTTCAGTGAGAGCTTTTGCCACGACCCCTGTAAGCTCTGCGAGGTCTGTTAAAGATTCCTCCCTAAACTTGTGCTGTACTGTGCTTAATAAATTTGGTTGCTTGTTCACAGAAGTTGGTGTGTTGCATTTGTATCAAGCATGTAAGATTCTCAAGAGTAAAAGAACCTAACATGTCAGCCCAGAGCACTTGGAAAATGTTGCATTTTGACTGAAGCAACTGCTGCAAGCCATTCTAAGTGCCGTGCAAATAAAACGTGAATGAGTTTGGAAACTAATTTTGAAATGAAACAAGAACTTTTTTTTTAAAATGGGCGCTGCTGGTCTAAAATATGGCCACATTTGGCCAAGGGATGCAAGTTGACTACAATTTCTGCAAATTTGTAATCACCAATTGGCAGGATAAAACTTAAACATTATTGTCCTGAAATCTCATACAGTTAATGTTGTGTGGCCATTGCAATTTATCACAAAAGAACAGCAGATGATATGACCTCCCAGGAGGAACTGATAATAACCAGTGTAATCAAAACTCATTATGCATGTAAAAGGCACTAATGGACCACCATTTATCACATACAGAAAACAATGTTCTTTGCCAAGGGCATAATAAAATTACAATATATTTGGAAAGTTGTGAACACTTCCACCTATCCCGTTTTAAACAATGGATTCTTGGTTGGGGGTATAGAAGCAAATAATAAATAGAAACTCTTCATAATGGGATAATTACATTATCAAAACTCATCTAGTTTTTTTTTAAAGCTTAATTATACATTTCTGAAGCCTTGCCTCAGACATCTAAAAATCTAGTGTCGAGAGTGTAGTACTGGAAAAGCACAGCAAGTCAGGCAACATCCGAGGAGCAAGATAGTCGACATTTTGGGCAAAAGCCCTTCATCAGGAAAGCAGAAGAATCTAACCTGCTGGCACCATCCAGGCTGCTTTTCATCAGCCAAGTAAGTTAAGTCTACAAGTGAATAGCTAACTTCCAGGCCAATAGTTAAGTCTGCCTAAAGCCCAAGGAGTTCTCCTCAAAACCTTGGTCCAAATGAAACCTTGTATTTGACTGAAAAGTGGACCAAGTCTCCATACATTAACCTCATATTGCTGCACCATCAATTTTCAAAAGGAAATCTGTAACTCCTGCCATGGCTGGTTGATTGAGAGCTCCTTCAGAAAAGAACCTCCACTGAACATGAACATTTTCAACTGTGTGAATCTCATGAATTAATCTTCACATCTTTGGATTTTAAAAAGATTATTCTTCTTTGAAACTGTCTTCCTTCATTTTTAAAAATCACACAACACCAGGTTATAGTCCAACTGGTTTATTTGGAAGCACCTGTTGGACTATAACTTGGTGTTGTGTGATTTTTAACTTTGTCTACCCCAGTTCAACACCGGCTCCTCTAAGTCATTCCTTCACAGTTTATAAACTCATTTATGTGGATTGATGCAATAATCATCACCTGTGTTCGAACACAAGAATAAACCATATTCCCTTAACAATAAAGAGAGTTATGTGATAATAAGAGAGATGTGGTTTCTTGGGTCAAGACCATAAGACCATAAGATACAGGAGCAGAATTAGCCCATTGAGTTTGCTTCACCATTCAATCATGGCTGATATATTTCTCAACCCATCTCCCCATAACCCTTGATCTCCTTACTAATCAAAGAATTATCTATCTCTGCCTTAAATACACTCAATGAGTTGGTCTCCTCAGCTCTCTCTGTCAATGAGTTCCATGGATTAACCATCCTCTGGCTGAAGAAATTCCTTTTCATTTCAGTTCTAAAGAATGCCAAGGGTGGCAAGGTGGCTCAGTAGTTAGCACTGCTGTCTCACTGCGCCAGGGATTCGGGTTCGATTCCTGCTTCTGTCTGAACTGTCTGTGTGGAGTTTGCATTTTCTCCTTTCCTCTGGGTGCTCTCGTTTCCTCCCACTATCCAAAGATGTGCAGGCCAGATCAATTGGCCATGGTAAATTGCCCATAGTGTTAGGTGCATTAGTCAGGGGTAATATTGAGTGGGGGAATGGGTCTGGGTGTGTTGCTCTTCGCAGGGTCAGTGAGGACTTTTTGGGCTGAAGGGCCTGTTTCCATGCTTTAGGGTATCTAATCTCACCATTCCTTCACCCTGAGGTTGTGCCCTTGGGCCCAGTCTGATCAGTTAGTGGAAGCACCTTCTCCACATTCACTGTAACCAGGCATCTCAGTATTCTGCAGGTTTTAAAGAGATCTCCTCTCAACCTTCAAAACTCCATCAAGTAAAGACCCAGAGTCTTCAACCGCTCCTCATAAGATGAGTCCTTCATTCCCGGATCTGAACCTCTTCTGGACTCACCTCAAGGCTAGAACAACATTACTTAGATACAGGGTCCAAAACTGCTCACAATATTCCAAATGCAGTCTGACTACAGCCTTATATAACCTAAGTAGTACATCTCTGCTCTTGTATTCTAGTCCTCTTGAAATTAATACTAACATTGCATTTGCCTTCCTCATTGCCAGCTGATCTTGCATGTTTGCCTTAAGAGAATCCTGAACTAGGGTTCCCAAGATCCTTTCTGCTTTAAGTTCCCAAAGCTCTTCACCATTAAATAAATAATCTATGTCTCTATTCTTCCTACCAGAGTGAATAACCTCACACTTTGTCGCATTGTTTTCCATCTGCCGTTCTTTGTCCACCCTTGTAGCCTGTCCAAGTCTTTCTGCAGTTTCCCCACTTTCACATTACCTGACCCTTTACCTACATTTGGGTCATCTGCAAACCTACCAAAAATGCCCTAAATTCCTTCATCCAATTTGTAGATGTTTGACATGAATAGTTGTGGTCCCAACACTGACCCCTGCAGAACTCCACTAGTCATTGGGTGACATCCTGAAAAAGACTCCTTTATTCCACTCTCTATCTTCTGCCATGAGAAAGTGAGGACTGCAGATGCTGGAGATCAGAATCAGAGAGTGTGGTGCTGGAAAGACACAGCAGGTCAGGCAGCATCTGAGCAGCAGGAGAATTGACATTTTGGGTAAAAGCCTCCCTGAGTAAGAGCTCTGATCATTCAATGGTGACTCCTGTAGTCTTTAGATTAGATTAGATTAGATTAGATTAGATTACTTACAGTGTGGAAACAGGCCCTTCGGCCCAACAAGTCCACACCGCCCCGCCGAAGCGTAACCCACCCATACCCCTACTCCTACCCCTACCCCTACCCCTACCCCTTACCTAACACTATGGGCAATTTTAGCAATGGCCAATTCACCTGACCTGCACATCTTTTGGACTGTGGGAGGAAACCGGAGCACCCGGAGGAAACCCACGCAGACACAGGGAGAACATGCAAACTCCACACAGTCAGTCGCCTGAGGCGGGAATTGAACCCGGGTCTCTGGCGCTGTGAGGCAGCAGTGCTAACCACTGTGCCACCGTGCTGCCCACTATAGAGAATAGAGACATAGATTATTTATTTAATGGTGAAGAGCTTTGGGAACTTAAAGCAGAAAGGATCTTGGGAACCCTAGTTCAGGATTCTCTTAAGGCAAACATGCAAGATCAGCTGGCAATGAGGAAGGCAAATGCAATGTTAGTATTAATTTCAAGAGGACTAGAATACAAGAGCAGAGATGTACTACTTAGGTTATATAAGGCTGTAGTCAGACTGCATTTGGAATATTGTGGGCTGCTTTTACATTCTGATGCTATCGATCCAAATCCGAGCATCAGACTGGCTACCTGTCTTCAACCAATTCAATTCTCTCCACATGATATCAAGAAATGCCTTAAGATAGTGGATATTGTAAAAGATATGGATCCTGACAACATACCAGCAATAATACTGAACACTTGTGCTTCAGAACTGTCTGTGCCCCTAGCCAAGCTGTTCAAGTACAACTACAGCAATGGCTTTGACTTGATAATATCAAAGGTTTTCCAGGTATGTGTTATGTACACAAAGTAGAACAAATCCAGACTGGCTAATGCCTTATTCATATTCTCTTGATCATCAGAAAAGTAGCAGAAGGGGTTATTGTCAGGGAATGACTGTTCACAACAAAGGAGAATCTAACCATTGCCTTTTGATGTTCAATGACATTACCATCGCTGAATCCACCACTGTCAACATCTTGGGGATTTCAATTGATGAGAAACTGAACTGGATCAACACATTAATATTGTGACTACAAGAAAAAGACTAGGAATTCTACAGTGAGTATCTATTATCCTAACGTCCCAAAGATGCTCAATGATCTGTCCTTAGCAAAAGATTATTTTGATCCCTTTACATCCCTGCCTCAATACATTTTGGGCATGACATGAGCTCTTGAACTGTTCCATTTCTTTAACTTCTGTAGCCACTTCTCTGGGCAGTACCCCTCTTCCCTGCTTCACAGACCATGTCATCCATCTTCAATGCTCTCCCTCCATCTGGTGCTCTCCCTCCCCCAGGCTTCTCGACCTACACTTGATCTCTTCATCGAGAACTTTCAATGTTACATCAGCCATTTCTATACTGCCTCCTGTCACCCACTCTAACTTGTCTCCATCTGAATTTGCTGCTTTCCATTCTCTCATACCTAGCCCTGATTTTGTTGTTAAACCTGATGACAAGGATGAGGGCTTTTGACAACCGGCATTCTGATTTTACATTTTTTCAAAGGTAGTAAATAAAGGTTGATATTTCTTCCAATCTCCACCTGGACAGTGACCCTACCACTGAATGTCAAACTGTTACTTCCAGGTCTGTCACTGGTCTGACCTCCTTTGGCGATCTCTTCTCCAAACTTGCACAGCCATTTCTACCTCCTTCCTAAAATACACAGAACCAGACTGCCCCGGGAAAACCATCATTTCAGCCTAGTCCAGACCTACCAAACTTACTTCTTTCATTTAGATTTTTTTTCCCCTGGCCCAGTCTCTTCCCACTCAGATTTGCGATTTTTCTGATGTTTTATGCTGGTTCCAGAATTTGCAATTTCCTGGTCGCAGCCCCTTCCTCTTCACCATGGATGTCCAATAACTCTATACATCCCCATCAGGCTGGTCTGAAGATTTTCCATCTCTGTCTTGAATGGAGGCATATACAATCCCAAACTTGTACAGCTGACTATGCTTGCTCTCAATTTGAAACATTTCTCCTTCAACTAGTCCCATTTTCTCCCAAGTCAAGGTGTGGCTATGACTACTTGTATGCACCCATAATGCTTATTTTTTTTTGTGATGAATTTTTAAATCTCAGTCATTCCTGGGATGTGGACATTGCTGACTAAGCCAGCATTTATTGCTCATCCATAGTTCCTCTTGAGGTGTAGTGAGCTGCCTTCCATTTGGTGTAAGTACACACACAGTGTCTTTGTGGAGTGAGTTCCAGTACTTTGATGCAGGAATGTGGAACATTCCTCATTCCACTCCTACTCAGGGCACCCACATACAACTCTTTCTCTGAGAAATCAGTGACATTATTGGTGCTGTTTCCTGCTCTTGTTCAGAATTACAAAAAATGATTAATTTTGCTTCTAATTTCCATCCTTCTTTCAGTGCCATGTGACAATAGACAATAGACAATAGACAATAGATGCAGGAGTAGGCCATTCAGCCCTTCGAGCCTGCACCGCCATTCAATATGATCATGGCTGATCATTCCCAATCAGTATCCTGTTCCAGCCTTATCTCCATAACCCTTAACTCCACTATCTTTAAGAGCTCTATCCAATTCTTTCTTAAATGAATCCAGAGACTGGGCCTCCACTGCCCTCTGGGGCAGAGCATTCCACATGGGGCTGAACATTCCTTTACTTTCTTAACTTCTGTGTGGCCATTTCTGGGGATGCATGTCCACAAGTATCCATTACCAACCCACCAACTCCTACATTTACTTCAACTACACTTCTTTGCACTTTGGTTCCTGTAAGGATTCCATTCCATTCTTCTGATTTGTCCATCAGTTCCAGTGATTCCTCCAACATGTCCTCCTTTTTCCTCAACCAAAGACTCCCCCCAGCATAGTTGACAGGGCTCTTAGGTGTGGCCAATCCAACTTCCACACTTCTGCACTTGCCCTTTCACCCCCCCCCACCCCAGAATAATGAAACAGTTCCTCACTCACCATTCCACCAATCTCTGCATTCAGAAGATCATCCTCCAACATCTCTGCCACTTCCAGTAGTATGCCACCCCTAAACACATCTTCCCTTCCCCTCCCCTAACTATACTCCGCAGGGACCATTCCTTCCATGACACCCAGGTCCACTCTTCTGTCACACCCAAACATTTCTCACTCTCACCATGGTACCTTCCATGCAGTCACAAAAAGTGGAAGACTTCCTCTTTTAGTTCTTCTTTCCTTATTGTCTAAGGGTCCAAATACATTTTCCAGGTGCAGCACAATTTACTTGTACTTCTTTGAATCTAGTCTACTGTATTTGTTGCTCACAGTATGAGATTAAGTCCAAACTGGGTAACCACTTTACAGAATACCTCTGCCCTGTCCATAAGGAGATCCCAATCTTCCAATTACTTGCTAATTCAATACACCATCTCTCGCTCTCACTAACGTTTCCATCCTAGGCTGCTGCAGAGATCCAGTGGAGCCCAACATAATTTGGAGGAACATGGCCTTAGTTTCTGCTGAGGCACTTTACAGAAATCAACATTGAGTTCAACAATTTCAGAACGTGAACAGAGTCCTCCATTTTGATTCCTTCTCTATTTTCCATCTGAATTTCTCCTTTACTACTATCAGCATCCACTTTGGTTTTTTTTGGTCTTGACACCCTGACCATCTGTTCCACTTGCTCCTCATCCCTTTTGTCAACAGCATAAAGGCAACTGCTTTTCAGGTCCCTTCAGTTTTGAAGATGTGTCATCAGCCTCACAGTGTTAACTTTTTCTCTCTCCATAATGCGACAAAACCTCTGAGTTTCTCCAGCACTTTATTATTTTTATTATACAGTACAAGCTTTGGAAAAACATGAATTTATTAAAGGTAGATAGTTGATGTTCTGGAGAGAGTCGGTGATGATATTGTGCTTGATGTGTTTGTGTACTTTTGAAAGGCATTTAAAAGGTGCCATATAATAAGAAGTGTAGACTAGAACCCCATGGGATTAAAGCAGAGCTTTACAACACCCAATATGGTCAACAGCTGAAATTTTGGGTTGTAAGCTCCAAATCACTAATGGCTGCTGGGAAGTTCAAAATGCTAATACTTTCTTTTAAAATAGCTGGTGTGGCCTAACTATCCAATCCTAGAGGCCTGAATCCTCCCCTGAAAAATGTAATAGAAAAACTAATCGTTTTATCATTTGAATTAAGCCATTTCCTTTCATACATATGTGCTAAAAACTTGCAGGCAATTCGAATGTATGTAAACTAGAATATAGAACAGACTGAGGAGGATATAAATTGGTGAATTGGACAGATGCAGATTAAAATTTAACGTAAAGAACTGTGATGTGATCCATTTCAGGAGAAGGAATGAGAGTGGCAACAAGACCTAAATAACAGTTAAAAGGAGTACAGGATCAGAGACACCTAGTGGTGTAACCCACCAAAATCTTTGCTTGTGACTGCACAGGCTGTGTGGAGATAAAGTCCCATCATCAAATTGAGGAATTCCTCCATTGTGTTGTGTGGCACTGCCAGTATGCTAAATAAGATAAATTTTGAAAATATCTAGCAACTCAAATCTGAGCATCCATAAGGTGCCGTGGGCCATCAGCAGTAGAATTATACTCAACCGCAATCTTTAATGCCATGGCCAGTCATATTCCCCACTCTACGATTACCATGAAGCTGAGGGATCAACATTACGTCAAGTCACCTTAAAACGAGGTGACAACCTGATGCAGCTCCAACAAAGGACTGAAAACAAAAAAAAATGCTGGATGCTGTCTGACCCACTGTGACCCCCAGCATTTGTTGTCCTCAATACAGACGGCAGTATCTGCAGTAATATGTCCAGCGCAGGACTACTTGCATGTCAAACAGCACAAGTAGCTCAACTATCTCACAACCAACCAATCAGATCTAAACCCTGCAGACCTGACGCAGTGAGATGGTAGGAGTATATTTAAGAGGGAAATCAGGGGGGATCCAAGATGGCGGCGACCCAGCAAGTCTGAGTCTACAGTACTCCTCCCAAGACTTAGGCAAAGTGGATCACCCACCCCCACCACACTCACCAAATCATTTAAAATAGTTTTTACTTAATGTAATTAGTTGTTTAGTATTCCAATTGAAAGAGTTGACCCCGACTGAGTGTTGCAGACTGGCACATTCCAAGGTCCAGGACTACATGTTGAGGGACGCGCTGAAGCTTGGGGCAGCTGCCGCCAAGGCGTGGTGGGGAAAGACCACCGTGTAACATCTGCCTGCCTAAGAAGAACAGGGGGCCCACGCAGTCATTTGGGCTCTGCTGATGCCTTAGCTAAACATATAGACATAGGATTGATAAACGTACAGACCTAGAACATAGAACATAGAACATAGAAAAATACAGTGCATTACAGGCCCTTTGGCCCTTGATGTTGCGCCGATCCAAGCCCACCTAACCTACACTAGCCCACTATCCTCCATATGTCTATCCAATGCCCGTTTAAATTCCCATAAAGAGGGAGAGTCTACCACTGCTACTGGCAGGGCATTCCATGAACTCACAACTCGCTGAGTAAAGAATCTACCCCTAACATCTGTCCTATACCTACCACCCCTTAATTTAAAGCTATGCCCCCTCATAATAGCTGACTCCATACGTGGAAAAAGGTTCTCATGGTCAACCCTATCTAAACCCCTAATCATCTTGTACACCTCTATCAAGTCACCCCTAAACCTTCTTTTCTCCAATGAAAACAGCCCCAAGTGCCTCAGCCTTTCCTCATACGATCTTCCTACCATACCAGGCAACATCCTGGTAAACCTCCTCTGCACCCGTTCCAGTGCCTCCACATCCTTCCTATAGTATGGTGACCAAAACTGCACACAATACTCCAGATGCGGCCGCACCAGAGTCTTATACAACTGCAACATGACCTCAGGACTCCGGAACTCAATTCCTCTACCAATAAAAGCCAGTACGCCATATGCCTTCTTCACAGCACTATTTACCTGGGTGGTAACTTTCAGAGATCTGTGTACATGGACACCAAGATCCCTCTGCTCATTCACACTACCAAGTATCCGACCATTAGCCCAGTACCCCATCTTCTTGTTACTCTTACCAAAGTGAATCACTTCACACTTACCTACATTGAACTCCATTTGCCACCTTTCTGCCCAGCTCTTCAGCATATCTATATCCCGCTGTAACCTGCCACATCCTTCCTCACTGTCAATAACTCCACCGACTTTCGTATCATCCGCAAACTTGCTCACCCAACCTTCTAGCCCTTTCTCCAGGTCATTTATAAAAATGACAAACAGCAATGGTCCCAAAACAGATCCTTGCAGAACACCACTAGTAACTGCACTCCAAGATGAACCTTTACCATCAACTACTACCCTCTGTCTTCTTCCAGCCAGCTAATTCCTAATCCAAACCTCCAACTCACCCTCAATGCCATACCTCCGTAGTTTTTGCAGTAGCCTACTATGGGGATCCTTATCAAATGCCTTACTAAAATCCATATACACCACATCTACCGCTTTACCCTATGCCAAAGAATGGCCTTGCTAGTATATCCCACTTATTGGACGGATTCCACTTTCCCTTTCGGTGGTCCCTGGAGGGTTTTTTATATTTAGGCATTTTTATTACCCCAGTATTCAGTCAGTTATACAAGGCTAACTTTATGCATTTACTGGAAAGGACAAGGCAGGACCTCCAGCGATGGGGAGACCTTCCAATTTCCTGGCTGGGTAGAATAGCACTAATTAAAATGAATGTCCTGCCCTGTCTCCTATACCCTATGAGAATGCTTCCGGTGATGCTGCGAGGCTAGCACTACGTACATTATATGGCTGGTTGGGTTCCTTTATCTGGAATCATAGACGGCCCCTTATTAAGCCAAAGAATCTACACCTTCCACAGGCAAGGGGAGGATTGGATTTCCCAGATTTCAGGAAATATCCGTTAAGTTCCCTATTAAGTTACATAGCTGATTGGGTCTTGTCTGACCCGCAATCAATCTGGCTGGACATCGAGGCTTCTCAAGTAAAATACCCACTTATTAACCTTTTATTTTCAGACAAGAGGAAAATCATTACAGATCACTGTAAAAACCCTATAATACTAAACACAATTAAAGCTTGGAATATAATGCAACTCACATCAAACATCCCCCTATGCTCCGCTAGTGGGAACATGGGGATTCCAACCGGGGTTTACAAATACCACTTTCAAACTCTGGAGATCCAGGGGTATCTCACGTCTAGGGGACCTATTTAAGGATGGGGTCCTGATGTCTTTTGAACAGCTGCGTCAGAAATTCAGATTACCTAATGGAGACCTCTTTCGATTATAATTCGAGATTATATACAGAAGAAGACTTTGTTATTAGATAGTCTTTATAAATCAGATAGAGAATGTAGAATGCTACGGCCAATGGGGGTATCCTCCGTCAGTACTATTTATCATTTACTACATGAGGAAGTATCGGGAGATATGGATAATCTGCTTAAAACATGGGATCAGGACTTGGGACTCGAAATCTCTATAGAAATGTGGAATGACATTTGGGAAAACGCCAGAAGAGTCACCATCTGCAACAGAACACGGGCCATTCAGCTGAAGATACTTCATAGGGCCCATATAGCACCGGATCAATTGGCAAAATTTAAGGCAGGAGCATCTCCAATGTGTTCCAAATGTAAACTAGAGGTGGGCACTCTTGTACATTGCCTATGGACCTGTCATAAGATCCGTAGATACTGGACTAAAGTAGCAAGTGCTCTGACAGAAACTTTAGGAACGGAAATTAGAGTGGACCCTGTATCTCTCCTTTTGGGCTTTTCGAACTTATCCTCCCTGGACATGCATGGGAAGAGATTATTTTCTATTCTCTCTTTCTGTGCAAGGAAAAATATTTTGGTAAACTGGGTGGCTGAGGGCCCCCCTGGACTTTCAAATTGGCACAGATTAATTATGGAATGTATTCCCCTTGACTTCCTTACAAATATGGTGCACCAAATGACCGAATTATTCCATAAAATATGGCAGCCCTTCTTGAATTATATAAATACAGATATTTCGGCTATCCTAACAAGGGCTTTTATTTAATTGAGATGGTGAACCTGGCTGGCCCAGGTCCCTTGGGAGAGGAATCCTGTACGAAAATGGGTTTTGTTACATTTGATGTTAATACATTCCGAGCATGTATCTCACTATCCAATTTCTGTGTTATCCATCAGTTTTTTTTGTCTCTTATTTGAATAATGTCAGAGATTAATTATACACTTTGGTTAGTTGTAGGCTAGATTTGTAGTTAGCTGAGTTCTGTTTTTTTTCTCGGTGTTTTTCGTTTGTTAAATTTTGGTTATTATTTATTTAAGATTTAATTGTATATCAATGTTTATACTTGGGTTTTTTAAATTATTTTGTAAACTTGTAAAAATGTTAAATTTTCAATAAAAATATCTATATAAAAAAAAGAGGAAAATCAGGAGGCAAAAAGGGGACATGAGATAGCTTTGGCAGATAGGGTTAAGGAGAATCCAAATGTTTTTACAAACACATTAAGGACAAAAGGGTAACTAGGGAGAGAATAGGGCCCCTCAAAGATCAGCAAGACAGTCATTGTGTGGAGCTGCAGGAGATGGGGAGATACTAAATGAGTATTTTGCATCAGTGTTTACTGTGGGATAAGGACATGGAACATATAGAATGTAGGAAAGTAGATGGTGACATCTGGAAAAATGTCCATATTACAGAGGAGGAAGTGCTGGCTGTCTCTGAAACGCATAAAAGTGGATAAACCCCCAGGATCTGATCAGGTGTAACCTAGAACTCTGTGGGAAGCTAGGGAAGTGATTGCTCGGCCCCTTGCTGAAATATTTGTATCATCGATAGTCACAGGTAAGGTGCCAGAAGACTGAAGGTTGGCCATTATTTAAGAAAGGTGGTAAGGACAATACAGGGAACTATAGATCGGTGAGCCTGACATAGGTGGTGGGCAAGTTGTTGGAGGGAATCCTGAGGGACAGGATGTACATGTATTTGAAAAGGCAAGGACTGATTAGGGACAGTCAACATGGCTTTGTACATGGGAAATCATGTCTCACAAACTTGATTGAGTTTTTTGAAAAAGTTACAAAGAGGATTGATGAGGGCAAAGCAGTGGATGGGATCTATATGGACTTCAGTAAAGCGTTCGGCAAGGTTCCCTGTGGGAGACTGGTTAGCAAGGTTAGATCTCATGGAATACAGGGAGAACTAGCCATTGGCTCAAAGGTAGAAGACAGAGGGTTGTGGTGGAAGGTTGTTTTTCAGACTAGACGCCTGTGACCAGTGGAATGCCACAAGAAGTGGTGCTGGGTCCACTGCATTTTGTCATTTATATAAATTATTTGGATATGAACATAGGAGGTATAGTTAGTAAGTTTGCAAATGACACCAAAATTGGAAGTGTAGTGGACCATGAAGAAGGTTACCTCAAAGTACAATGGGGCCGTGATGAGATGGGCCAATGGGCTGAGGCGTGGCAGATGGAGTTTAATTTAGATAAATCTGAGATGCTGCATTTTGGGAAAGCAATGGTAAGTTCCTAGGGAGTGTTGCTGAACAAAGAGACCTTGGAGTGCAGGTTCAAGGCTCCTTGAAAGTAGACTTGCAGGTAGATAGGATAGTGAAGAAGGCACTTGATGTTTTCTTTAATTGGTCAGAGCATTGAGTATAGGAGTTGAGAGTTCATGTCGTGGCTGTACAGGACATTGGTTAGGCCACTTTTGGAATATTGCATGCAATCCTGGTTTCCTTCCTAGCGGAAGGATGTTGTGAAACCCGAAATGGTTCAGAAACGATTTACAAGGATGTTGCTAGGGTTGGAAGGATATGGGTCAAATTCTGGCAAATGGAACTTGATTAAGTTGAGATATCTGGTCGGCATGGACGAGTTGGTCTGAGGGGTTTGTTTCCATGCTGTACATCTCTAAGACTCTATGACATTGAGCCATGAATGGTGATGGGCAAATAAGCAACAGGAGGAGGAGGCTCTGTGAATGATAGCGAACCCTAGCATATCAGTGCAAAAGACAAGCCTGAAGCATTTGTAACAATTATCAAACAACTGTGCTGAGTGGATGATCCATTTCGAGATCCTTCAGATGTCCCCAGAGTCAATAAATGCCAATTGATGCCAATAAATGACTGAAGGCACTGAGTAATGCAAAAGCTATGGGCTCTGACAATATTTTGGCAATAGCTAAGCCGTTCTACTACAGCTACAATTCTGGCATCCACTCAGCAATGTAGAAAATTATCTGGGTGTGTCCTGTCCACATTAGTCAGGACAAATTCAACCTATCCAATTACTGCTCCATCAGACACCTCTCAATCATTAGCAAAATAAGGGACAGGATCATTTATTAATTGTTTTGAGACTTTCTTGGCAATATTCTGTGTTTTAGTTTTGGCAGTCTCCAGGCCATCAAAGCTGGAAACCACTTTGAAGGTGCTTAGCGATCTGAGTACACAGAAAAAGCCCTAAGGTTTTCTGCAGGTTCAGAATGAAAAATCAGTGAATAATCAGAATATATATATGGTATACTATATTATGAACCTTCATCATGTCGATGGTCAGGGAGTGAGGTAAATGGAGCTCCTACTTGTCTTATCTTCTATCCAGAAGCCCATCAGTGTGTATCTGGGAGAGACAGATCATATCTGGTGAATGCATAGAAAGTTACTGAAAGGAAATGCTTGTGACTTCAGTAGTTGAGTCAGAAATTTGAAAGTGAAGATAAAGGTTTATATTTCACTCAAGTTGTAATGGTAAAGAATATTGCTGGGAAAGGGGGTTGAATCTATCAATGACCTACTTATAATAGGATACTTCTGAAATGCTTAATAAATTTGTTTTGTTAAACGTGTGTTGACAGCATCGTGAAGACCACCATGGTAACTGAATTATAAAATGAAACCTTTGGGCTACCAAGCTAGGTTTTACTCAGTGATCTTCCTGGCATTACCATCAGCTGGGTTCATTACAAAGCAGAGACTCACCATAGAATCATAGAATCCCTACATGTGGAAGCAGACCATTCGGCATTTCAAATCCACACTCTACAAGGAGCATCCCACCCAGACCCATGCCTACCCTATCCCAATAACCCTGCATTTCCCATTGCCAATTCACCTAACTTACACATCCCTGGATATTGCAGACAAGTTCGCATGGTCAATCCACCTAACGTGCACATCTTTGGATTTTGGGAGGAAATCAGAGAACCTGGAGGAAACCCATGCAGACACAGTGAGAATGTGCAAACTCCACACCGATAGTAACTCAAGGCTGGAAATATACCTAGATCCATGGTGCTGTGAGGCAGCAGTGCTAACTAGAATAGAAATTCATTAAATTTAAGTGGCATTTATGAATGTTTGAAGAAACAAGGTTGTGAACATACTGGACGTTAAAAATTGAGTATTGTTGTGAAGTATATGACACAGATTGAACTTTCAAAATAGCTTTGGGCTGTTGCTGAGACTGCTGGGTGTAGAATACATGACATTTGATTATTTAAAATATCTGACTAAGGCTAAGCAGAATTACATTTCTTGAGGATGGAAATAAAAGCACTGACATAAGGGTGATATGCTTAAAATAATTACTCAACATTTAGAATTAAAAGAACTTGGTGTGTCACTGTGAGAAGGAACTAAGATAAAAAAAGGAGAGAGAAAGAAAGAGAAATGGGAAGACTTTCATTTGAGGTAAAAGAGCGAGAAAGAAATGAGAGATGAAGGGAAACAATAATGATATGGAAGAGACAAAAAGAACTAGAAATAAAAAAAATTGAATTGGAAAGAGAGGAAAAAGAGGAAGCAATGGAAAGGAAAATGGAATTGAAAAGCATGACCTTGAGAGAGAGAGAGAGAGAAAGAGAGAGAGAGAGAGCACAGACAACATGACCTATCTAGAGAAAGTAGAAGAAGTAGGTAATTATTCTGCTTCCAATATGGCATTTTAGTTAAACTAGAAATCTGCCTTTAATGCCTAAATTTAGAGGATGGACTTGAAAGATGTTTAATCTCAGTTTTAAAAAATAGTTGGGAAGGCGAGGTGTCCAAAGATATTGTTACTTTAATGTTAAAGAGTGACTTGATAGATACAGTTATAAATGTATACATCAGCTGGTCAGAAGATAAATCTGTAAACTATGAAGCTGTAAAAAGAGGAATACACAATGCTTAGGAGCTTGACTCTGAAGTACATTAATTACAATTTTGAACTTTAAAAAACCTAATCTAACATTTGGAGCAATCCAATATGTGTAGAATTTGCAAGGAAAAATGAAATTTTATAGATTTAGTCCTTTTGGTCACTGAAGTAAGAGAAACAACTTGTACACAAGGGACATCGTGATTATGGAAGAATCTGAAATATTATTCTGGCACGCTTGAAGAATTTCTTAGATGCACATCAAAGATTAAAAATCTGAGATCATCAGTTCTCACTCATGACATCTCCCAATGACAGTGGCATGTGGGAAGATAGTCATTTGGGAATCAACAAGGTAATTGAAGGAATATGAAATCTGGGGATGGAACTTATATTAATTTCAGGGTGCATACAAAAAAATGGCAAAGCCATAAAGTAGAGACTAGAACCTAAAAATGGTAAAAAGAAAATAATATGTCTATATTTGTTACAATATTAAAGCCAACTGGTGGAAGTTAAATAAGATACCTATTGAAGTAATATAAATATCTAAGGAATTTTCAAGAAAAGAAATAAATAGTAAACTTCAGCAGTGGTAGAGGCAAAGCATGCTCCTTTGGCATTACATTATGAAGTTACATTATGAAGACAGTCAACAACCAAATCACTCTTTCTACCTCAACTCGCAGCACAGTAAAGATTTAACCCTTTGGAGACCCACAATAGTTATTCCAATGGTTCCTACCCAGATTTTTAAATGCCCAGTCCCAGGCTTTGCAAATAATTAATTCTGATTTTGTGCTTTAAGTATAGCATGGCCAAGCAGTCTAACGTGCTGGATTAAGGCTCCAGTCTTGAAGGAGGCATGGGTTCGAATCCCATCGCTGCCATTTGTGTGGGTTGCCTGTTCTGCTGCAGCGTGTTAAAGTTCAGTGTTGAACGCTGCTGTGTCAAATTCCAACACAACAAGATGATTTTGGGGCAGCACAGTGGCTCAGTGGTTCGCACTGCTGCCTCATAGCACCAGGGTCCCAGGTTTGATTCCAGCCTCCTGCGACTGTCTGTGTGGAGTTTGCACATTCTCCCTGTGTCTGCGTGGGTTTCCTCCTACAGTCCAAAGATGTGCAGGTCAGGTAAGTTGTTCATAGTGTTAGGTGCATTAGTCAGAGTGAAATGGGTCAGTGTGGACTGGTTGAGCTGAAGGGCCTGTTTCCACACTGTAGGTAATCTAATCTAAAAAAAAGTAACAATTTATTAAATATGCAATAACTTCAGCAACAAATAAATGTCTACAGGACGCCCCCAGCAGAGTAATTATCCTCCTTTTATTTTTGTCAATTAAGGAACCTTCTAAGAAATTGTTCCTTCTAACTGCAGATTCCTTGCATCGAAATAAATACCACCCAGCCTTACTATGTTCTCTGTGCCTTAACTTGACTATATCCATAATGACTTACAGATGGAATTGGTGGTTCTTCTCTGCACACCATTCCAGTACTGTACTTCAGCTGACTATCCTATCCAGCTGCCAAATCAGTTTGAACCCTCCACCAGCTATACTAGCAAACCCCACAAACAGACGGTCATTGGTCTCGTTCCAGTTGAGACACGATCTATCAGACTTGTATATGTTCCTCAGAAGCAGACTTAGTTATCTAGGAGCCTAATGTTTCTTTCTGCTCCAGCTCTTCAGCCACATGTCCATCTATTCTATCTGCCCAATCTATTTTAGTATGAGGCGTTATGGGGTTGGACAGAGGGAAAAGGTTTGAAGAGGCAGGTATGAAGAGTTTTGGGGAATGAGGTGGCTTGGGGCTTGAGGGGGTCTGAAGGGTGAAGAATGGATGGATTATTTTTGTGCAATTCTTCATGCTATGCTCACTCTTACAGAAATGATTACATAAAATAATTCATCATCCTTATTTGTCTTATTACAAATTATTAGGTGCAAATTACCCAATACCATGCTTGGCACCAGATCCTATTGTTATAGGAAACTCTCACAAGTATCCTTTTGTGAATTAATCCTTCAGGCCACAATAATCAATCTTATTCATCCAATCTATATGAAGACCATAAGACCATAAGAAATAGGAGTGGAAGTAAGGCCATTTGGCCCATCGAGCTCACTTTGTCACTCAATCGTGGCTGATGGGCATTTCAAAACCACTTATTCACACTCTCCCCATAGCCCTTAATTCCTCGCGAGATTAAGAATTTATCAATCTCTGCCTTGAAGACATTTAACGGCCCAGTCTCCACTGCGCTCTGAGGCAGGCCCACCAGTCTCTGACTGAAGAAATATCTCCTCATGTCTGGTCTAAATTGACTCCCCTAATTCTAAGCCTGTGCCCATGAGTCCTAGTATCCCCGAATGACAGAAACAAATTCCCAGCGTACACCCTTTCTAAGCCATGCATTATCTTGTAAGTTTCTATTAGATCTACCATCAACCTTCTAAACTCTAATGAATACAATCCCAGGATCCTCAGCCATTCATCATATGTTAGGCCTACCATTCCAGGGATCATCCGTGTGAATCTCCGCTGGACACGTTCCAGTGTCAGTATGTCCTTCCTGAGGTATGGGACCCAAAATTGGACACAGTATTCTAAATGGAGCCTAACCAGAGCTTTATAAAATCTCAGTAACACATCACTGCTTTTACATTCCAATCCTCTTGAGATAAATGACAACATTACATTTGCTTTCTTAACCACAGACTCAACCTGCAAGTCAACCTTTAGAGAATCCTATACTAGCATTCCCAGATCTCTTTGTACTTTGGCTTTATGAATTTTCTCATTGTTTATAAAATAGTCCATGCCTGTGTTCTTTTTTCCGAAGTGCAAGACTTCGCATTTGCTCACATTGAATTTCATCAGCCGTTTCTTGGACCATTCTCCTAAACTGTCTAAATTTTTCTGTAGCCTCCCCGCCTCCTCAGTACTACCTGCCTGTCCACCTAACTTTGTATCATCTGTGAACTTCACCAGAACACCCCCAGTCTCTTCGTCCAGATCATTTATACATAAAGTGAACAGCTGTGGCCCCAACTCTAAACCCTGTGGGACACCACTTGTCACCAGCTCCCATTCCAAAAAGGAACCTTTTATCCCAACTCTCTGCCTTCTGTCAGACAGACAATCCTCAATCCATGCCAGTAGCTCACCTCAAACACCATGGGCCCTCACCTTACTCAGAAGCCTCCCGTGAGGCACCTTATCAAAGGCCTTTTGAAAGTCTAGGTAAATAACATCCACTGGGTTTCCCTGGTCTAACCTACTTGTTATCTCTTTAAAGAATTCTAACAGGTTTGTCAGACACAACCCTCCCTTACTAATTCCATGCTGACTTGTTCTAATTTGACCCTGCACTTACAAGAATTTAGAAATCTCATCCTTAACGATGGATTCTAGAATTTTACCTATAACCGAGGTTAAGCTACTCGGCCTATAATTTTCCATCTTTTGTCTTGATCCTTTCTTGAACAAGAGAGTTACAACAGTGATTTTCCAATCATCTGGGACTTCCCTGACTCCAGTGATTTTTGTAAGATTACAACCAATGTCTCCACTATTTCTTCAGCCACCTCCCTCAGGATGTAGCCCATTGGGGCCAGGAGATTTATAAAGTTTTAGACCTTTGAGCTTTTCAAGTACTTTCTCCTTTGTAATGGCCACCGTACTCAACTCTGCCCCTTGACTCTCCTTAATTGTTTGGATATTACTCATGTCTTCCACTGTGAAGACTGACACAAAGTATTTATTAAGTTCTTCAGCCATTTCCTTATCTCCTATCACTAGCCTTCCTGCATCAATTTGGGATTATAGTCTTCCCCAATTGTTATGCTAGCTTTCTCACAAGAATCCACTATTTGTTGATTTAGACTGCTCCCTCCAGTGTAGCTATGATTAAAGGAATAATAAACTTCTCTGACTTCTCCCCTTTTGTATTTCTTATTTCCACTCAAAGGTAAAAGAGTTAATTTCTCACTACAATACTAGTTTCATTTCTATTAATAGAACCACCTTTTCCTTTCGTCCTGTGCTTCCAAAATACCCTTGCATACACAGGTCCCAGCTACGCCATTCAAGGAAAGAAGAAAAGAATGTGGAAAGGAGAAACCGAGGTGACTTGGGTGAGGGATAATAGCTCAGTCCAGGGATTGTCCTTTTTTTAATGGCAGTTGCCTCAAAATATACACCCCAAAGCAGAATTCTTTTACACCTCTTTTATTACAAACACTACTATGCTACATGAAGTAAGGAGTGTTTTAAAAGTGCTAATACATGCTACATTGTTGTTATTCAGATAGGTCAATGAATCACAGTGCAAAAAGGTAATATTCTGTCTACCATCCATTATATCACATGTTCAGATGATTAACCAGCGCTTGACTTCTGGAACCTAGCATCAAGATAAAATTTCAGTTACAGCAATTCTACAGAACTTTCCTCTTAAAGTTAAAGCTGCTTGCTTTGATGTTGTGCCAAATTGAAACAATGCAGCAGTTGTTTCTAGCCAGAGATGCATCATTGCATACCCTAGCCATGCACTTCAATAAGAATCTGATGTAATACGTCACATACATACACTAGACTTTGCGTAAACATGCTTATTTAAAGGAATGATTGTAAAAGTATAAGCAGTACAGTGAGACCGGGAGCACCATGGAATAATTGCAATAATGCAAATTTCACTCCAGCTTGAGGATTTGAATTCAGTTTTTAAAGTCAATAATGACAAGCTAACATCAGCGAAAATGACCGTGAAGTGGCTGTCTTTAAAAAACCCAACTGCGTCACAAATATCTTTCAAGGAACAAAGCCTGCTGTGTACATCCGATAGGTCTACATAAGCCTCTAGTCCCACACTAATGTAATTTATTTTAACTGCCCTCTGATGTAAAGTTAGTTGTATGCAATAATTAATGCAATAAATAAGACCGTTAGGAAAATGATTAGGACAAGGCCATTTGCTCATTGAGTCTACACCAAATTCCAAAGGACTTGGAGCAGAAGTAGACAATTCAGCCCATTGAGTCACTTCACCATTCAATGAGATCATGGCTACTCCAATAAATTCTCAACTCCGCTCTTTTCCCTTTTCCTTATGGATTAAAAACTTGTTTATCTTGGCCATGAATATTCTTAGTAACCCAGCTTGACAACTCTTTGTGGTAAATGATTCCATGCATTCACTATCTTCTGAGTGAATTCTTCCTCATCTCTGCCCTAACTGGCATTATGCCACAAGGTTTGGTGCTGGGTCCACTATTTTTCATCATTTATATGAATGATTTGGATGTGAGCATAAGAGGTATAGTTAGTAAGTTTGCAGTTGACACCAAAATTGGAAGTGTAGTGGACAGCGAAGAAGGTTACCTCAGATTATAGAGGGATCTTGATCAGATGGACCAATGGCCTGAGAAGTGACAGATGGAGTTTAATTTAAATAAATGCAAGGTGCTGCATTCTGGGAAAGCAAATCTTAGCAGGGCTTACACACTTAATGGTAAGGTCCGAAGGAGTGTCTTGAATAAACGGACCTTGGAGTGCAGGTTCATAACTCCTTGAAAGTGGAGTCGCAGGTAGATAGGATAGTGAAGAAGAGATTTGGTATGCTTTCTTTTATTGGTCAGAGTACTAAGTACAGGAGTTGGGAAGTCATGTTGTGGCTGTACAGGACATTGGTTAGGCCACTGTTGGAATATTGCGTGCAATTCTGGTCTCCTTCCTATCGGAAAGATGTTGTGAAACTTGAAAGGGTTCAGAAAAGAGTTACAAGGATGTTACCAGAGTTGGAGGATTTGAGCTATAGGGAGAGGCTGAACAGGCTGGGGCTGTTTTCCCTGGAGAATCGGAGGCTGAGGGGTGACCTTATAGAGGTTTATAAAATCATGAGGAACATCGATAGGATAAGTAGGCAAAGTTTCTTCCCTGGGGTTGGGGAGTCCAGAACTAGAGGACATAGGTTTAGGGTGAGAGGGGAAAGATATAAAAGAGACCTAAGGGGCAACTTTTTCACATAGAGGGTGGTGCATATATAGAATCATCTGTCAGAAGAAGTGGTGGAGGCTAGTACGATTGCAACACTTAAAAGGCATCTGGATTGGTATATGAACAGGAAGGGTTCGGAGGGATGTGGGCCAGGTGCTGGCAGGCGGGACTAGACTGGGTTGGCATATTTGGTCGGCATAGATGAGTTGGACCGAAGTGTCTGTTTCCATGCTGTACATCTCTATGACTCTATGACTCTAAATGGTCATAAAGAGCCGAAAAGGTATAGTTTCCAAGGCACAAACCCAAGGGCATCAGAAAGCGAGTAACTAAAACAATAACCTTGGGCAGATTAAAAGCATAAGTTAGGCTGGTCAAGTGGGAAAGAGAGAAAGTTTGGTCAGGCGGCATAAAAGGTGGGAATACCTGCATAAGAACCATGATTAAAGCAGAAATCATATATTCAAACCAGGAACAGGAAGATTCATACAGAACTGTGAAAAAAACAATATTTCTTGATTTTAGCTAAAAAGTCAGAATCATCCATTTTATCTGCTAAATGCATGATAAGCCCTTCAGTATGGCAACAGGAGCAGGACTGTCACCACTATGAAATGAAAATCTCTTAAACAAGCAAAATATATAATCATACCCAGAAGATGTGCATCAGAAATAACATTACTAGGAAGCCTTAATTTCATATAGGTCAAATGGAATATTGCATTGGACATCACCAAACAAGAAGCAGAATAAGTACATATACCTTAATACATAATGGGAATATTGATAATATCATAGCTTGCCAAAGGGAAAAAGAATTAACAGATACTGTTGAACAAGTATGACTCTAAGTACTGAAAGCCTTTGAGAATTTCTACAATGCTATACCTAATAAGTTCTTGAAAAAGCAAGATTAATGCATGGGTTCAAAACTCAAGTGAATCTTTAGACGATTCTGTTTATGATCTCTACTGATTAATGGAGAAATACAACTGTGATGACTTCAAGTCAGAACTCATAAGAGACAGAATTGTTTTCAAAATTTCTGATGAATGTTTGTCAGATTTGTTGCAGTCCAAAGAAGACTAGAGTCTTTAGAAAGATGATGGTTAAAGCAGAAGTCAGCAGCAACACTGAACAATCCTAAAAGGAGAAGATCAATCTTGGCACAGGAGAATAGCAGAAACCATTGAATACAAAAGATACAAAAGCACAATATACTTTGGAGACAAGTACAGTGACCATGTCAGCATTGTTGAGTAAAGAAACCTCACAGGCATGAGCAGTACCCAGCTATTATATGTAAATGATTAATCTGTCACACAATAGGTTACTCAGAGTCATAGAGAAAAACAGTATGGGAATAGACCCTTCAATCCAACTCATCCATGCTGACCAGATAACCTAAATAAATCTAGTCTCATTTGTCAGCATTTGGCCCAAATCCCTCCAATTCCTTCCTATTCATATACCCATCCAGATGCCTTTTATATTTTTTAAGCATACTAGCCTCCACACTTCCTCTGGCAGCTCATTCCATACATGTACTACTCTCTGTGTGGAAAAGTTGCCCCTTAGGCTCCCTTATATCTTCCCCCTCTCATCATAAACCAATTCCCTCTAGTTTTGGACTCCCCCACCTCAGGGAAAAGACATTGCCTAGTTACCTTATCCATGCCTCTCATCACTTTATAAACCTCTATAAGGTCACTTCTCAGCGTCCGACACTCCAGGGAAACTAACCCCATCCTATTCAGCCTCTCTTTGGCTCAAACCCTCCAACCCTGGCAACATCTTTGTAAAACATTTCTGATGACGGGCTTATTCCTGGAACGTCAACTCTCCTGCTCCTCGGATGCTGCCTGATCTGCTGTGCTTTTCCAGCACCACTCTTTTTGACTGCAACATCCTTATAAATCTTTTCTGAACCCTTTCAAGTTTCACAACATCCTTTCTATAGAAGGGAGACCAGAATTGCACACCATACTCCAAAACTGGCCAAACCAATGTCCTGAATAGTCACAACATGACCTCCCAACTCCTGTAATCAATGCACTGACCAATAAAGGCAAGCTCACTAAACGCCTTTTTCATTATCCTGTCTACCTGCAACTCCACTTTCAAGGAACAATGGACCTGTACTTCAAAGTCTCTTTGTTCAGCAACACTTCCTACGACCTTACCATTAAGTGTATAAGTCCTGCTCTGAAATGATTTTCCAAAATGCAGCACCTCATATTTATCGAAATTAAACTCCATCTGTCACTCTTTGGCCCATTGGCCCATCTCATCAAAGTCCTGTTGTGCTCTGAGGTAACCTTCTTCACTGTCCTCTACAGCTCCATTTTATTGTCATCTGCAAACTTACTAACCATACCTCCCATGTTTATATGTAAATCATTTTTTAAATGACAAAAAGCATTGAACCCAGCACCAATCCTGGTGGCACATCACTGGTCACAGTCCTCCTGTCTGAAAAGCAACCCTTCACCATCACCTCCACTTATAAACTGTGCAGAAGGGTTACACAGTTTCTCAAAAGCAAGAAATAAAATACTTACCCACATAAGCAGGTTAATGAGGTGGTACCAGAAAAACCATTTACAGTGTACTTTGGAGAAATAGTCCATCCAGACCTTCCTTGGGCAAGATATTATTAAAGTCAATTTAGACAGTGGGGCAAGAGTCACTATATTATCAATTTGTGAGTCATTGTTTAAGAACATAGTCCACAGCTGACAACAATGCAACTGAATGGGCTAAGAGATATAGCACTTAAGGTTAAAGGCATACTGCAAGCAACTGGAGAAACCAAGAGAAAACAAATAAAGAAAATCTATGCTTGCTCAGATTCATAGGAAAACATGTCTTGACCTTAATCTTTATGAAATGGCAAAAAAGGGTCTAAATGCATAAAATCAAGGCAAAGTCAGTTGAGGAACAACTGATCGAAGGATAGCCAGCAGAAGATTCAGAGGGTGATCTAAACAAAAGTCAGAATCCATTGAGATTAGTTGTTTTTGCATAAGATACTTGCGTCTTACTGTCGAAGAGGTGGGAACCTGTGACTATACTGGATTGGTACAAATGTATTCCATTGTTATCAACATTGAAAAGTGCTCAGACTTAAACCATGAGTTTAACAGGATAAACAAACAAAGTGATAGCCAATGAGCTGCAAACCCCACTTGAGCCAACTCACAAAGTTATATCTGATATAAAACAACATGGTGAGCAAATTGAAGTTTGGTGTAGATTCTGTGATGACTTGCAAGGGGCAAGTTCAAGTTCCTTATCTTCCCAGGAAGAATCCTCATGTAACTGAGATAGAGTGCTAATTTTTCCCACTTTTTACAAAGTTCTGTTGATTGAGATTAAAGTGGAAGGTCTGCCGTTAGTTTTTATCATACCATTTTCTGTTTTTCAGACTTATGGCAGGAGGAGAGGAAGTGCTTGCTGGGATTTTGCAATGTTCACATTGTTGGTGTCATATTTAAACTCCAGCTCCACACAGCTTCAAGAATTTCCTTACCAATATGGTCCTGATTTATTTCAGATCTCCAGCTTCTGCAGTATTTTGACTTTAAGTGTTAAAAAAAAGCAACAGCACACTAACAGTCTTACAAGTCCAAAGAGATCACATTCTACAAGAATAGTAAAACCTCCAGATCACTTGATTTTGAGAAGTCATAGAGTTGGAGTGAAATGGGGTCATGGTAAATGAAATTATAGACAAAAAAATGTATAATAATGAGGGGGAAACTTGCTGAGGCAGAACAGCTGAGGAGCTTGAAGGAGACCTAACATATGGTCCCAGTGAAGATTCTGAAATAATGTCTATCATATTCATGTAACTGGTTGTTAGCATGCAAGAAAATTGACTTGTTAACTATAAGAAACTTTTCTAGTTTAGACGAGGAAGTGGTTTCCTCTGCTTTGCAGGCCCTGTAGTTTTTCTCTTACTTAAATGAGGATATTGGCAGCAACTTACATCATGAGCTCATACAGTGTATTGACCTGGCATGCCCATGCAACACTATGGTATTTTTTCAAAACAAAAGCTAATAGTGCAATGAACTGTAATATTGTTTTCTATTCTGGTTTCCATTAGAATTCGGATAGATGAAAGCTCATTAATCTTTTATTGTTATAAGCATAATTGATACATTCTGGTGTCTTTTTAGTAATGTGTCTGTTTTGTCAAAATACACAAAATTTTACTTTGCCCTTTCTAGCTTTATGTTTTCCCCCTGCAAAAGATGACATTTCTTTCCTAATGAATTAAACTTGTAAAAGGCATATATCCTACTTCTCTGCCTGCCAGTGACTATGGTATTGGTTTCTGTACAGCCAAATATCTTGGGAGTGTGACTGTTCAAGGCAGAAGCCATCGAACCTCTGGTAGAGAATGGCAGGGACCTCTACAGCTAAAAGCATCCCAAGCCTGAAGATAGCCAGTCAGTTTGTTTTTCCTCATCAATGCTGTAAGGTGTGACTTAATTAATGTGACAGGGACCTTTAGAAATGTGAGCCAGTCACCCTGTGCCTCCTACAAACAAGTTAAAATAGATGGAGAAAAAAAGTTGAGAAGCAGCAAAAGGACTATGCGTGCAAACAGTGTGGACAGAGATCACTGAACTGCCATCCCACTTTCTCCATCCGCCCATAATACCTGTGCTTTTTGTCTGTCTCACTATCTGTATGTATGTTTCATGGGGAAATTCAGTGCATTAGAATCTTAACTAGTAGAGCAATATGCTAACAGTTCATAATCGAACTATGGGTCTCAAAGACATGTAAACTGCATACTTTTAAAAATCTTTGACTTTTGTGACAATTTTGGGAATAGTAAGGTTTGATTTCCAATGCACTCCCTCTGTGAACAAATCTAATGAAGGTGACACAATCATACTGTAAATGTTTGATTATTTTCTATATTTCAGTTGGAAGAAGTGTAGTGATGGGGGATAGTGATAATAATAACATAACTGCGCAGTAAAATACTGCACCAATGTCTCCAAGAATAAGTTACAAATTTTGCCAACCCATTTCTCAATTGACTGTCCTGAGGATTATTAACTTATTCCTTTGTTACTCCATGGTACCTTTAATAAATATACATTTTCTTCCTCCATGATCACCAAAATCTTGCATGGAATTAAATCATTAAAGATCATAACATTGACCCCATCACATTGTAAGCTGTTCTTTGAAGGAATTATTCCATTAGTTCCATTCCTTTACTGTTTCCTCCATAGCTCTACAAACAGTTTCTTCCTAAATATTTATCCAAGTTCCTTTTAAAAGTTACTATTAAATTTGCTTTCCTTGCCCTGCAGAGCATTCCAGATCACAACAACTCGGTACTTAGTAAAACATTTAGAGTCATAGAGATGCACAGCATGGCAACAAACCCTTCAGTTCAACTCATCCATGCTGACTAGATAGGTCTATTCCTGATGAAGGGCTTTTGCCTGAAACATCGATTTTCCTGCTCCTCGGATACTGCCTGACCTGCTGTGCTTTTCCAGCAGCACACTGATCTAGACTCTGGCTTCCAGCATCTGCAGTCTTCACGTTTGCCATGCTGACCAGATATCCCAACCCAATCTAGTCCCACCTGCCAGCACCTGGCCCATATCCCTCCAAACCCTTCCTATTCATATACCCATCCAGATGCCTTTTATATGTTGCAATTGTACCAGCCTTCACCACTTCCTCTGGCAGCTCATTCCATACACGTACCACCCTCTGCGTGAAAAAGGTCTTGTTTTATATCTTTCCCCTCTCACCCTAAACCTATGCCCTCTGGTTCTGGACTCCCCCACCCCAGGGAAAAGACTTTGTCTATTTATCCTACCCATGCCCCTCATGATTTTATAAACCTCTATAAGGTCACCTCTCAGCCTCTGATGCTCCAGGGAAAACAGCCGTGGCATATTCAGCCTCTCCCGATAGTTCAAATTCTCCAACCCTGGCAACATCCTTGTAAATCTTTTCTGAACCCTTTCAAATTTCACAACATCTTTCCAATAGGAAGGAGACCAGAATTGCACGCAATATTTCTACAGTGGCCTAACCAATGTCCTGTACAGATGCAACATGACCTCCCAACTCCTGTACTCAAGACTCTGACCAATAAAGGAAAGCATACCAAACGCCTTCTTCACTATCCTATCTACCTGCGACTCCACTTTCAAGGAGCTATGAACGTGCACTCCAAGATCTCATTTTTCAACAACACTCCCTAGGACCTTATCATTAAGTGTATAAGTCCTGCTAAGATTTGCTTTCCCAAAATGCAGCACCTCGCATTTATCTGAATTAAACTCCATCTGCCACTTCTCAGCCCATTGACCCATCTGATCAAGATCCCGTTGTAATCTGAGGTAACCCTCTTTAATGTCCACTAGACCTCAATTTTGGTGTTATCAGCAAACTTACTAACTGTTACTCTTATGCTTCCATCCAAATCATTTATATAAATGATGAAAAGCAGTGGACCCAGCATCGATCCTTGTGGCACTCCACTGGTCCCAGGCCTCAGTCTGAAAAACAACCCTCCACCACCACCCTCTGTCTTCTACCTTTGAGTCAGTTCTGTATCCTATTGGCGAGTTCTAACCTTGAGATCTAACCATGAGATCTAACCTTGCTCACCAGTCTCTGGATTCCCTCAGGATTCCCTCCGACAACTTGCCCACCACTGACGTCAGGCTCACTGGTCTATAGTTCCCTGACTTGTCCTTAGCACCTTTCTTAAACAGTGGCACCACGTTAGCCAAACTCCAGTCTTCTGGCACCTCACCTGTGACTATCAATGATACAAATATCTCAGTAAGAGGCCCAGCAAACACTTCCCGAGCTTCCCACAGAATTCTCGGGTACACTGATCAGGTCCTGGGGATTTATCCACTTTTGTGCGTTTCAAGTTATCTAGCATTTCCTCCTCTGTAATATGGACATTTTTCAAGATGTCACTATCTATTTCCCTACATTCTATATCTTCCATGGCCTTTTCCACAGTAAACACTGATGCAAAATACTCATTTAGTATCTCCCCCATCTCCTGCAGTTTCACACAAAGGCCGCCTTGCTGATCTTTGAGGGGTGCTATTCTCTCCCTCATTACCCTTTTGTCCTTAATTTATTTGTAAAAACCCTTTGAATTCTCCTTAACTCTGTTTGTCAAAGCAATCTCCTGTCCCTTTTTACCCTCCTAATTTCTCTCTTAAGTATACTTCTACTGCCTTTATAGACTTCTGAGGATTCACTCGATCTATCCTGTCTATACCTGACATATACTTCCTTCATTTTCTTAACCAAACCCACAATTTCTTTCATCATCCAGCATTTCCTACATTTACCAGCCTTTCCTTGCACCCTAACAGGAATATACTTTATCTGGATTCTCGTTATCTCATTTCTGAAGGCTTCCCATTTATTTCTCCTCATTATTTTCACTAGCTCAGCCAAATTCAGCTAACTCCTTACTGTCAAGGAATATAATTGGAGACTTGATGACCCAAATGTCTCAGATGTAGTTATTACTCCAGTACTTTCATCAAAGAAATATTCCAAAGTACTTGAAATGATAATTTGTGGAATTTAAGTGAGAGAAATTTTAGGAAAGTTATAGAGTCATAGAGTCATAGAGATGTACAGCACGGAAACAGACCCTTCGGTCCAACCCATCCATGCTGTTCAGATATCCCAACCCAAACTAGTCCACCTGCCAGCACCCGGCCCATATCCCTCCAAAGGAGAAAGTGAGGACTGCAGATGCTGGAGATCAGAGCTGAAAATGTGTTGCTGGAAAAGCGCAGCAGGTCAGGCAGCATCCAAGGAACAGGAGAATCGATGTTTCGGGCATCAGCCCTTCTTCAGGAGGGTTGAAGAAGGGCTGATGCCTGAAACGTTGATTCTCCTGTTCCTTGGATGCTGCCTGACCTGCTGCGCTTTTCCAGCAACACATTTTCAGCCCATATCCCTCCAAACCCTTCCTATTCATATACCCATCCAAATGCCTCTTAAATGTTGCAATTGTACCAGCCTCCACCACATCCTCTGGCAGCTCATTCCATACACGTACCACCCTCTGTGTGAAAAAGTTGCCTCTCAGGTCTATTTTATATCTTTCCCCTCTCACCCTAAAGTTATGCCCTCTAGTTCTGGACTCCCTGACCTCGGGGAAAAGACTTTGTCTACTTATCCTATCCATGCCCCTCATAATTTTGTAAACCTCTATAAGGTCACCCCTCAGCCTCCGACGCTCCAGGGAAAACAGCCCCAGCCTGTTCAGCCTCTCCCTGTAGCTCAGATTCTCCAACCCTGGCAACATCCTTGTAAATTTTTCTGAACCCTTTCAAGTTTCACAACATCTTTCCGATAGGAAGGAGACCAGAATTGCACGCCATATTTCAACAGTGGCCTAACCAATGTTCTGTACAGCTGCAACATGACCTCCAAACTCCTGTACTCAATACTCTGACCAATAAAGGAAAGCATACCAAACATCTTCTTCACTATCCTATCTACCTGCGACTCCATTTTCAAGGAGCTATGGACCTGCACTCCAAGGTCTCTTGTTCAGCAACACTCCCTAGGACCTTACCATTACGTGTATAAGTCCTGCTAAGATTTGCTTTCCCAAAATGCAGCACCTCGCATTTATCTGAATTAAACTCCATCTGCCACTTCTCAGCCCATCTAGTCCAGATCCTGTTGTAATCTGAGTTAAACCTCTTCGCTGTCCACTACACCTTCAATTTTGGTGTCATCTGCAAACTTACTAACTGTACTTCTTATGCTCGCATCCAAATCATTTATGTAAATGACAAAAAGTAGAGGGCCCAGCACTGATCCTTGTGGCACTCCACTGGTCACAGACCTCCAGTCTGAAAAACAACCCTCCACCACCATCCTCTGTCTTCTACCTTTGAGTCAGTTCTGTATCAAAATGGCTAGTTCTCCCTGTATCCCATGAGATCTAAGCTTGCTAATCAGTCTCCCATGGGAAACCTTGTTGAACATCTGAAGTCCATATAGATCACATCTACTGTTCTGCCCTCATCAATCTTCTTTGTTACTTCTTCAAAAAACTCAATCAAGTTTGTGAGACATGATTTCCTACGCACAAAGCTATGTTGACTATCCTGAATCAGTCCTTGCCTTTCCAAATACATGTACATCCTGTCCCTCAGGATTCCCTCCAACAATTTGCCCACCACCGAGGTCAGGCTCACCGGTCTATAGTTCCCTGGCTTGTCTTTACCGCCCTTCTTAAACAATGGCACCACGTTTGCCAACCTCCAGTCTTCCGGCAGCTCACCTGTGACTATCGATGATACAAATATCTCAGAAAGAGGCCCAGCAATCACTTCTCTAGCTTCCCACAGAGTTCTCGGGTACACCTGATCAGGTCCTGGGGATTTATCCACCTTTAACCGTTTCAAGACATCCAGCACTTCCTCCTCTGTGATCTGGACATTTTGCAAGATGTCACCATCTATTTCCCTACAGTTTATATCTTCCATATCCTTTTCCACAGTAAATACTGATGCAAAATATTTATTTAGTATCTCCCCCATTTTCTGTGGCTCCACACAAAGGCCGCCTTGCTTGTCTTTGAGGGGGCCTATTCTCTCCCTAGTTACTTACCCTTTTGTCCTTAACATATTTGTAAAAACCCTTTGGATTCTCCTTAATTCTATTTGCCAAAGCTATCTCATGTCCCCTTTTTGCCCTCCTGATTTCCCTCTTAAGTATACTCCTACTTTCTTTATACTCTTCTAAGGATTCACTCGATCTATCCTGTCTATACCTGACATATGCTTCCTTCTTTTTCTTAATTTCTTTAGTCATCCAGCATTCCCTATACCTACCAGCCTTCCCTTTCACCCTGACAGGAATATACTTTCTCTGGATTCTTGTTATCTCATTTCTGAAGGCTTCCCATTTTCCAGCCGTCCCTTTACCTGCGAACATCTGCCTCCAATCAGTTTTCGAAGGTTCTTGCCTAATACTGTCAAAATTGGCCTTTCTCCAATTTAGAACTTCAATTTTTAGATCTGGTCTATCCTCTTCCATCACTATGTTAAAACGAATAGAATTATGGTCGCTGGCCCCAAAGTGCTTCCCACTGACAACTCAGTCACCTGCCCTGCCTTATTTCACAAGAGCAGGTCAAGTTTTGCACCTTCTCCAGTAAGTACATCCACATACTGAATCAGAAAATTGTCTTGTATGCACTTAAGAAATTCCTTTCCATCTAAACCTTTGACACTATAGCAGTCCCTGTCGATGTTTGGAAAGTTAAAATCCCCTCCCATAACTACCCTATTATTCTTACAGATAGCTGAGATCTCCTGACAAGTTTGTTTCTCAATTTCCCTCTGACTATTGGGGAGTCTATAATACAATCCCAATAAGGTGATCATCCCTTTCTTATTTCTCAGTTCCACCCAAATAGCTTCCCTGGATATATTTCCAGGAATATCCTCCTCAGCACAGCTGTAATGCTATCCCTTATCAAAAATGCCACTCTCCCTCCTCTCTTGCCTCCCTTTCTATCCTTCCTGTAGTATTTGTATCCTGGAACATTAAGCTGCCAGTCCTGCCCATCCCTGAGCCATGTTTCTGTAATTGCTATGATATCCCAGTCCCATGTTCCTAACCATGCCCTCAGTTCATCTGCCTTCCCTGTTAGGCCCCTTGCATTGAAATAAATGCAGTTTAATTTATTAGTCTTACCGTGTCCCAGCCTGCCCTGACTGTTTGACTCACTTCTGTTCTCAGCTGTACCCATCTCAGATCGATCTCTTTCCTCACTATCTCCCTGGGTCCCACCCCCCACCTTACTAGTTTAAATCGTCCCAAGCAGTTCTAGCAAATTTTCCTGCCAGAATATAAGTCCCCTTCCAATTTAGGCGCAATCCGTCCTTCTTGTCCAGGTCACTTCTACCCCAAAAGAGATTCCATTGATCAAAAATGTGAATCCTTCTCCCATACACCAGCTCCTCAGCCATGCATTCATCTGCTCTATCCTCCTATTCCTGCCCTCACTAGCTTGTGGCACTGGGAGTAATCCAGATATTACTACCCTTGAGGACCTTTTTAAATTTCTGCCTAACTCTCTGTAATCTCCCTTCAGAATCTCAACCTTTTTCCCTTCCTATGTCTATGGTTCCAATGTGGACAATGACCTCCTCCTGGCCCCTCTCCCCCGTGAGAACATTCTGCACCCTCTCAGAGACATCCTTGATCCTGGCACCAGGGAAACAACACACCATTCTGCTTTTTCTCTGCTGGCCACAGAAATGTCTGTCTGTACCTTGGACTACAGAATCCCCGAACACAATTGATCTCTTGGAAGCCGACGTACCCCTTGCTGCATTAGAGCCAGTCTCAATACCAGAAACATAGCTGTTCGTGCTACGTTCCCTTGAGAATCCATCACCCCCTACATTTTCCAAAACAGCATACCTGTTTGAAATGGATATGTCCACAAAAGACTCCTGCACTAGCTGCCTACCTCTCTTACCCTTCCTGGAGTTAACCCATCTATGTGACTGTATCTGAGACTTTCCCCCCTTCCTGTAACTGCCATCCATCACATACTGTTGCTGTTGCAAATTCCTCATCGCTTCTGTCTGTCTCTCCAACCGATCCACTTGATCTGATAAGATTTGCATCCAACAGCAGATATAATCTGCAGTAACCCTTAAACTCTCTTTAAACTCCCACATCTGACAAGAAGTACATATCACTGCAAAGGCCATTTTTGCTCCTTCACAATCTACAACCCCAGAAAGTAACACCGTCTTACTCCTCTACAAACAGTGCCCCAGGTTAAATTAATAGTTATGACTTATATTTTAAATTAAATCAAGAGACTTATCTCAAAAAACATATAATCAAGAAAGAATCGACTGTACTCACTACTGCAGCCTTTCTCTTGGACAGACTTAAAACAAAAATTAACTTATCTGATTCTGTGCTGTGAACTTCGCCCAACAGTTCCTCCAAGATTAGTTGTGAAATTCATTGTTTGTTAATTTTCCCAGATGCACTCCGATGTCCAGCAATACACGAATTCAAACAGCAAAGGCGGTAACTGTGCAGGTTTTCTCTCTCTCTCTCTCTCTCTCTCCTGCACTGTCCACACCATGTGCTTCCTTTGTCTGCTCTTCTCCATTTTAAACGGCTGTTGTTTTGACTTTTTTTCCAAAATTCCAAAACAATGCAGCAGCATATAAAACAGTACTGGCTGCTCCTGGAATTCGAGGAAATCACCTCCAACACCTAAAATACCTCAAAAAAAATTTTCCCATCCTCCATCTGTAAAAGACTAAATTTTCAGGAAATTCTTGAAAGTGGACAGAAACGTAGCAAGGCATACTGACTTAAGAAATGAATTCCAGAATTCAGGAAAATGGTGGTTGAAGATTCTGTCTGTGAAGGCAGAGTGGAGATGAATATGGAGTATGCCAGAGTTGGAAGTGGTTTTCAAGGTTGGATCATAGCTATAGATGGGTTTTTATAAGGACCACCACAAAACACAATATGCTCATTGGTGTAGTGGTTGTGATGAGATCAGCCAGGTACATCTCATAGGATATGAGTTCTCTGCTAACCTGGTCCAATCAGGGAGCCCTGTCTGACAGATATAAACAGGGATATCAGAGATTCTGTTCATCCTGAGAGCTAGCTCTTGACAGAGCTAGATAAGTGTCAAGGACTCTAAACAAAGGGTGACTTGGTGATGGGACACTGGCCTCTGTGGCGTTTCTTTCAATTGGGTTCACTTATAAACATATATCTTAATTCTAGTTACCCTTGGTTGATTGAGAGCAGTCTGCAATTACCTGATATAAAAACAGAAAATACCATAAATATTCTGCAGGTTTGGCACCATCTGTGAGAGAGGAAGAGTTAATCCACATTTATTGATTGATTACCTTGCATAGTATTTTACTTCTGCTCTAAATCTGGTTTCCCTATTGACAGAGGAGATATGTAGAAAAATATAAAATTGAACACTTTCATGTTTGAGACTCCCAAACCAAAATTGGAAAAAAACTCTAATTAATAAATACTCATTATGCTTGATTAAATTTGTGAAAACTGAAGCATGCAGATCTGATACAAACCAAATCTAACTCTCAGATTGTACCTGATGAAGTTGTGATTGAGATGCTATAGCCTCAGCATCTAAGGATTAGGGATGGTCTTAGCTTGCTGATAAAAACAATCATTTGGGTGAGGTATGGAAGGATGACCAGTGCAATGCAGCTGACCTACCATCAGGGTTCAACAGATGGGAATTTTCTCTGAGCTGCATCCACTCCACTGATATAATTTAGATGGAAGTGTCTGGTGTAACAAAATGAAGAAAGCTGCTTGAGAAGGAAGGATAAAATTAGTATTTCCAAAATAATGCTCCAACAGAGTAGTCTTAAAACAACAATCACAGAGATATGGTGGAAGGTGGGGCTGGTGAACACCAATATCCTGTGACCCAGAACGGGAGCTTGTGTCCAGAATTCCTCACACAGTAAATATCTGGTTTCAACACTCCCACTATTTTGAGGGAATTTTGTGCTGAGTTTGAAAGAACATTGAATGACAAATCCAATGTCTCTGCATAGCCAGAACAGCTTTCTAGCCTTTCTCTTGGTCAGGATTGGAGATAGTGAGGACTGCAGGTACTGGAAAGTCAGCGTCGATAAAATGAGGAGCTGGAAAAGTCAACACAGATGAAGCAGCATCAGAGGAGCAGGAGAGTCAACATTTCAGCTTGGAACCTTTCATCGGGATGTTTGGAATATCTATTCTCAAAGATGGAAAAAGAAGAAAAGCATTTTTAAAGTATTTAAATATTACCAGGAAATAGCATATGAAAGAAATGGAAAATGCATTTTGACAAACTCCTGTCTTAAGTTATTTCTATTGCTGTCGTCAGGATATTTTCTAAACGGTATGTTTATGATGTGACGCCTCATATTAAAAACAGAGGTCCATCAATATGAATTGTAACTGTCACCACTAGAGGGCATAAAGGTACCTGCTTTATGGCAGTAGATTTAATGAAATACTGTACACAATTGAACAAATTGAATACAATGTTAATATTACATAAAATGTGAAACTTCCATTTTATTTAATTTACTTTCCAAAAAAGGATATAGTAATAACTTTCCAATTATCTTGCCTAAAATGTTGAAAGCTGCTCGAAAGCTCTACAAGTTGGGCTGGTTTGGCCTTACAGATGTTGATTGTAGCAAGTAAAATTGTTGATTTCCCCAATCTTCTAATTTCAATTCAACTCTATCTTCTCTGAAAAATTCCTATTGTATTCCACAATAATGTTAACAGTGATCCTAGGATATTTGAAACAGAGCGAGTAATTAGAAGGGATCAGTCAGCTACAAAATATCAATTGGATATTGAACCACAACAGGATTTCGGGATTGCTGTTTATATTGTAGTTGATTTTTCTGCAGCTGGATATCTCATAGAGCTTGACTTTCATTACTTCTTCCCTCTCACCCTTCAACTTAAAATTATATTTGCACCACAATTGGCATGAAGCTCAAGCTGGTAAACATTGAGAGTTTAACCTATCTTCATAACTAATCAGAATTAGGAAAGAAACAGTGGGCTGATGGTGTGGGAAATTGAGTGAATATGAATAGTTTCAGACAGAAAAAGAAATAAGTATGATATTCCTCTCCCTGGAGGTGACAAGGAATGTGATGCAAAGGCAAATAATTGGGCAGGGTGGCCTCAGAAAGATGCTTACTGCCTTCCCTGTGGCCTGGGCAATCAAGAAGTGTGAGAGAAAGAGCAGAGGTGGCCTTCTTCACCCCCCATCAATTAAGGTCTATAAGTGATCCACCACCACTTGAATTCCTAGAAGCTGAGAAAGTGACTGATATCCTGACAAAGTTTCAAGGGAGACTGTCCTGTTGGGGAATGGGGACTCCATTTGCCTCAATGTAAGAGCAGGCGTGGTGAGCAGGAGGTACCTTTTGGAAACCAGGACCTTGCCTTTATCCCTAACACCCCTAAATCCAGAATCCCGGTGACCCCCACCCCATTATTACCCCTCTCTCTTCTCGTTCCTGCCCAACAAAATGACCTATTCACACCCCATTGCAGCTCTTCATTGTTGCACAGCCTGGACTCCTATGGTCCTTCAGATCCCTGAGATTGTTGGCCTCTCATTTACCAGCAACCTCGGATGGGGTGGGACATCAGTGGTAAGGCTCCTAATTGGATAAAGAGTTCCCTCACTGCTGGTAAAGACAAATAGTTGCTGCTGAAAGCACTAAATACCAGGTATGGATTAGTAAAAAAATTAGGCAGAAGGAAACAAGAATAAAATAAAAGGTTTACCTTTAAAATTTTTAAATCTTCACGAATAAACTATTACCTATAAAATGAGATTTTCCAATTTTAATCTGGGACAGGGGTTTTATATTTTAACAACACTAGTCACTAAAAGTGTCCTTGTACCAATCTGAACATTTTGCAGCAAGTTTAGTTAGCAACGTGTGGGTAAAGCAATGTCTTCAAATACATACCAAGTAGTCATTAAACTGCTGCTCTAAGGCTACAGCACAGCAGTTCAAATTATCCAGTGACTTGTGTCCTTGCCTGCAATAGTTGCCTAGGTTATTTATGCATTAACAAGAACATGTATAAGAAACGAAATTAGCTTCCTAGAAAAAGGAGACCAATAAGGAAGATAGAAGATGGGATACAGGGTAACTTAACAAGATGAATCTAAGATTGGCTTATTGGCAGGAGACAGAGGGTGGTACTAGAAGACTGTTTCTCTGACTGTAGACTGGAGTCGGGTGGCACACTGCAAGGATCTGTGCTGAGTCCCTTGTCTCTTATACTCATTAATGATGTAGATGAGAATTTGTGGGGTGGGGGTATGGTGATAAGTAAATTTGAAGGTGACACAGGATTGGCTGAGTGGTTGAAAATGAGGAAGAAGGTTACAGGAGGATATGAGGCAGATTAGTGGCAGATGGAATTTAACCCTGATAACTGTGAGAAAGTGCACTTTGGAAAAAGTAACAAGACAAGGAAGTACTTAATAAATGGCAGGACACTTGGAAGCTCAGAGGAGCAGAAGACCTTGGGGTACTTGTCCACATATCCCTGAAGAAAGCAGGGCAGGTTAATAGGGTAGTTAAGGTGGCTTATAGAGTCTGGAATGCACTGCCTGAGAAGGTAGTTGAGGCAGGTAACCTCACAACCTTTAAGAAGTACTTGGTTGAGTACTTGAAGTCTCATTACATTCTCCAGCCTGGTGCTGGAAAGTGGGACTAGTGTAGATTCGGTATAGTTTTGGTAGCACAGGCACAATGTTTCATAGGGCCTCTTCTATATTATGATTCTAAAACTTTGGACCAAATTAAAAGTTGCACACCTTTTCACGTATCACGCACCAAATTACAGGCAGTCCCTGGGTAGCAAGTTGATTTGTACACAACATAAAGGAGCTGTTCATAAGTACAGGAAATGCTCCTATGTTAGATCTTTAAAATTATGCCCCTGTATGAGATCACATTTAAGTTGGATGTTTGTAAGTCAGGGACCCCTTGTATCTCATATATTCTTGAAAAATAACTTTGCAGTCTATTTCCAATATGTTGCTGATAAATAACAAGTCTTCAGTAGTTATCTCCCAATTGCATGGAGAACAAATGGGCTGAAATGTGTTTATGGATTAGTGGTGCTGGAAAAGCACAGCAGTTCAGGCAGCATCCGAGGAGCAGGAAAATCGATGTTTCGGGCAAAAGCCCTTCATCAGGAATAAAGGCAGAGAGCCTGAATGGTGGAGAGATAAGCTAGAGGAGGGTAGGGGTGGTGAGAAAGTAGCATAGAGTACAATAGATGAGTGGGGGAGGGGATGAAGGTGATAGGTCAGGGAGGAGGGTGGAGTGGATAGGTGGAAAAGGAGATAGGCAGGTAGGACAAGTCATGGGGACAGTGTTGAGCTGGAAGTTCAGAACTAGGGTGAGGTGGGGGAAGGGGAAATGAGGAAACTGTTGAAGTCCACATTGATGCCCTGGGGTTGAAGTGTTCTGAGGCAGAAGATGAGGCATTCTTCCTCCAGGTGTCGGGTGGTGAGGGAGCGGCGGTGAAGGAGGCCCAGGACCTCCATGTCCTCGGCAGAGTGGGAGGGGGAGTTGAAATGTTGGGCCACAGGGCGGTGTGGTTGATTGGTACGGGTGTCCCAGAGATGTTCCCTAAAGCGCTCTGCTAGGAGGCGTCCAGTCTCCCCAATGTAGAGGAGACCGCATCGGGAGCAACGGATATAATAAATGATATTGGTGGATGTGCAGGTAAAACTTTGATGGATGTGGAAGGCAACTTTAGGGCCTTGGATGGAGGTGAGGGAGGAGGTGTGGGCGCAGGTTTTGTAATTCTTGCAGTGGCAGGGGAAGGTGCCAGGATGGGAGGGTGGGTTGTAGGGGGCGTGGACCTGACCAGGTAGTCACGGAGGGAACAGTCTTTGCGGAAGGCGGAAAGGGGTGGGGAGGGAAATATATCCCTGGTGGTGAGGTCTTTTTGGAGGTTGCGGAAATGTTGGTGGATGATTTGGTTTATGCGAAGGTTGGTAGGGTGGAAGGTGAGCACCAGGGGCGTTCTGTCCTTGTTACGGTTGGAGGGGTGGGGTCTGAGGGCAGAGGTGCGGGATGTGGACGAGATGTGTTGGAGGGCATCTTTAACCATGTGGGAAGGGAAATTGCATCTCTAAAGAAGGAGGCCATCTGGTGTGTTCTGTGATGGAACTGGTCCTCCTGGGAGGCGGAGGAATTGGGAATACGGGATGGCAGTTTTGCAAGAGGTAGGGTGGGAAGAGGTGTAATCCAGGTAGCTGTGGGAGTTGGTAGGTTTGTAAAAAATGTCAGTGTCAAGTCCGTCATCATTAATGGAGATGGAGAGGTCCAGGAAGGGGAGGGAGGTGTCAGAGATGGTCCAGGTAAATTTAAGGTCAGGGTGGAAGTGTGTTTATTTCAACGCAAGGAGTATTATAGGGAAGGCAGGTGAGCTTAGACCCTGGATCAGTACATGGGGTTTTAATGTTGTGGCTATTACAGAGACTTGGTTAAGAGAGGGGTAGGACTGGCTGCTCAACTTTCTAGGGTTTTGTTGTTTTAGCCAAGATAGAGACCAAGGTAAAAGAGGTGGAGGAGTTGCATTACTCATCAGGGAGAATGTCACATCTGTACTCACTGGAGGGCACATCCACTGAGGCACTATGGGGTGAGCTCAAAACTACATCTAGTGCAATCAGTCTGATAGAATTATACTTAGCATCCTGCACCACGCCCCCCCCCCCCCACCCCCAACCAACAGCCAATGAGACATTGAGGAACAAATATGTACACAGATTTAGCAAGATGCAATGACGACAGGGTTGTCATAAAGGGTGACTTTAACTTCCCCAATATTGATTGGGACTCCCTTGTAGCAAGAGGCTTAGACAGGCAGAATTAGTTAGGTGCATCCAATAGGGTTTCTTCAAACAGTATGTGAATAGTTCAACTAGAGGAAGGGCCATATTGCACCTTGTATTGGCTAATGAGTCTGGCCAGGTGACTGACCTTTCAGTGGGAAAATATTTTGGAAACAGTGATCACAACTCCTTAAGTTTTAAGATTGCTATGAACAAGATTAAATCAGGATCTTACGGGAAGGTAGTAAATTGGAGGAGGGCAAATTATATCAGTATTAGGAAGGAGGTAGGGAGTTTAATTGGAAGGAGCTGTTATTGGGCAAGTTCACATTTGACATGAGGGGATTGTTTGAAGACCTACTGATCAGAGTTCAGGACCAGCATATTCCAGTAAGGAGGAAAGGATGACAAGGTAATGGACCGTTGGATAATGAGGGAGGTTAGTCAAAAGGGAAAAAGAAGCATATGTAAGGTTTAGGAAGCTAAAATCAGACAAGGCCCATCAGGAATATAAAGAAAGAAGGAAAAATTCAAGCAGGGAATTAGGAGAGCAAGAAGGGGCTATGAAATGACTTTGGCAAGTAAGGTTAAAGTGAATCTTAAGGTATTCTATATGTACGTTCAAAACAAAAGGATAACTAGAGGGAAGGTAGGACCATTTAATGGTAAAGGAGGGAATTTGTGCTTGGCAGCAGAGGATGTGGGCGAGATCCTAAATGAGTACTTTGCGTCAGTATTCACCCAGGAGAAGGATATGGAGGATCATGAGATGAATGTGGAGCATGCTGGAATGCTAGGGCATTTTGACTTCAAGAAAGACATGGCATAGGGTCTCTTGAACAACAGTAAGATAGATATGTCCCCAGAGTCTAATGATATGTTATTGAGAGAGGCAAGAGAGCCTTGACCAAGATCTTTGTATCCTCACTAGCCACTGGAGAGGCCTGGAGGACTGGTGAGTAGCTAATATTGTTCTTCTGTTCAAGAAGGAAAATAGAGATAATCCAAGAAACTACAAATTGCTGAGTCTCACATCGATGGTTGAGACATTATTGGAAAGAATTCTTAGGGATAGGATATATGCGTATTTGGAAAAACATGGCTTAATGGGGGACAGTCAGCATGGCTTTGAGTGGGGCAGATCATGTCTTACTAACCTGATTGAATTTTTCAAGAAGGTGACAAAGATGACCAATGAGGGTACAGCAGCGGATGTTGTCCACATGGATTTTAGTAAGGCTTTTGATAAGGTCCCTCATGGTAGGTTCATCCAGAAGGTTAAGGTATATGGGATCCATGGTGACTTGGCCACTTAGATTCAGAATTGGCTTACCTATAGAAGGCAGAGGGTAGTGGTGGAAAGGTGTTTTTCTAGCTGGGGGTCTGTGACTAAAGGTGTTCTGCAGGGATCTGTTGTTTGTGATATATATATGAATGACTTGGATGAAAATGTAGAAGGGTCGGTTAGTAAGTTTGTAGGTGCTACAAAGATTGGTGGAGTTATGGATAATGTTAAAGGTTGTTAAAGGATACAGTAGGATATAGATGAGTTGCAGTTATGGGTGGAGAAAAAGCAGATGGGGTTTAATCTGAATAAGTGTGAAGTGCTGCAATTTGTGAGATCAAATGCTAAGGAAAAATATACAGTTAATGGTAGGAGTCTCAAGAGCATTGATGTACAGAGGGATCTTGGGGTTCAAGTCTATAGCTCCCTGAAAGTGGCCACACAAGTAGCTAAGGTGGTAAAGAAGGCAGATGGCATTCTTGCTTTTATTGATTGAGGAATTGAGTACAAGAGTCAAGATGTCATGTTGCAGCTTTATAAGACTTTGGTTGGGCTACACTGAGAATATTGCATTCAATTCTTGCCGCCATATTACAAGAAAGATGTGGAGGCTTTGGAGAGGGTACAGAAGAGGTTTACCAGGATGCTGTCTGGATTTGAGGGGATGTTCTATAAGGAGAGACTAGAAAAACTTAGATTGTTTCTCTAGAGTAGCATAGTCTGAGGGGAAACTTGATAAAAATCTATAAAATTATGATATGCATAGATACGGTTGACATTCAGAATCTTTATCCCAGAGTTGAAATGTCTAAAACTAGGAGGAATACATTTAAGATGAGAGGGGGCAAGTTCAAAGGAGATGTGAGGGGCAGGCTTTTTACAGAGTGGTAGGTGTTTGGAACACGCTGCCAATGGAAGCACGTACGATAGGGGTGTTTAAGGGACTTTTAGATAAACACATGAAAATGCAAGGAATGGACGGATATGGACCAAGGGTAGGTAGTAAGGATTAGTTTAATTTCCATAGAATAGAATCCATACAGTATGGAAACAGGCCATTCAACCCAACCAGTTCACATCAACCCTCCAAAGAGTGTCCCACCCAGACCCATCCCCTACCTTATAGATCTGCATTTCCCATAGCTAATGCAAGTAACCTACACATCTCTGAACACTATGGGTAATTTAGCATAGTCAATCCTCCAAAATTTCATATCTTTGGATGATGGAAAGACACCAAAGCACCTGGCAAACCTTCACCCCACCCCACCCCCCAAGACATGGAAAAGACATGCAATTCCATGCCTGAAGGTGGAATCAAACTCAGGTCCCTGGTGCTGTGAGGCAGCTGTGCTAACCAGTGAGCTGCAGTGCCACCCTTCATTTGGCGTTATGTTTGGCACAACATCATGGGCAGAAGGCTCATTCCTGTGCTGTGCTGTTCAATGTTCTATCTAACATTTAAACATACCTTTCAATTATAGCTCAACATCTTTATTTTTAAACTGGGAATTCATAAGTTTGAGTGCCTTGGTTGGCCATCATCTGAATCAAATAATGTTTCACTTTTAAAGACAGTCTGCTTAGACTATATGATTTTATAAGTTCAGATTTTGTATGCACATCTTTGTCAACAAAAGAACAGATTGGTACAGTGTCATGCCCAGTACATTGTGGACATTCAGCCACACATTTTTTAAAAACTGGACCAAACAAGCTATTAAAATGGCCGTCACAAATATCTGATGTTTACCATTTTTGCTCCGTGATGTGGAGGAGCCGATGTTGGACTGGGGTTCAAAAAGTTAAAAATCACACAACGCATGTTTATCATCCAAGAGGTTTATTTGGAAGCACTAGCTTTCGAAGCACTGCTCCTTTATCAGGTAGTCCTGCAGCAGAATCATAAGAAACAGAATCTATCGCAAAAGATTACACTGTCATGCAACTGAAATGATATATTGAACAAACCTAGATTGCTGTTAAATCTTTCATCTTTTAGAATGGGTTGCAGATTTCAGATCATTATGAAAATCCCAGAACTTCTTTTCAGTCACATTCTCAAGATAACTTAAGGTTTTATAAAAAAAAGGTGACATCTCAGCTCAGACAATGCATTTAAGGTATAAGGTTAGAGTCTGTCTGTTTCCCAGATTTGAGTCAGACTGGCTCTATTTCCAAAGTAGGAATTTATAAAATATTACATGGATTGACTGCCTGCAGATTGAGTGTTTTTGAGCAAAATAGAATGTATGTAAATATAATTCTGAAAATGTAAATTGACCCCATAGACTTATAGGCATGTGTGCATGCAGGAGAGAGTGAGACAGTGTGAGTGTGTGCATGTAAATGTGTGCATGTGAGAGTGAGTGCATGTAAGAGAGTGTGTGTTTGTGGGTGTGACTGCTTGATAAAGTGTGTGTGAGCGTGATGGAGTATAAGCCTGTGAGAGGATGTGTGTGTGGGTTTGTGTGGGGGTTCAATGTGTGTGTGTGTATGAGAGAGAGTACGTGTATGGGAGAGGGTCTGCGTGTGTGTGTGAGTATGTAACAGTGTGTGTGTATGTGTGCTTGAATGTGTGTGTGTGAGAGAATGTATAGTGTAGTGGGGTCGCCTGCAGTGTGACATGAACCCCAGGTCCCAGCTGAGGCCATCCTCATGGGTTCTAAACTTGGCTATCAGCCTCTGCTCAGCCACTCTGTGTTATTGCATATCCCGAAGTCTGCCTTGGAGGATGGTCACCTGAAGATCCGAGGCTGAGTGTCCTTGACCGCTGAAGTGTTCCCTGAATGGGGCATTCGGCCTCGAATATCATTACAATCACTACATCCCTCCCCCTCTGAGTTTGAGGACGTGGGCTGGTTCTTGTTTTTTAGTTCCTCCTGGTGTGTTTTAGCACGGGGTCAGGTTCCTCCAACTCCTCTTCTGATACAGGCAGTAGCTCGCACGGTAACGCATTATAATGCAGAGTAGCTTGCCTCTTATGCCCGGAGTGTCTCGAAAGGAACTTATTGTCTTCTTCAGGTGGCAAAGGAGTCGAGGCTAAGACATCTGCTGTGTCCATCTCAGGTTCTGAGGTATTTTCAATGCTCAACAGAGAGGTAGAACAACAGTTTCTGGAACAGTCAGAAGGGCTTTTGAGGAGCTGGGCATGTTTTGCTCCCACACTGTTTGCGAATTTGCAACTTTCATTTAGTCCACATGTTTGTTCAGGACCATTGCACTTACCCAAACATTATATGTCACTGAACCTGACCTTGTGTCAATCATGCACCTTATCCATGTATGGTCATTCCCCTGGTTCCAGCACCATACTTTGTCCATTGAAGTAAACTGTCCCTCTTACTTAGCGGAGACTGCTCTTTCTGCCAGACCTTTGGATGATGGATGGTATGGAGCAGTTAAGTACCATTTGACTGTAAGAATATTCAAAGTGCCTGTTGGTTAACAATGCCCTGTGATCTGTGACCAACACTTCTGGGAGTCCGTATATTGCAATAGATGCACGCAGCTTTTCTATCGTCATCCATGTGTTTGATGAATTAACTCTATGTATATCCAGCCACTTTAGGTCAGTGTCCACAATGACTAAGAACATTGAGCACATATAAGGACCTGCATAGTCGATGTGTCCAAGGTTTACCTGGCCTTTCCCATGAATGTGGTGAAGCTGTGGTGATAATTTGTGTCCTTATTGGCACTTTGGGAACTACCCAACCAATGCACTACATCTGCATCCGATCCTGGCCAGCATACATAATGTCTTGCCAGTATTGGCTTTCATTAGAACCAAGTGACCATTTATCTAGAAGATTATTTTGGTGGGTTCTGATTTGGATGTGGCTAAGCAATTTAACTGTTCCAAACCAGAACGAGGTGGATCTCCCATGGTGTGCACTTTCCTGGATACTGGATTCTAAGTTATCTTGCTTAATTTAGGTCGAGTGGGACTCTATTGCTGTCTTGAGTCCGCATACTGGCAGTACCTACAATAGTTTGCCTGCCCGGATCCTGAAGAAAATTGTAACTGTTTGACTGAGGCTTGGCTTTGTTGAGAGGTTTTGCTGTGGGCTGATGTCGAGTCCCTCTGTTCAGGATGTGGCCTGAGTGAGGTTATGTAACTGCCTGCACTCAAGTGGTGTTTCCCAAGCTCAGTTGACCTAGCGAGGGGTATCCACTTCCACTGGAATACCCTGCCATTTATATGCTCCACTTTCTGCATTTTCCAATGATAAAGCCAGCTGTAGTACCTGTTTGATGTCCATATAGGCTTCACTTTGACATGGTTACATCATTAATCCAACATACTAAATCTGTCATTCAGCATCTCAGTATTGCCAGGGCTGGAGAATTACAGTTACGAGGATTATACTGACAACTTTCCTTAGAACAGAGAAAGCTGATGGGTGACATGATTGAGAAGGGCAAAGATAGAATATACAGGAGGAACCTATTTCCCCTAGCAGAGAGTTCAAAAACCAGGAGTCATGGATTCAAGCTAAGTGGCAGAAGGATTAGATGGAACATGAGGAGAAACTTTTTTATGCAGAGAGTGGTCGGTGTCTAGAATTCACTGCCTGAGTTAGTAGTGGAGGCAGAAACCAAGAAACACGTTTTAAAATTACCTGGATCTGCACCTTAAGTGCTGTAAGCTGCAGAGCAATGTGCCATGTACAAGATGATGAGGTTAGAAAGGCCATCTGGGTGTCTTTGGGTTGGCATGGACAAAATAGGCCTAATGACCCCCTTCTCTGCTGTATCATTTCTATGGTTGCTAACTACCATAGCATCCATGTTGCTCTCTAATTTCTCCAATGACCTGATTAAAGCCATCCCTACCTCACAGTATTGTTTGAAATGCCCACTAATATGTTCTATCTCTTAATTCTTAGCTCCACCCAAATTGATTACACATCTGGATTTCTTTCACAAGTATCTTCTCACTCTTGCACTGATTTCATCTCTTAATAAAAACAGCACCCCCATCTCCTTTTCCATTTGGCCTGTTTTGGCCTGATTTGCCTTTCCAAAATGCAGCACCTCATCTATCTAAGTTAAACTCCATCAGCCACTCCTTGGCTAATTGATCCATCAGATCAAGATTCTGCTGTACGCTGAGGTAACCTTCTCTGCTGTCCACTACACCTCCAATTTTGGTGTCACCTTCAAAGTTACTAACCTATGTTCACAGCCAAATCAATTTTTCATATAAACCTTTTTATTAGAAAAATGATTTTGAATTTTTTACAAAATTTTAAAATTACTACAACATAGTAGAACAATCTTATAACAACAATAACAATAATTGGATTGAACCAAGGTAAATTAAATTAAATTAAATTACAGCACTCAGCACAACCCCACCTCCCCATCACTGGAAGCATCAGTTGGCATACACATATTTATTTGGGATTATTCCTCTAAGGGGCCCCTGGCCCACCAGACACAGTCCTCGTGGTGACACAAAAGCACTGACCAATATAGCCGACAAGTCTACTTCTATATAGTTCAAAAAGGACCACCATGTCCAATAAGAAAATTCCATTTTCTAATGCACCATACTGGTAAGGAAGTCTAGGGGGAATATGCTCCTTAACTAACCTAGGCCACCCCGAAAGTCCTGAGGGATTTTCCGATATCCAGCTCATCAGAATGTTCTTTGTTCTTCCTCGCACAATATGAGAGAATATTAACCAGTTTCTTCCCATGCACATCTAAAGAGGACAGATTCGGCAGACCCAAGAGAAGGGACACCAGATCTATCTTGACCTCGGTTCTCAAGACCCCTACCAAAACACTTGCTATAGCGCCCCAATACCTACGAAGCTTGTGATATGACCAGAAGCAATGAGTAAGAGTACCAATATCTGTTTTACATTTGGGACACATTGGAGACATTCCTTTCTTAAATTTCGCAAGCTGCTCCAGTGTCAAATGAGCCCTGTGGAGAACCTTCAGTTGCATAGCGTGCGTCCTATTACAAATCAAAATCTTTCTTACCTTCTCTCAGATATCGTCCCATGCTTCTGACAAGATCTCCACCCCAATTCCTGAGTCCAGATCCTGCACAGCCGCTCAATGTCCATTGAAACACCACTTCCTAATAAATGGTAGAGAGTACTTATCTAGAGAGTACCTGTGGACCAAAGTACTCTCCTCTCCACGTCAGACTTGGGATTCACCAATAGTGTAGCCTTTTTCTTAATAAAGTCTCTAATCTGAAAATAACGAAAGAGGTCCCTACTAGACAGTTCATACTTCTGGCTCAGCTGATCGAAAGACATCATGACCTCCCCCTCAAGTAAGCCTCCCAAACAGGAAACTCCTCTAGACTCCCAGAACCTAAAGCCAGAATCCATCGACCTCAGCCAGAATCCTGGCATTCCAACAAGGGAGGTAAAAGGGAAGTTTCATACAAATTGCCCTTACTTTGTCACATCATTCTCCATGCTGTAACCATGTTAAATACAATCAGATTTCTGCAATGCTCCATGACAGTCCTCATCTTGTCCATAAACAACAAATTGATGAGGGGGCATTTTGTCTGAGAAGCCTCGATGTCCAATCAAATTGACCTCGGAGCCTGGCAAGTCCAATCAATCACACAGGATACTACAGAACTTAGTTGATATTTCTTAAAATGTGGAAACTCCACACCGCCATCCCTTGTGGAAGTTGCAATTTAGCAAGCTTAATCAGAGGTCACCTATGACACCAGAGGAAAGAACTGAGCCAGCTGTTCAGCTTATGTAGTGTTTGCCGGTAGCGTCAAAGGGAGCATTCACATGGGATATAATAAACGAGGAAGAACATTCATTTTGACCAGAGCAATTCTTCCCAACCAAAATAGCAGAGGAGCCTCCCAACACTGAATGTCCTGCCTTATCTTCTCTAGTAACTGCACAAAATTAGCTTTGTATAATTGATGAAAGGCCAGAGCAATATAAATGCCTACATACAGGAAACCTCCCTGTGACCACCTGAAAGGGAATCGGATTCCATCCCCAAGATCGGGTACTCCAACAAGTCCCTCCACAGGCATGGCCTCCGACTTCATAAAATTGATTTTATATCCCAAGAAAGAACCAAATAAATTAATCATTTGTATTAAATTGATATTGTCGGGTTAGTTAGAAAAAGAAGAACATCATCTGCATAAAGGGTGATTTTTATGTCCCCCTGATCCCACCTCCAGAACAACTATATTGGGGTATCTCTGGATAGCCTCTGCCAACGGCTCAATCACTAATGTAAACAGCAGTAGTGAAAGGGGGCACCCTTGTCAGCTGCCTGTACCAATACTAAAATTGTTAGACCCTACGCCATTAGTGAGAACTGCTGCCTTAGGGTTGCTATATACTACTGCCACCCACCTGGCAAAGACCCCCCAAAGACCAAACCCCCATTCCAGGACATAAAAGAGGTACAGCCACTCCACCCGGTCAAACGCTTTCCATGGAGACTACCAAGCCCAGAATCAACCCTTCCTGGCATACCTGGACCATATTCAGTACTCTTCTACTGTTGTTAGAGAACCTGCGACCCTTAATAAAACCTGTATGGTCCTCCTTTACAGTGGAGGGCAATACCTTCTCCAACCTCAACGCCAGCATTTTCGACAAAATGTTGAAATCCACGTTTAATTGCGATATGGGCCTGCATGAAGCACAATCCTCTGGGGCTTTCCCTCTCTTGAGAATAAGGGAGGTATTAGCTTCTCTCAAAGAGGATGGGAGGCAGTCCTGAGTGTACGAATAATTCTACATGCCCAACATTGGCCCGGCCAGCATGTTTATAAACTTTTAAAAAACTCGCTCTGAAATCTATCTGGCCAGGTGTTTTACCACTCTGGAGCTGCCTCACAACCTCCTCTATCACTTGGATTGTCAGAGGGGCATTGACATTACACCTGGGAGTCCAAGCTCTTCATAGAGGACTCCATTTTTACCAATCTGTCCTCACAGCACTCTGACCAGTACAACTCAGAATACAATTTCCTAAATGCCACATTAATCTTTTTGGAATCGCAAGTGAGAGTACCAGCACACTCTCTGATGGGTATGATACATTGGGGGGGCACTCTTCTTCCTGGTAACAGACTACCTGGTCAGGTCCACGCCCCCCAAAAACCCACCCTCCCTTCCTGGCACTCTCCCCTGCCACCGCAGGAATTGTAAAACCTGCGCCCACACCTCCTCCCTCCCTCACCTCCATTGAAGGCCCCAAAGGAGCCTTCCACATCCATCAAAGTTTCGCCTGCACATCTACCAATGTCATTTATTCTATCTATTGCTCCCGATGCGGTCTCCTCTACATTGGGGAGACTGAACGTCTCCTAGCAGAGTGCTTAAGGGAACATCTCTGGGACACCCGCACCAATCAACCCCACCGCCCCGTGGCCCAACATTTCAACATGCAGGTCCTGGGCCTCCTCCACCACTGCTCCCTCACCACACGACACCTGGAGGCAGAACGCCTTATCTTCCGCCTCAGAACACTTCAACCCCAGGGCATCAATGTAGGCTTCACCACTTTCCTCATTTCCCCTTCCCCCACCTCACCCCAATTCCAACCTTTCAGCTCAGCACCGTCCCCATGACCTGTCCTACCTGTCTATCTTCCTTTCCAGCTATCCACTCCACCCTCCTCTCTGACCTATCACCTCCATCCCCACCCCCATTCACCTATTGTCCTCGATGCTCCTTTCTCCCCACCCCCACCCCTCTCATTTATCGCTCCACTCTGCAGGCACCATGCCTCTATTCCTGATGAAAGGCATGGTGCCCAAAACATCGATCTTCCTGCTCCTCGGATGCTGCCTGACCTGCTGTGCTTTTCCAGCACCATTTTAATCTAACCTTGGTAACTAGTCTATCATGTGGAAACTTGTCGAATTCCTGACTGAAGTCCATAGAGATCACATCCACCACTTCACCAATCCATTATTTGTTCAAGAAACTCAATCAAGTTAGTAAGACCCCATTTCCCATACACAAAGCCATGTTGACTATCCCATTCGCAAACATAATGCAATTATGTCTGCTTTAACTCATCCGCTTTATTGTCAATGCACCAGACATTTAGATATAGTATCTTTAAACATGAACTTTTGACATTTTTACAAATTTCATTTGTACTCCAGCTCGAGTTACTATTAGATGAAAGTGAGCACTGCAGATGCTAGAGATCAGAGTCGAAGAGTGTGGTGCTGGAAAAGCACAGCAGATCAGGCAGCATCCGAGGAGCAGGAGAATCGACATTTCGACCATAACTTCTTCATCAGGAATGAGGGGGTGGCCCAAAGGGGCTGAGAGATAAATGGGAGGGGGGTGCGGCTGGGGGGGATGGTAGCTGGGAATGCAGTAGGTAGATGAAGGTGGGGGTGGAGCGGATAGGTTGGAGAGGAGGGTGGAACGGAGAGGTGGGAAGGAAGATTGGCAGGTAGGACAGTTCAAGAGGGAGTTGCTGAGTTGAAAGGTTGGATCTGACATAAAGTGGGGGAGGGGAAATGAGGAAAGTGGTGAAATCCACATTGATCCCGTGTGTTTGGAAGGTCCCAAGGCGGAAGATGAGGCGCTCTTCCTCCAGGCGTTGGGTGGCGAGTGTTTGGCTAGAATTTGGCAGTGGGGGAGACCCAGGACTTGTATGTCCTTGGTGGAATGGGAGGGGAAGTTAAAGTGTTCAGCCACAGGACAGTGAGATTGCTTAGTGCATGTGTCCCAGAGGTGTTCTCTGAAAAGTTCCGCAATTTGGTATCCTGTATCCCCAATGTAGAGGAGACCACATCGAGGGCAATGGTTGTGGAAGGATCCTTTGGGGCCTTGGATAGAGGTGAGGTGGTGAGGGGATGGGGGGGTGGGGGGGGGAGGTGGTTTGGGCATAAGAACTTCACCAGGAATGAGGGGGTGGACCAAGGGGGCTGAGAGATAAATGGGAGGGTGAGTGGGGCTGGGGGGAAGGTAGCTGGGAATGCAGTAGGTAGATGAAGGTGGGGGTGACATTTTGCGATGGTTCTGAACTCTGCATTGCGCTCTCATGCTGTTTAAAAGCTTCCCCAATCTTCTGCTGGTTCCTCCAGTCTTACTGACTGTAATCTCCAGTGTCTTTCTGAAATGACATTGCCACAAGCAGTAATCAAACTGACACAAACGTAGCAAACTGACCTGCACCAATAGTGTGGGGTCAGAGTTTACATTGTTAACCTTTCCAGATTTTAGTAACGGTTTCTGGCTGAATGGCACCAATATCTCAGCAAATTGACTAGATCTTTGCTTATCTGTCCTAAAAGCTCTTTAAGTGATGCAGCATAAAGTTTTGTCTGTCCTGCACCTTATACGCACCTTTCTAAATTTTACTGTGTTAAAATAGGTGTACAAATGCAAATTTTATTTCCATTGTGTCACAGCAATTTGATTTACTGTACCATAATTTCTGGGGTCTGGAGTGGCATTTAGACTAGATTAGATTAGATTACTTACAGTGTGGAAACAGGCCCTTCGGCCCAACAAGTCCACACCGCCCCGCCGAAGCGCAACCCACCCATTCCCCTACATATACCCCTTTACCTAACACTACGGGCAATTTAGCATGGCCAATTCACCTGACCTGCACATCTTTGGACTGTGGGAGGAAACCGGACCACCCGGAGGAAACCCACACAGACATGGGGAGAACGTGCAAACTCCACACAGTCAGTCGCCCAAAGAAGGTTCCATTTTAACTTCACTGGTAGTGTGATGCTGCAGTCCAGAAAAGTCTGAACCTCTAGTATGTTTAGATGTGTGTGAATATCCATTATACTATTGGATCATATCCCAAATGCTTAATCTTGTTTGATGGTTAAGTGCCAACAGAAATAAACAGATGCCAAAGCCCCATTTTCAGGCAAGACAGACTTTGAAACTTTTAAAACAAAGCCACAATTTGCAACAAGGTTACAACCTGCAATTTCCTGTTAAAAGTTAAAATATGGAGAAAGTGAGGACTGCAAATCAAAGTCAAGAGTGTGGTGCTGGAAAAGCACAGCAGGTCAGGCAGCATCCAAGGAGACAATAGACAATAGGTGCAGGAGTAGGCCATTCAGCCCTTCGAGCCTGCACCGCCATTCAATATGATCATGGCTGATCATCCTCAATCAGTATCCTCTTCCTGCCTTATCTCTATAACCCTTGATTCCACTATCTTTGAGAGCTCTATCCAACTCTTTCTTAAATGAATCCAGAGACTGGGCCTCCACTGCCCTCTGGGGCAGAGCATTCCACACAGCCACCACTCTCTGGGTGAAGAAGTTTCTCCTCATCTCTGTCCTAAATGGTCTACCCCGTATTTTTAAGCTGTGTCCTCTGGTTTGGCACTCCCCCATCAGCGGAAATATGTTTCCTCCTGCCAGAGTGTCCAATCCTTTCATAATCTTATATGTCTCAATCAGATCCCCTCTCAGTCTTCTAAACTCAAGGGTATACAAGCCCAGTCACTTCAGTCTTTCAGTGTAAGGTAATCCCGCCATTCTAGGAATTGACCTCGTGAACCTACGCTGCACTCCCTCAATAGCCAGAATGTCTTTCCTCAAATCTGGAGACCAGAACTGTACACAGTACTCCAGGTGTGGTCTCAGCAGGGCCCTGTACAGTTGCAGAAGCACCTCTTTGCTTCTATACTCAATTCCTCTTGTTATGAAGGCCAGCATGCTATTAGCCTTCTTCACTACCTGCTGTACCTGCATGCTTGCCTTCATTGACTGGTGTACAAGAACACCCAGATCTCTCTGTACTGCCCCTTTACCTAAATTGATTCCATTGAGGTAGTAATCTGCCTTCCTGTTCTTGCCACCAAAGTGGATAACCATACATGTATCCACATTAAACTGCATCTGCCATGCATCTGCCCACTTACCTAACTTGTCCAGATCACCCTGTAATCTCCTAACATCCTCATCACATTTCACCCTGCCACCCAGCTTTGTATCATCAGCAAATTTGCTAATGTTATTGCTGATACCATCTTCTATATCATTAACATATATTGTAAAAAGCTGCGGTCCCAGCACGGATCCCTGCGGTACTCCACTGGTCACTGCCTGCCATTCTGAAATGGAGCCGTTTATCACTACCTTTTGTTTCCTATCAGCCAACCAATTTTCAATCCAATCTAGTACTTTGCCCCCAATACCATGTGCCCTAATCTTACCCACTAACCTCCTGTGTGGGACTTCATCAAAAGCTTTCTGAAAGTCCAGGTACACTACATCTACTGGATCTCCCTCGTCCATCTTCAGAGTTACATCCTCAAAAAATTCAAGAAGATTAGTCAAGCATGATTTCCCCTTCATAAATCCATGCTGACTCTGTCCTATCCTGTTACTACTATCCAGATGTGCCGTAATTTCATCCTTTATAATAGACTCCAGCATCTTTCCCACCACTGAGGTCAGACTAACTGGTCTATAATTTCCTGCTTTCTCTCTCCCACCTTTCTTAAAAAGTGGTATAACATTAGCCATCCTCCAATCCTCAGGGACCGACCCCAAATCTATCGAACTCTGGAAAACAATCACCAATGCATCCACGATTTCCCGAGCCACCTCCTTCCGTACCCTGGGATTTAGACCATCAGGCCCCGGAGACTTATCAACCTTCAGAACTAACAGTCTCTCCAACACCAAATCCTGGCAAATATAAATTCCCGTAAGTTCAGGTCCTTCAGCCACTGTTACTGGAGGAGGAGAATCGACATTTCGGGCAAGAACCCTTCATCAGGAATGAGGCCGATTAAAGTTAAAATATGTTGATTTACCCCTTTATTACAGACAAGAGGTGTGACCAAACATCCAATCAAGTTATTGGGTCTGAGCCAATGAAGTTGATTCTTACTTGCCTTGCCCTGTAAGAATGACACTGAAAAGTAGTTACAATAGCAGGAAGGAGTTAAATTCAGGCAAGGCAACTTACTGAGGTTGTACTGTTCCCATCTAGAACGAGTCGTCCCTACAACTTTGAAGTCTGCTAAAGACTTCATCTCATTTCAATTGACTAGATGACTGCATCAGTACCACAATGTAATTCTCATGATGACTTAGGGGGAGGCCAGACTGTTGTCAGGCTTGTCAGAGAAACATTACCATAATGGAACAGAGCAGCTAAAATAGCTCAAGCTGTCCAAGTTACTTTTTTTTGTCTTTCATTTGGAAACCTTGAAATGGGAAGAAATCCTCAAACCCTATAGCACTCATATTGGCATCTGTTTGAGAAGATCCACCGACAACTTTATCCCTTCGGCCCCTGGTAACGTCTGACCCCACTCATAGGCTTTGACACTACTCCAGTGGCTTTAGTGGGACACAGATTTCAAATACTCTTACGTGGTTGCTTAGTAACATTAAATCAGGTCTCCACATTCCTGGAGTCTTTGGGGTTCGCAAGTTATATATCTGTTAGTCCTCCACTAAAACCAGGACTGATAACTCTTGGAGCAATTTAAAATCTAATAACCTAAGAAGTGAAATCTGTAGGTGACAATTTTGTGGCTCAGTAGTCCCGATAATTATTGTAAACACAGTTAACTAAACAATAGGAGTTATGAGTTAGTAATTGCCCTTCAGTTTTGAAATTCCTCTTTCTGGATAATGTCATATTGAACTCAGAGACGGCTTGTACTTATATGGTAAAATTGTTTCAAAATGTTATAAATACCCAGTAGAGTGTCTGTAACACAAATGTTAGCTCACTGCTGTTGCCAAAGTATGAATCAGATGTGGTGTAAGTGTCTCAGGCGGTTCCGTTTTTTCCATTTTCTAATATATCTGCACCAAGCAATTGTAATGTTCATGGTAATTAAAATGATTGCAATAGCATGCACTGGCAGGAAATAAAGACTTAGCTCATCTCTGTTCAGAAGCCAAAACTGGACAGTTACATCAGTTTCTAGCATATTGATGGAAGAGTTGAAACATTCAAGGGAATAGGGTTATAACATTAATTACAGCATACATAAATTAAAGAAGAATAAAAATATAACTCTTCCAAACAGACTAAAATAGGTTGAGATAAGGGCCATCATATAAAGTACACTGGCTTCAAGCACTTTAACTTTTACTTGCAGGTTTGTTCAGAAATATAAAGATTCTGGATTGTATTCCAAGAACATTTCCTGTCTTCAAAGATGATACAAACTTTATAGGACCAAGTTGAAGATATCCAATAGGGTTGCAGTGCTGGACCTGTAGTAGAGTCATAGAGTCATAGAGATGTACAGTACAGAAAGTGTACCTTCGGTCCAACTCGTCCATGCCGACCAGATATCCCAACCTAATCTAGTCCCATTTGCCAGCACTTGGCCCATACCAAAACTCATACACCCAACCAGATGCCTTTTAAATGCTGTAATTGTACCAACCTCCAACACCTCCTCTGGCAGCTCATTCCCTACACGCACAACCCTCTGCATGAAAAAGTTGCCCTTTGGGTCCCTTTTATATCTTTCCCCGTTCACCCTAAATCTATGCCCTCTAGTTCTGGACTCCTCCACCCCAGGGAAAAGACCTTGTCTGTTTATCCTTTCTATGTCCCTCATGATTTTATAAACCTCTATAAGGTCACCTCTCAGCCTCTGACGCTCCAGGGCAAACAGCCCCAGCCTGTTCAGCCTCTCCCTATAGCTCAAATCCTCCAACCCTGGCAACATCCTCAAATCTTTTCTGAACACTTGCAAGTTTCACAACATCCTTCCAATAGGAAGGAGACCAGAATTGCATGCAATATTCCAAAAGTGGTCTAGCCAATGTTCTGATGCTTCAATAATACAAGTACTGATCAATAGCTGTGGATTGAGAAACATGGACTGAAGAACCTAGAATATAATTCCTGCTGCTTAGAACACACCACTTTTAGATAAAAAGGCTGCTTTTCACATATATGCAAGCAGACATGTGCATAGCTCTATTTCTCAGTTATATTTCATCTTGGGAACGAATGAATTTGAGAAGAAATTGCTTGTGTGTTAATTACATTTTTTTTGGAAATCATGGCTTCTCAGAGGCACACATACCAGGTGAATTGCACCAGATGGCATATTTGTGACTGGCTACTGTGTACAGTTACAGGCCACCGTCAGCATGCAGAGCAGGAAGATCATTTAGTAATCTTCTCTTTAAATTTTATTCAGCTGAACATGTGTTCAGCAGAGCAAGGATAACCCTACTCCTGCCACCAAACGATGCTATGTAAAGGGATCATCAGGTCCTTTTAGGTTAGTCTTTTCTGTCTGTTACTTCAATTCTACAAGAGTCTAGTGTATTCTATGCCTGTTTAAATTTGGAGGGGTTTGCTATGAGTGGTGTTGTAGATGCTGAAGAGGATCTCCTGTCTTTAAACTAGTGGGCACAAACTAGTCACTCATAGACAATGTTGCCACCAGCTGGCACTCTATTTTGGATCCAGCATGACTGGGAAAATGAATAGAGGTTGCCCAAAGCAGGATAGGCTTTGGAAAAGGGACGGAAAGGGAAAAGAGAGAAGCATTCTCAGGTGGACATCATACTTGCATAGAGTATTCAGAGAGCAATTCTCCAGCCTGAACCTCAGTGACAGATACCTGTGACCTATCTGCATAATAATGAGGATACACTCACTGAAATCTGCCATCTGCCACGGCTAAAACTATAACTTTGGAGCAGGGTAAAGACCAAATTCCAGGTGGCAGTGAAGGTGACCATGAAAATGAATTTTAATGGAGCTGGCTCTTCCTAGACAATTTAAAACTCCAGCTTCAACCAGGACTTGCATCATCTTCAAGTTTGCCATTTAACTCTAGAAGAGCATACTTTATTTTATACTGGCCAGCCAATCAGGCACAGTGATTAAGTAGCTTTGCTGAATTTACAGGCTTCTCGACAATGAGGGTGTTAGTTAATGCACACATTGTTTTGCAGGTGCTTCGTGCTTTTTCTCACTTCTATAAAAATTGCATCTTTTTTGAAAGGATAGGACATCAGTTTGAACATAAGGAAGGCTGTTTTTAATAAGATCTGATATGAGAGCAGATACTTTCAGGAACACTGGGATGCATTCAAGAGGCATATATGGAAAGTACAGCGTCAATGTGTTCCAAGAAAGAGAAAGGGTGGGATCATCAAATCCTGTGAACACTAGATGTCGTGTGATATACAGCATTGGATCAAGAGAAAAAGGGAGGCTTATGACAGATACTGAGGGCTCAAAACAGAAGAAGCCCCAGAGGAGTATAGAATAGATGGAACTTAAAAAAAAGTTTATGAGAGCTACAAGGGGACACGAAAGGATATTGGCAGTTAAAATAAAGAAAAATCCTTATTTATTTTACAGGTATATTAAAGCTAAAATGATAACAAGTATAAGAGCAGGCCCATTTTGGACCACAGTGGTGATTTGTACTGGAGCCAAAGGCTGTAGGTAGGGTTCTAAAAGAATACTGTGTTGGTGCTCACTAGTGAGAGTGATGATATACATATATAAATCAGGGAGGAGGTCTGCAATACAATGAAAGAATTTAACATAGAAAGAAAGGAGGCTTGAGTGGTCTGGCAGGCTTAAGAATAGATAAGTCTCCAGGGCCAGATGAAATGTTTCCCAGGTGTTTTGATAGGCAAGGGAAGAAACAACTGGATCACTTACAAAAGGTTTAATCCCTCTCTGGTCACAGCTTTAAGGTGAAGGGCAGAAGGTTTATAGGAGATGTGAGGAAAAAATGTTTTCACCCAGAGGGTGATGGGAATTTGGAACTCACTGCCTGTAAGGATGGTAGAGGCAGAAACCTGCATAACATTCAAAAAGTATTTAGAATCCTACTTACAATGCCTAGGCATGCAAGGCTATGGGCTCTGTGATGGTAAATGGGATTGGAATAGTTAGATGGTTATTTATGACTGGTGTGGATGTGATGGGCTTAAAGGCCTTTTTCTATGCTGTTGATCTCTGAAACTAACTGATATGAGCATGAAATGAGAGGGGTTCTTAAATCATTAGAGAAACATTTATAAACCTGTGCTTAAGAGATCACCCTTCCAACATCCATGTTGAGTTTCTGAGAAAAATTAGCCAAAGCATGAGAATTGGCCAGGAAGAATTTAAAGATTGTTTACTAAGTAAGTGAAAATGAAAGTGGATAAAATGGTCAAAGCGTGGAATTTTATTACTGAAGGCAATGTGGTAATATTGTTACCTGGCTCTGGGGAAACCATTTAAAGCAAAGCTCACTGGACCCTGTCAAATCACAAAGAAACTCAATGATGTGAATTATACAGGAGGAAAACTTAACGAGTGTGTCATATTAACGTGTTAAAATGAAGCAACAAGAAGGAGGATAATTAGGAGAGAAGTGTGGTTACGGTGATGAAAGATGTACAGAGTGAAATAAAAATGTCAGCATGATTCAAGTCTGAATCAGGCATTGGAAATTATAAAGCCGAGATTCCAGTAATTAGACTGAATAATTTTAAGGTTGCTGGCAATTTAAATGGAATATTATGCCCTCTCCAAGAAGGCTATCAAGGTATTTTATGAAAGCTATTTTGATCTGAGTAAACAGACTCAATGTGTTTAAATAAACCAAGGAAAACATTTTTGCTATACTGTTAATGAACAGGATATAACACTCATAAGCAACACTCCACAGAATCAACCAAGACAAGTTCAATCAAATGACAGAAAGTTCATGATGGAAAATGGCATCTTTGAGCTGAGTCGCAACAATTTGGTATATATTATCACAATATCAAAGCGGTAACAAAGGTGGATTTGGATCAAATCCGACAATTGGAGGAATTGGAGAGGAGTTTTAAAAAATTACTCAGGCATTGTTGCCTGGGCCAGCAATTATTGCCCATCCCTAGTTGCCCCTGAGAAGGTGATGAGCTGCCTCCTTGAACCCTTCCAGCCACTTAAGGTAAGTGCACTAAAAATACCATTATGGAGGGAGTTCCCAAGATTTTGACGCATTGATACTGATGGAATGACAATATATTTCCAAATCAGGATGGTGCATGGTTTGGAGGAGGATTTGCAGATGGCGGTGTTCCTTTGTAGCTTCTATCCTACTCCTTCTAGTGGCAGTGGTTGTGGGTGTGGAAAGTACCTGTCAAAGGGACATGGGTGAATTTCTGTGGTTCATGTAGGTGATACACATTGCTGTTACTGAGTGTTAGTGATGGAGCAAGTGAATATTTAAGAACATAATACCAGTCAAATGGGCAGCTTTTCCTGGATAGTGGCAAGCTTCCTGAGTATTGGAGAGAAGTTCAATCAAATGACAGAAGAAAAATGGCATCTTTGAGCTGAGTCGCAACAATTCAGTATATATTATCACAATATCAAAGCAGTAACAAAGGTGGAGAGTATTCCACCGCACTCCCAAGTTGTGCCTTGTAGATAGTGGACAGGCTTTGGGAAACAGGAAGTGAGTGCAAGATTACTTGGTACAAGATTCCTAAGCTCTGACCTTCTCTTGCAGTTATAGTACTTACATGACTCATTCGGTTCAGTTTGTGGTAACCTCCAGGATGTTGATAGTGGAGAATTCAGTGATGGTGATGCCATTGAATATAAAGGGGAAATGGTCAAATTCTGTCTTGTTAGAAATTATAATAACGTGGCACTTGTTAGGTGTGAATATTAATTGCTTCTTGTCAACCCAAAGCCTGGATATTTTCCATGTCTTGCTTGTGCACAGACTGCTTCAGAATCTGAGTTGTGAATTGTGTTGAACATTGTACAGCTATTAGTGAACATCCCCACTTCTGACCTTATGTTGGAGGGAAGGTGGTTGAAACAGCTGAAGTTGGTAGTCCTTGAGGGACTCCTACAGAGATGCCCTTGAGCAAAGATGACTGACATCAAACCACACATCTTCTTTTGTGCCACGTATGACTCCAACCAGCAAAGAGATTTCCCCTGATTTCCATTGATTGCGGTTTTACTAGAGACCTTTGATGACACACTTCATCACATGTGGCCTTGACATTGAGGCAGTCACTTTTATCTCACTTTTGGAATTCAGCTCTTTTGTCCGTTTTTGGACTAAATCTATCATGAAGTCAGGAGCTGAGCGGCTTAACTCAAGTTAAGTGTCAATGACAACATTATCAAGTGTTGTTTGATAGCACTGTTAATGACACCTTCCATCACTTTACTGATGATGAAGTGTAGCATGATGGGGCAGTAATTGTTTTACAGATGTACCATTATTTTTTAATGGCTGCATGCTTCTTGTGCATGAGGTTTCCTAGTTTCACCACATTGACACAGACTCTTAGTACCTGTACCTGCGTATTGGCTTACTTACTATATCAGCTTCTCAAAAAAGGTTTCTCTGCGCTAGATTGGTTAGATAACTAGTATTTTTATTCTTTATTTTTCGATAGTCTCTTTGGGAATTTAGAAAATAGGAATGATGGTAAGGGCAGTTGAATGTTCCTCCTGCAGAATGTAGGAGGTAAGGGTCACCACTAGTGTCCCTGCTGACTGCATCTGCAGGAAGTGCACCCAACTCCAGCTCCTCAAAAACCGCGTTAGGGAACTGGAGCGAGAGCTGAAGCTGGAGCTGGATGAATTCCGGATCATTCGTAAGGTGGAGTGGGCTGTTGAGAGGAGTTACAGGGAGGTAGTCACACCTCAGGTGCAAGAAAAAGGCACATGGGTTACAGTCAGGGGATGGAAAGGGAACTGGCAGGCAGTGCAGGGTACCCCATTGCCATTCCCCTCAATAACAAGCATAATATTTGCTGAGGGGAACGATGTACCAGGGGTAAGCCATGGGGCACAGGTCTCCGGCACAGAGTCTGTCCCTGTTGCTCAGAAGGGAAGGGGGAGGATGAATAGAGCATTAGTCATTAGGGACTCTATAGTTAAGGCGACAGACAGGAGATTCTGTGGGAATAAGAGAGACTTACAGTTGGTGTGTTGCCTCCCAGGTGTTAGGGTTCGTGATGTCTCAGATCATGTTTTCGGAATCCTTGAGGGGGAGAGGGAACAGCCCCAAGTCTTGGTCCACTTGGTACTAACAACACAGTAGGAAAAGCGATGGGGATTTAAGGCAGAAATTTGGGAGCTAGGGTCGAAGCTTAGAGTTAGGACAAACAGAGTTGTTATCTCTGGTTTGTTATCTGTGTCACGTGCTAGCGTGGTGAGGAATAGGGAGAGAGAAGAATTGAACACGTGGCTACAGGGATGGTGCAGAAGGGAAGGTTTTGGATATCTGGATAATTGGGGCTCATCCTGGGGTAGGTGACACCTCTACAAACAGGATGGTCTTCACCCGAACCAGAAGGGGGGTGGTGGAATTTGCTAATGCTCTTCGGGAGGGTTTAAACTCATTTAGCAGAGGGGTAGCAACCTAAATTATATTTCCAGTGTACAGGTGGTTGAGAATAGTGAGGTCATAAATGAGGTTTCAAGGTCACAAGAGTTGACTGGCAAGCAGGAAGATGGTTTGAAGTGTGTCTACTTGAACGGCAGGAGCATCCGGAATAAGGTGGGTGATCTTGCAGCATGGGTTGGTACCTGGGACTTCGATGTTGTGGCCATTTCAGAGACATGGGTAGAACAGGGACAGGAATGGTTGTTGCAGGTTCTGGGATTTAGATGTTTCAGTAAGAACAGGGAAGATGGTAAAAGAGGGGAAGGTGTGGCAATGTTAGTTAAGGACAGTATTGTGGTGGCAGAAAGGACATTTGAGGACTCGTCCACTGAGGTAGTAGGGGCTGAGGTTAGAAACAGGAAAGGAGAGGTCATCCTGTTGGGAGTTTTCTGTAGGCCTCTGAATAGTTCCAGAATGTAGAGGAAAGGATAGCAAAGATGATTCTGGATAGGAGCAAGAGTGACAGGGCAGTTGTTATGGGGTCTTTAACTTTCCAAGTATTGACTGGTGAAGGGCATTTGCCTGAAATGTCGATTTTCCTGCTCCTCGGATGCTGCCTGACTTGCTGTGCTTTTCCAGCACCACTCTAATCTAAACTCTGGAAATACTATAGTTCAAGTAATTCAGATGGGTCAGTTTTTGTCCAATGTGTGCAGGATGGTTTCCTAACACAGTATGCAGACAGGTCAACAAGGTGCGAGGCCTCACTAGATTTGGTACTGGGTAACGAACCTGGCCCGATGTTAGATTTGGAGGTAGGTGAGCACTCTGGTGATAACTACCGCAATTTAGTTACGTTTATTTTAGTAATGGAAAGGAATAGATATATATAGCAGAGCAAGAGTTATTGCTGGGGGAAAGGCAATTATGATGTGATTATGCAAGATTTAGGATGCATAAGATGGGAAAAGAAACTATAGGAGATGGGCACAATTGAAATGCGGAGCTTATTCAAGGAACAGCTACTGCAGGCAGGGACGAAGTGGTCGAGCGATGGAGCCGTGGTTTACTAAAGAAGTTGAATCTCTTGTCAAGAGGAAGAAGAAGGCTTATGTTAGGATGAGGCATGAAGGCTCAGTTAGGGTGCTTGAGAGTTACAAGTTAGCCAGGAAAGACCGAAAGAGAGAGCTAAGAGCCAGGAGGGGATCTGAGAAGTCGTTGATGGATAGGTTCAAGGAAAACCCTAATGCTTTTTATATCAGGATTAAAATAATGACTAAAGATAGATTAAGGCCAATCAAGGATAGTAGTGTGAAGCTGTGCAGGGAGTCCGAGGAATAAGGGAAGCCCAAAATGAATATTTTTTGTCAGTGCTCACATAGGAAAAAGACAATGCTGTTGAGGAAAATACTAAGGTACAGGCTACTAGACTAGATGGGATTGAGGTTCACAAGGAGGAGGTATTAGCAACTCTGGAAAGGGTGAAAATAGCTAAGTCCCCTCGGTTGGATGGGATTTATCTCGGGGAAGCTAAGGAAAAGACTTCAGAGCCCTTGGCTTTGATCTTTATGTCGTCATCATCATCTACAGGAATAGTGCCAGAAGACTGGAAGATAGTAAATGTTGTCCCCTTGTTCAAGAAGGGAAGTAGAGACAACCCTGGTAGTTATAGACCAGTGAGCCTTACTTCAGTTGTGGATAAAGTGTTGGAAAAAATTATAAGAGATGGGATTTACAATCACCTAGAGAGGAATAAATTGATTAGGGATAGTCAGCATGGTTTTGTGAAGGGTAGGTTGTGCCTCACGAACTTTATTGAGTTATTTGAGACGGTGACCAAACAGGTGGATGAGGGTAAGTGGTTGATGTGGTGTACATGGATTTCAGTAAGGCAATTGATAAGGTTCCCCACAGTAGGCTATTGCACAAAATACAGAGGCATGGGATTGAGAGTGATTTAGCGGTTTGGATCAGAAATTGGCTACTGAAAGAAGATAGAGGGTGGTAGTTGGTGGGAAATGTTCATCCTGGAGTTTAGTTACTAGTGGTGTACCACAAGGATTTGTTTTGGGGCCACTATTGTTTTTCATTTTCATAAATGACCCAGATGAGAGTATAGAAGGATGGGTTAGTAAATGTGCAGGTGACACTAAGGTCAGTGGAGTTATGAATAGTGCTGAAAGATGTTGTAGGTTACAGAGTTACAGAGGAACATAGATAAGCTGCAGAGCTGGGCTGAAAGGTGGCAAATGGAGTTTAATGTGGAAATGTGTGAGGTGATTCATTTTGGAAGGAGCAACAGATATAAAGAGTACTGGGATAGTGGTAGGATTCTTGGCAGTGTAGATGGGCAAAGAGGTCTCGGTGTCCATGTACATAGATCCCTGAAAGTTGACACCCAGGTTGATAGGGCTGTTAAGAAGGCATATGGTGTGTTAGCTTTTATTGGTAGAAGGATTTAGTTTTGGAGCCATGAGGTCATGCTGAAGCTGTACAAAACTCTGGTGCGGCTGCATTTGGAGTATTGCGTACAGTTCTGGTCATCGCATTGGAGGAAAGATGTGGAAGCTTTGGAAAGGGTTCAGAGGAAATTTATTAGGATGTTGCCTGGTATGGAGGGAACGTCTTCTGAGGAAAGGCTGAGGGACTTGAGGCTATTTTCATTAGAGAGAAGAGGTTGAGAGGTGAGTTAATTGAGATATCTAAGATAATCAGGGGGTTAGATAGGGTGGACAGTGAGAGCCTTTTTCCTCGAATGGTGAGGACTAGCATGAGGGGACATAGCTTTAAATTGAGGGGTAATAGATATAGGACAGATGTCAGAGGTAGTATCTTTTCTCAGAGAGTAGTAGGGGCGCAGAACGCACTGCCTGCAACAGTAGTAGACCCACCAACATTAAGGAGGAGAAAGTGAGGACTGCAGATGCTGGAGATCAGAGCAGAAAATGTGTTGCTGGAAAAGCGCAGCAGGTCAGGCAGCATCCAAGGAACAGGAGAATCGATGTTTCTTATGCCCGAAACGTCGATTCTCGTGTTCCTTGGATGCTGCCTGACCTGCTGCGCTTTTCCAGCAACACATTTTCTGCTCACCAACATTAAGGGCATTTAAATAGTCATTGGATAAACATTTTATTAGATTAGGCTCTATACAGTGTGGAAACAGGCTCTTCGGCCCAACAAATCCACACCTACCCTCTGAAGAGCAACCCACCCAGAACCATTACCCTACATTTACCCCTGACTAATGCACCTAACACTACGGGCAATTTAGCATGGCCAATTCACCTGACCTGCACATCTTTGGACTGTGGAAGGAAACCCACACAGACACGGGGAGAATGTGCATATTCCACACAGACAGTTGCCTGAGGTGGGAATTGAACCCAGGTCCCTGGGGCTGTGAGGCAGCAGTGCTAACCACTGAGCCACCGTGCCGCCCATATGGATGAAAATGGAATAGATAGGCTTCAGATTGGTTCCACAGGTCTGCGCAACATCAAAGGCCAAAGGGCCTGCACTGTGCTGTAATGTTCTATGTTCTATATGACCGTAAGGTGTTCGTACCTTAACATGAATGTGAACAATCACAGCGCCAGAGACCCGGGTTCAATTCCCACCTCAGGCGACTGACTGTGGAGTTTGCACGTTCTCCCCGTGTCTGCGTGGGTTTCCTCCGGGTGCTCCGGTTTCCTCCCACAATCCAAAGATGTGCAGGTCAGGTGAATTGGCCATGTTAAATTGCCCGTAGTGTTAGGTAAGGGGTAGATATAGGGGTGTGGGTGGGTTGTGCTTCGGCGGGGCGGTGTGGACTTGTTGGGCCGAAGGGCCTGTTTCCATACTGTAAGTAATCTAATCTAATCTAATCTAATACTGTTGCTCTCCTGTGATAAGGGTGATCTTCTCCTCATCAGAGAATCTATACTGCGTCCAAACTTTGGTCTACCTCAATATCTTAATGGTGTTCTCTGGAGCTGAATCTTCTTTTTAACCGTATTAAACTTAATGAATACTCATGAGTAATTTCAATAACAATTCATCTCTTACAAATTGACTTCAAAATTCCAGAGTCATACTTTGCACAAATCTGTAGAAAGTATTTATATAATTATCCACGAATTCCTTTGTTTGCTGAACTCTTCTGTTAAATCTTGCTATTTTAAGAATTTTATTTTCTTCTAAACTCAAATTATTGTCAAAATCTTGTAGAATCTCATCTAAAGTATTCGTCTTTTATGCTTGATAAATTAATGGTATATCAACTAAAGTGCTAGTTAAAAACAGAAGTATATTTACTTGTTCAACTTCTGATTTAATGTCTAGTTTGGAAGCAATTCAGTATCTTGAGAGCCGTTTTCTCCACAATGTACAATTCTGTACTCTATTTAGCCCATCTCTGAAATTAAACTTTCCAGGCAATATTAATTTTGCTGCCTTTATGATTATTTATTCTTCTTAAAGACTTTGTAATTTTGCTTAACAAGAATGTTGCATTATTCTCCTCACTTTAATAGCTTTTAATTTTGTGGTATAGAATTGCTACTTACTGTTACATTTTCTCATCCTTTTGTGGTTAAAGTGGAGGATTCCTGTCTTCTGTCGTTAATATAGATGATTTCCTGCCATCTGTGGCTTAAGGAATAATTCCTGTCCTTTTCCTTGACTTTACCAAATAAATCCTGTAGCCTGTAGCCTTAAAGATAAATCCTGCAACTGTCCTCAGAGGATTTACACTGTCCACAATGTTTCTAATAATGCCTGCTGCCTTACAGTTTTAAAAGTAATCCTAATTTGCTTGAACAAATTAATCTTGGTTTGTACAGCCTTAATAGATTTTTTCTGCTTTAATTGTGGCTTCAGTTATGGATCTCCTTCTCTTACTGTGATCTCAGTAATCTTGTTACTTTCTTTTTGTATTAAACTTCCTCTGTTTGGGTTTCTAAATTGCCCCATTATTGCTTTAAATCTGGCTTTGAAAACTGAATGAGTCATGTAAGTACTATAACTACAAGAGAAAGTCAGAGGTTAAGAATCTTGCACCAAGTAAACTTGCAGTCACTTCCTGATTTCCCAAAACCTGTCCACTAGCTACAAGACACAACTCAAGAGTGCAGTGGAATACTCTCCATTTACCTGTTTAAGTGCAACTCTGACAATACTTAGGAAGCTTGACACCTATGTTACGAACTCTGTTTATTCCATGGCCCTTGATAACTATTGCAGCAGCCTTACCTGGTGTCCACCCTCCTATGACGTTCAACTCGTTCTGAGCAGTGACTGCTTTGCTTATTACTTGCTTCCTTAGCCTGGAAATTCATTGCATTTTGTGAAGATTTCCCCTTGCTGCCAAAGAGTTTAGCTTTGCTCACGGAGCCTCCGATGTTGTCTGCTTTGTTTAGTGTATTCCTGGAGGAGGATCACTAAATAGTCGAACAAGAAGTCAGCTTTTGTCTGAAAGCAGATATAATTTATTACATGACAGCAATCAGTACCAATTTATATTAATAAGATAGACTTTGTTACAAAGAGTACGAGGAGCCTTAGATCGTAGGTCCATCATTTTTGAGACAAAGGCAAAAATGAGGACTGCAGATGCTGGAGATTAGAGTCAAGATTAGAGTGGTGCTGGAAAAGCACAGCAGGTCAGGCAGCATCTGAGAAGCAGGAAAATTGACATTTCGGGCAGGACCCCTTCATCAGGAATTTTCGAGATATAGATGTGTTCACACCCAAACCTAGAGACATCTTCACATTGAGTGGAGTTGAATGAAATCCTTTCAAAACCACTAGCTTATACGATGCAAGCCTCTGTGCATGAAGCTGCAGGTACCACACCGTTCTGGCTGACAAAGAAACTCTTCCACTTTTTCTGCCTGTTGTAGGCCAATCAGAAGGATTTACAGAGTACTAAATCAACCTTTCAAGCTGTGTTATAGCCAACGTTCATAGACATAAAGTTCTGATGTTTTTTGGCTCAGAAGTAGGAATGCGATCATTGCACCACCAGCTGTCCTGTTACTGACCTTGAACACTCATGTGAGATCATTGAACTTTTGGCCGCACATTCTTTACTGATTCTTTACTGCTTTCATTGACATCCAAGGTTATCTGTGCCTACCTGTGCATGCATTTGGAAGTCCTCCTGGTATGCTGTGAGTTTGGCATCTTTCTTTCTTCTGCGTTTAATCTACCAAATCCCGCAGCAAATATAAGTCTTTGGTGCCCTTACTTGCCATTTGTGCCATTCTTCAATGTTTCCCTTGTCAAAATCATTCACAACAACCAGAATATTTTTTAACCGTGGTGCACTTTCCCTTTAAGCAATGCCGAGCAGCTTTAAGCTGTCCAGTCTGCCTTTTGAGAATTGCTAGACACGATCTTCACTCCTTGCAGCTGTAATCTCATGGATAATGCTGCCTGGAAGACTGAAATCACTGAAATGAGCAGGAAGCACAAAGTTCAAGTTCTACTTTGCAATCAACAGGCAGGTGTTAATTGCACACTACAATGCCTCATCTCATTTTGGGCGCTACAAGTTTTGCCTCTCATTGCATTTGTGTTGCACCTTATTACATTTTACAGGAATGCACTTCACTGCATATACAATGAATTTTGATGGTGAATCACCATTGTCAAATGGGAGAATGTGGCAGTCATTTCACTCAGAGTACAAACTTTTTTTGATGATGGGCAGTAGGGAATCAATCTTGAGATCCCTGCTTCGAACATGCATCCTTGTGCTTGGCTCATGATGTGGAGCTTGAATAAAAAGCCTTCTAATTTAGAGACTGAAGTACCAACCAGGAAATGAAGCTGTCATTTCCAGTATAGGTTCTCCTAACATTAAACTTTAAATTTGAAACATATAGCCAGGCAATGAAAAACATGGTATGTTATAATATTGTGTTTAAGTAATTGTGCTAATTCCTATGTGAAGTTTGAGCATTACAAAACAACCATCTTTTACCTTTAGTTCAGATGGAAGTCAGTTTGCTGATCTGCAATACTCATGCAGTAGTTTTGGTGCCTGAGGCCACATTAGACCAAGTCTCTGGTACTCCTATAATAATGACCACAATCCCGTCATGACCACTTCCCTCAACATTACCTCTGTAATCCCATGCCGTTTTTGGAGTCCAGGCAACATATGAAAAAAAGGCATTTGCACATAACTTGTTGACTGGATGCCACTCTTGTCATTAATTGTTGTCATGGAAGCCCATCAAGTCCACACCAATCCTCTGAAGACTAATGTGTTTAACTACTTAAGCAACTCAGTATATGTTTTATTTATAGCTATTTTTGTGGATTGAGGTCATGAATCTTCAAAAGAGGCAAAGGACTAGAAATGATTATGTAAGATATGAATGGAACTCCTAAAATGTGCTACATTTCTTTCAGGCAGCTGTCAAAAAAGATTTCAAGCTATAGTTAAGCTGGTAATATACCATTACCATGACAACCCCCTTACATAGCTTGTCATGTTTGTCGTTGGGGTGTGGTGCCTTTAAGAGAGCTGGTCAGGTGACCCAGGAGGCAGAGATTGGTCCAGTCTAGAACTAGCTGTGCAGGTGTGAGAATTGTCAATGAAGTGTTCCTGTTCAGGTTTACCATTTGTCTACCTGGGACATAATTCCTTGTTCTAAAGGAAGCACAAAGTGACCCCAGGTTCAATTCCAGCCTCAGGCAACTGTCTGTGTGGAGTTTGCATGTTCTTCCTGTGTCTGTGTGGGTTTCCTCCAGGTGATCTGGTTTCCTCCCACAGTCCAAAGATGTGCAAGTTGGGTGGATTGGCTATGGGAAATTGTCCTATAATTTCCAGGGATTTGGTTTTTCAATGACAAATGCAAGGTTACAGGGGTGGTGGGGGAGATGTTGGGCTACTCTTTAGATAGTTGGTGTGGACTTGATGGGCCAAGTGGCCTGATTTCACACTGTAGGGGTTCCATGACAACAACTGGTGACAAGAGTGGGATCCAGTCAACAAGTTATGTGCAAATGCCTTTTTTTCATAAGTTGCCTGGACTCCAAAAACAGTGTGAGATTACAGAGGTAACGTTGAGGGAAGAGGTCATGAGAGGATTGTGGTCATGGTCAATGACAGGAATGAAGGGTACTCACTGGGAAGTGGGTCGAGAGCAGCATCATGAGGGAATGCAGGCCAACAGCTGACTAAGAGAGTATGCACTCAATATCTACCGAAATCGTTGCGGAGAGCAGTAATGGGGGGGTCTCAGGCTTGTTGTCTACCTTCCTTCTTAAGCACGTTAGACAACCCCAACAAGGATATTATGAATGAATTTGCCCAGGTGTCCCACAATACTAAAGCAGTCAAATCATTACAAACGTAAGCTGGTACCAATGCAAAACAGTCCCAACTTTATTAGGAAAATTACAACAGCTTTTGCTACAAAACAATACTTTCTTTAATCTATTTGGTCCCTTAAGTTTACTATACTTGCTGAATCTTATAGATTTGCGCAGCGCCTCTCTCTCTCTCTCTCTCTCTCTCTCACACACACACACACACACATACACACACACACATCAGTCTGCAGGTGAACCGTTTTTGTACCTTTTTGGATGGTTTTCTGGAAATTTCTACAGTTCTGGCCAATCAGGGAGACAATAGTTTGACACATCGTCAATCATTTGGATGGCTTTAAAGTTTGTTTCTTTGTGTAGAAAAACCTGGTGTCTTTCTGTCTGCACCCTGCTTTTTGTGGATAAGTTGTTGTCCAGGATGACTGTTGCCTTTTACATAATGCTAACGTCGTTAGCACCTGGCTGCTGTGTTTGCACTGTGTCCAGTGTGTGACTTCAGAGTTTTACTTGGCCAATGTACCCAGCATCCCTTGCTGTTTGGCCAAGTTAGCAATCTATCTGTGTTTTAGTAGCCAGGAGGCTGCTACATCTCTGCCCGTTTGACTGGAAGGAAGCTTATGCGAATTAAGTTCAAACCTAATCGTAAAATTTGATTATTTTTGTTGTCAGGGGAGCCTATGTGTTCATATGAAAGTCATTGTGCACGTTGGTCATGCCTAACATATAACTTAATGTATAAAAAAAAGGAAAACTTACCCCACAATAATCCATACCGGATCATGGTGCATAGACAATATTCAGTAATCAGAACTAATAAAGTGACATTAGTGATAACCCTGGGAATTCCATCTATTTTAAAGCCCCCTGTTTGCATGTCCAGTATTATTCCTAGTGAGCGTTCCGACCTGTTGGGATATCTGTCTTTCCCAGCCTACAATCTTAATCGCCAATATCCTGAGGTATATCAAGGTGAGTGCAATTAGGACCACAACTAGACATGGAAAGGGCATGGGCACGATGGTATGACATGGTTGTTCACACTGAAAGTGGTCCCTATTAATTCACCTGACTCTCCACAGTATATGGCAGGGTGCCATGGTAACCTATCCAAATACCATTTTTTTCTCTAATTCTAATATTTTTGACTTTAAAGTTCCTTAATGTAACTTTTATCACTGAAAATAATTGGAATCCCTAGCATCAAGCCAGGCACCACACTGAGAGACTCCTTGCAGTTATTATTATATCACATCTTGGTGAGCTGCCGTAACTGACTGCGAGAGATGTTAGTGTGGGTTTTCTCCTAGAGCAAATGTTCAACTGTTTGTCACTGATTTAGGATGGGACTTTCCCTGTGCTAGCCTCCTTGAGCTCCTCCCTCAGCTGTACTATTATCCAGTTACTGTAGATGCTGCACAAGATGTGGTTTTGCTGCTCATTGCCATCCCTGATTTTGCCTTGGATGATTTGGTTTATTGTCTTAGCGTGACCCTTTAATATGGTCGCTAAGTGGTGGCTAGCCTGATTCTCCACTGCTTGTCCCAAGGTCTCTTGTTGATTGTCGGCATTCAGTCCTTCTTGGGTTCTTTTGACTTGCTGGGTCAAGATTCTGTGTTTATTGTCCAAATAAGCCAAATCAAGGGTATTAGTGTCATAGAGATGTACAGCACAGAAATAGAACCTTCAGTCCAACTCGTCAATGCTGACGAGATGTCCTAACCTAATTTAGTCCCATTTGCCAACGCTTGGCCCAGATTCCTCCAAACCCTATTCATATACCCATCCAAATGCCTTTTCAATGTTGTAATTGTACCAGCCTCCACCACGTCCTCTGGCAGCTCATTCCATACATGCACCATCTTCTGCATGTAAAAGTTACTATACTTGCTGAATCTTATAGATTTGCGCAGCGCCTCTCTCTCTCTCTCTCTCTCTCTCTCACACACACACACACACACATACACACACACACATCAGTCTGCAGGTGAACCGTTTTTGTACCTTTTTGGATGGTTTTCTGGAAATTTCTACAGTTCTGGCCAATCAGGGAGACAATAGTTTGACACATCGTCAATCATTTGGATGGCTTTAAAGTTTGTTTCTTTGTGTAGAAAAACCTGGTGTCTTTCTGTCTGCACCCTGCTTTTTGTGGATAAGTTGTTGTCCAGGATGACTGTTGCCTTTTACATAATGCTAACGTCGTTAGCACCTGGCTGCTGTGTTTGCACTGTGTCCAGTGTGTGACTTCAGAGTTTTACTTGGCCAATGTACCCAGCATCCCTTGCTGTTTGGCCAAGTTAGCAATCTATCTGTGTTTTAGTAGCCAGGAGGCTGCTACATCTCTGCCCGTTTGACTGGAAGGAAGCTTATGCGAATTAAGTTCAAACCTAATCGTAAAATTTGATTATTTTTGTTGTCAGGGGAGCCTATGTGTTCATATGAAAGTCATTGTGCACGTTGGTCATGCCTAACATATAACTTAATGTATAAAAAAAAGGAAAACTTACCCCACAATAATCCATACCGGATCATGGTGCATAGACAATATTCAGTAATCAGAACTAATAAAGTGACATTAGTGATAACCCTGGGAATTCCATCTATTTTAAAGCCCCCTGTTTGCATGTCCAGTATTATTCCTAGTGAGCGTTCCGACCTGTTGGGATATCTGTCTTTCCCAGCCTACAATCTTAATCGCCAATATCCTGAGGTATATCAAGGTGAGTGCAATTAGGACCACAACTAGACATGGAAAGGGCATGGGCACGATGGTATGACATGGTTGTTCACACTGAAAGTGGTCCCTATTAATTCACCTGACTCTCCACAGTATATGGCAGGGTGCCATGGTAACCTATCCAAATACCATTTTTTTCTCTAATTCTAATATTTTTGACTTTAAAGTTCCTTAATGTAACTTTTATCACTGAAAATAATTGGAATCCCTAGCATCAAGCCAGGCACCACACTGAGAGACTCCTTGCAGTTATTATTATATCACATCTTGGTGAGCTGCCGTAACTGACTGCGAGAGATGTTAGTGTGGGTTTTCTCCTAGAGCAAATGTTCAACTGTTTGTCACTGATTTAGGATGGGACTTTCCCTGTGCTAGCCTCCTTGAGCTCCTCCCTCAGCTGTACTATTATCCAGTTACTGTAGATGCTGCACAAGATGTGGTTTTGCTGCTCATTGCCATCCCTGATTTTGCCTTGGATGATTTGGTTTATTGTCTTAGCGTGACCCTTTAATATGGTCGCTAAGTGGTGGCTAGCCTGATTCTCCACTGCTTGTCCCAAGGTCTCTTGTTGATTGTCGGCATTCAGTCCTTCTTGGGTTCTTTTGACTTGCTGGGTCAAGATTCTGTGTTTATTGTCCAAATAAGCCAAATCAAGGGTATTAGTGTCATAGAGATGTACAGCACAGAAATAGAACCTTCAGTCCAACTCGTCAATGCTGACGAGATGTCCTAACCTAATTTAGTCCCATTTGCCAACGCTTGGCCCAGATTCCTCCAAACCCTATTCATATACCCATCCAAATGCCTTTTCAATGTTGTAATTGTACCAGCCTCCACCACGTCCTCTGGCAGCTCATTCCATACATGCACCATCTTCTGCATGTAAAAGTTACTATACTTGCTGAATCTTATAGATTTGCGCAGCGCCTCTCTCTCTCTCTCTCTCTCTCTCTCTCTCACACACACACACACACACATACACACACACACATCAGTCTGCAGGTGAACCGTTTTTGTACCTTTTTGGATGGTTTTCTGGAAATTTCTACAGTTCTGGCCAATCAGGGAGACAATAGTTTGACACATCGTCAATCATTTGGATGGCTTTAAAGTTTGTTTCTTTGTGTAGAAAAACCTGGTGTCTTTCTGTCTGCACCCTGCTTTTTGTGGATAAGTTGTTGTCCAGGATGACTGTTGCCTTTTACATAATGCTAACGTCGTTAGCACCTGGCTGCTGTGTTTGCACTGTGTCCAGTGTGTGACTTCAGAGTTTTACTTGGCCAATGTACCCAGCATCCCTTGCTGTTTGGCCAAGTTAGCAATCTATCTGTGTTTTAGTAGCCAGGAGGCTGCTACATCTCTGCCCGTTTGACTGGAAGGAAGCTTATGCGAATTAAGTTCAAACCTAATCGTAAAATTTGATTATTTTTGTTGTCAGGGGAGCCTATGTGTTCATATGAAAGTCATTGTGCACGTTGGTCATGCCTAACATATAACTTAATGTATAAAAAAAAGGAAAACTTACCCCACAATAATCCATACCGGATCATGGTGCATAGACAATATTCAGTAATCAGAACTAATAAAGTGACATTAGTGATAACCCTGGGAATTCCATCTATTTTAAAGCCCCCTGTTTGCATGTCCAGTATTATTCCTAGTGAGCGTTCCGACCTGTTGGGATATCTGTCTTTCCCAGCCTACAATCTTAATCGCCAATATCCTGAGGTATATCAAGGTGAGTGCAATTAGGACCACAACTAGACATGGAAAGGGCATGGGCACGATGGTATGACATGGTTGTTCACACTGAAAGTGGTCCCTATTAATTCACCTGACTCTCCACAGTATATGGCAGGGTGCCATGGTAACCTATCCAAATACCATTTTTTTCTCTAATTCTAATATTTTTGACTTTAAAGTTCCTTAATGTAACTTTTATCACTGAAAATAATTGGAATCCCTAGCATCAAGCCAGGCACCACACTGAGAGACTCCTTGCAGTTATTATTATATCACATCTTGGTGAGCTGCCGTAACTGACTGCGAGAGATGTTAGTGTGGGTTTTCTCCTAGAGCAAATGTTCAACTGTTTGTCACTGATTTAGGATGGGACTTTCCCTGTGCTAGCCTCCTTGAGCTCCTCCCTCAGCTGTACTATTATCCAGTTACTGTAGATGCTGCACAAGATGTGGTTTTGCTGCTCATTGCCATCCCTGATTTTGCCTTGGATGATTTGGTTTATTGTCTTAGCGTGACCCTTTAATATGGTCGCTAAGTGGTGGCTAGCCTGATTCTCCACTGCTTGTCCCAAGGTCTCTTGTTGATTGTCGGCATTCAGTCCTTCTTGGGTTCTTTTGACTTGCTGGGTCAAGATTCTGTGTTTATTGTCCAAATAAGCCAAATCAAGGGTATTAGTGTCATAGAGATGTACAGCACAGAAATAGAACCTTCAGTCCAACTCGTCAATGCTGACGAGATGTCCTAACCTAATTTAGTCCCATTTGCCAACGCTTGGCCCAGATTCCTCCAAACCCTATTCATATACCCATCCAAATGCCTTTTCAATGTTGTAATTGTACCAGCCTCCACCACGTCCTCTGGCAGCTCATTCCATACATGCACCATCTTCTGCATGTAAAAGTTGCCCCTTAGGTCCCATCTATTATCTTTCCCCTCTCACCCTGAACCTATGCCCTGTAGTTCTGGACTCTCCCGCCCCAGGGAAAAGACCTTACCCTGTCCATGCCCCTCATAATTTTATAAACCTCTATAAGGTCACTCCTCAGCCTCTGATGCTCCAGGGTAAACGGCCCCAGCCTATTAAGCCTCTCCCCATAGCTCAAATCATCAAACCCTGGCAACATCCTTGTAAATCTGACACCATATGTTGTAGCTAGGTCATTAAGGAATTCTCTTCTCTTTTCTTTATCAATTGCTCATCTGGGTTTTCCCTCATAATTCCCTGTCCTTGTCCCATTATTCCTTGGGTCAGGTGGGAATATAATTGTTTTAATGCGGAAGGACACCACTCCAGTAACTGTTTCCCTAATATATCTCTTATCACTAATTTGTAGTGAATGGTATCAAACAAGATTTTACGTGTGGGTATAATGACTAGTCCAATGCGAGGGCCCGATCTGTGTGTGTGTGGGAAAAGCTGGGGCTGGAACCTGCACGACTGGTCTTAAGCTGTTTTAATTTTCATACTCGAGGAATTCTCCCTCGGGGGCTTCCTGGGGCATCGCAATCCTAATGCTGGCCCCTTACCAGGCTGTGTGCTCGGCAACCCACCACCATACTCTGTTCTCAGAGAAACCCCACCATTCGTCTGTGGTCCCCACGCACATATAACACATAGAGTCATAGAGTCATAGAGATGTACAGCATGGAAACAGACACTTCAGTCCAACCCATCCGTGCCGACCAGATATCCTAACCCAATCTAGTCCCACCTGCCAGCACCTGGCCCATATCCCTCCAAACCCTTCCTATTCATATACCCATCCAAATGCCTTTTAAATGTTGCAATTGTACCAGCCTCCACTACTTCCTCTGGCAGCTCATTCCATACACGTACCACCCTCTGTGTAAAAATGTTGTCTCTTAGGTCTCTTTTATATCTTTCCCCTCTCACCCTAAACCAATGCCCTCTAGTTCTGGACTCCCCGACCCCAGAGAAAAGACTTTGCCTATGTCCCCTATACATGCCCCTCATAATTTTGTAAACCTCTATAAGGTCACCTCTCAGCCTCCGATGCTCCAGGGAAAACAGTCCCAGCCTGTTCAGCCTCTCTCTGTAGCTCAAATCCTCCAACCCTGGCAACATCCTTGAAAGTCTTTTCTGAACCCTTTCAAGTTTCACAACATCTTTGCGATAGGAAGGAGATCAGAATTTCACGCAATATTCCAAGAGTGGTCTAAACAATGTCCTGTACAGCCTCAACATGACCTCCCAACTCCTGTACTCAATACTCTGACCAATAAAGCAAAGCATACCAAACGCCTTCTTCACTTTCCTATCTACCTGCGATTCCACTTTCAAGGAGCTATGAACCTGCATTCCAAGGTCTCTTTGTTCAGCAATACTCCCTAGGACCTTTTATAGTCCTGCTAAGATTTGCTTTCCCAAAATGCAGCACCTCGCATTTATCTGAATTAAACTCCATCTGTCACTTCTCAGCCCATTGGCCCATCTGGTCCAGATCCTGTTGTAATCTGAGGTAACCTCTTGCTGTCCACTACACCTCAAATTTTGGTGACATCTGCAAATTTACTAACTGTACCTCTTATGTTTGCATCCAAATCATTTACATAAATGACAAAAAGTAGAGGGCCCAGCACCGATCCTTGTGGCACACCACTGGTCACAGTCCTCCAGTCTGAAAAACAACCCTCCATCACCACCCTCTGTCTTCTACCTTTGAGCCAGTTCTGTATCCAAATGGCGAGTTCTCCCTGTATTCTGTGAGATCTAACCTTGCTAACTAGAAGGTTCCCATGGGGAACCTTGTCGAACACCTTACTGAAGTCCATATAGATCACATCTAATGCTCTGCCGTCATCAATCCTCTTTGTTACTTCTTTTAAAAACTCTAACAAGTTTGCGAGACATGATTTCCTTCGCACAAAGCCATGTTGACTATCCCGAATCAGTCCTTGCCTTTCCAAATATGCATATCCTGTCCCTCAGGATTCCCTCCAACAATTTGCCCACCACCAAGGTCAGGCTCACTGGTCTATAGTTCCCTGGCTTGTCTTTACCGCCCTTCTTATACAGTGGCACCGCGTTAGCCAACCTCCAGTCTTCCGGCACCTCACCTATGACTATCGATGATACAAATATCTCAGCAAGAGGCCCAGCAATCACTTCTCTAGCTTCCCACAGAGTTCTCGGGTACACCTGATCAGGTCCTGGGGATTTATCCACCTTTACCTGTTTCAAGACATCCAGCACTTCCTCCTCTGTATTCTGGACATTTTCCAAGATGTCACCATCTATTTCCCTACACTCTATATCTTCCATATCCTTTTCCACAGTAAATACTGATGCAAAATACTCATTTAGTATCTCCCCCATTTTCAGCAGTTTCACACAAAGGCCACCTTGCTGATCTTTGAGGGGCCCTATTCTATCCATAGTTACCATTTTGTCCTTTATGTATTTGTAAAAACTGTTTGGATTCTCCTTAATTCTATTTGCCAAAGCTATCTCATTTCTCCTTTTTGCCCTCCTGACTTCTCTCTTAAGTATACTCCTATTGCCTTTATATTCTTCTAAGCATTCACTCGATCTATCCTGTCTGTACCTTACATATGCTTCCTTCTTTTTTCTTAACCAAACCCTCAATTTCTTTAGTCATCCAGCATTCCCTATACCTACCAGCCTTCCCTTTCACCCTGACAGGAATATACTTTCGCTGGATTCTCGTTATCTCATTTCTGAAGGCTTCCCATTTTCCAGCCGACCCTTTACGCGTGAACATCTGCCCCCAATCAGCTTTCGAATGTTCTTGCCTAATACCATCAAAATTGGCCTTTCTTCAATTTAGAACTTCAATTTTTAGATCTGGTCTATCCTTCTCCATTATTATTTTAAATCTAATAGAATTATGGTCACTGGCCCCAAAGTGCTCCCCCACTGATACCTCAGTCACCTGCCCTGCCTTATTTCCCAAGAGTAGGTCAAGTTTTGCACCTTCTCTAGTAGGTACATCCACATACTGAATCAGGAAATTGTCTTGTACACACTTAATAAATTTCTCTCCATCTAAACCCTTAACACTATGGCAGTCCCAGTCTATGTTTGGAAAGTTAAAATCCCCTACCATAACCACCCCATTATTCTTACAGATAGCTGAGACCTCCTGACAAGTTTGTTTCTCAATTTCCCTCTGACTATTGGGGGGTCTGTAATACAATCCCAATAAGGTGATCATCCCTTTCTTATTTCTCAGTTCCACCCAAATAACCTCCCTGGATGTATTTCTGGGAATACCCTCCCTCAGCACAGCTGTAATGCTATCCCTTATCAAAAATGCCACTCCCCCTCCTCTTTTGCCTCCCTTTCTATCCTTCCTGAAGCATTTGTATCCTGGAACATTAAGCTGCCAGTCCTGCCCATCCCTGAGCCATGTTTCTGTAATTGATATGATATCCCAGTCCCATGTTCCTAACCATGCCCTGAGTTCATCTGCCTTCCCTGTTAGGCCTCTTGCATTGAAATAAATGCAGTTTAATTTATTCGTCCTATCTTGTCCCTGCCTGCTCTGACTGTTTGACTCACTTCTGTTCTCAACTGTACCAGTCTCAGATCAATCTCTTTCCTCACTATCTCCCTGGGTCCCATCCCACCCACCCCCCACCTTACTAGTTTAAATCCTCTCGAGCAGTTCTAGCAAATTTCCCTGCCAGAATATTAGTCCCCTTCCAATTTAGGTGCAATCCGTCCTTCTTGTACAGGTCACTTCTACCCCAAAAGAGGTAGATTGATCCAAAAATGTGAATCCTTCTCCCATATACCAGCTCCTCAGCCATGCATTGATGTGCTCTATTCTCCTATTCCTGCCCTCACTAGTCCGTAGCACTGGCCGTAATCCAGATATTACTGCTCTCGAGGTGTGGAGCTCCCATTGGGTTTCCTGTATACCATGAGCCGGAATACCACCAAATACACAGGGCGGACCCAGGGGGTTCCAATTACACACTCTGCTGCGTCTGGTGGGTGGTACCACAGGTATCCTGGGTACATTGTTTTCCCTTGTACCTGCATTACATTTTTATATGCAGTCATGATAATGCTTATACATAATAGACAAACACTCCAGAAGGGCCGCTGCCTTGGAATAGCTACTCCACTGCACTTCCTAAAAAACAGAACACGAGTAATCTCTGAAAATATGTTTGTCTAATGTCTGACATCGTGTGCTCCATAACATTTTAAAATTGTCCAATTGCCATCCATTTCTGACCCCCTATTTAAATAAAAAGTGGTAGTAGAATAAATGTGCCCCATGTGCAGGATATAGTGTAGAGGGATGGTTTTCTCACCCAGTGTGAATGGATGCTTAGCAGTGGTGGGAGCTGTTCCTGACTAGTTGCCATATGTAAGCTTGTGCACTCATGTTGCTGGGAGTTGTAAAGCTATTTCCATTATGGGGTTGCCCCATCATCCTCATGGTATAAACCACAGCCTGTTTACACCCCAGCTGTTGCTGCCAGGATGGTACCCTAGATGTTGGTCCTTTTTCTCAGACTTAGAATCATAGAGTTGCACCGTTCAGAAACAGACCCTTCAGTTCCAACTCGTCCATGCCAACTAGATTTCCTAAATTAATCTAATCCCATCTGCCAGCATTTGACCCAGATCCCTCTGAACCCTTCCTATTCATATACTCATTCAAATGCCTTTTAAATGTTGTAATTCTACTAGCCTCCAGGACCTCTTCTGGCAGCTCATTCTATATTTTCACCACCCTCGGCCTGAAACATTTATCCCTCAGGTTCTTTATAAAGCTTTCCCCTCTCACCTTAAACCTATGCTCTCTAGCTTTGGACTCCCCTACTCTGGGGAAAAGACCACTGGTGTTTTACCCTATCCATGCCCCTCATGATTTTACAAGCCTCTATAAGGTTGCCCCCCCAAACTCCAACATTCCAGGGAAATAGCCCCAGCCTATTCAGAATCAACTATAGCTCAAACCCTCAAACCCTGGCCATATCTTTGTAAAGCTTTTCTGAATCCTTTCAAGTTTCACAAACATCCTTCCCATAGGAGGGAAACCAGAATTCATAGAATTATAGAACATCTACAGTGTGGAAACACGTAATTTGGTCCAACAAATCCACACTGACCATCCGAAGAATATCCCACCCAGACCCATTCCCATGCTCTATTACTCCACATTTTCCATGACTAATGCACCTAACCTACATATCCTTGAACACTATTGGCAATTTAGCATGGCCTATTCACCTAACCTGTATATCTTTGGACAGTGGGAAGAAACCAGAGCACCCAGAGGAAATCCATGCAGACACAGGGAAAATGTGCAAACTCCACACAAACAGTCACCCAAGGCTGGAATCGAAACCAGGTGCCTGGCACTGTGAGGCAGCAGTGCTAACCACTGAGCCACTGTGGGAAATGGCTAAAACCCACTCAGAACTAGGCCCACAGCCTGCTCCAGCCAGGGATACCGTATGCACACAATATCCCAACAGTGGCCTAACCAATGTCCTGTACATGACCTCCCAACTCATCCACTCAATGCACTGACCAATAACAACAAGTGTACCAAATGCCTTCTTCACTAGCCTCTCTATCTCTATCTCTATCTCTACTTTCAATGAACTATGAACCTGTACTCTAAGGTCTCTTTGTTCAGCAACACTCCCGAGAACCTTATCAGTAATTGTTGAAGTCCTGCCCTGATTCGCCCTACCAAAATGCAGCATCTCACATTTATCTAAATTAAACTCCATCTTCCACTCCTTGGCCTATTAGCCCATTTAATCAAGTTCCTGTTGTACTCTGAGATAAGCTTCTTTACTGTCCATTGCCCCACCAATTTTGGTGTCATCATCAAAAATCTTAGGTGCCTTGCAGTCCTGAATGAAATGACTAGTTCGACCACTTTTTCCTGGGGACAGGGGATTTATATAGACAGGAAGTCTGTCTGGCACTCCTTGTGGTGTTCCTGCCCCTTCCTTTACTTCTCCAGTTGGAGAGGAGCTATAAGAAGTCTGGACTACTCCATTCCTGATGAAGGGCTTTTGCCCAAATCGTTGATTTTCCTGCTCCTCAGATACTGCCTGACCTGCTGTGCTTTTCCAGCACCACTCTAATCTAAACTCTGGTTTCCAGCATCTGCAGTCCTCACTTTTGCCTAGTCTTATGTGGACTGATTTTCTGCTTGATTGATGTGCCCTTAAGTTTGTTTCCCAGACACGACTAATTAGCGGAGGACCCAAGCATCATTACAGGAGGTGTCAGAGGGGCTGAGTCCTAGTCATGCATCCCTCCCCCTTTCAGAGGCATGGGAGACAAGGATTCAGACCCACCTTTCCCATTGTTCATCGCTAAGAGAGGTGTGGGTCATGTCGCTGAAAACCTGGACAAATTGGACTAGTCCCCAGGCAAAGCTGGTGGGGAGTTCCCCTTGTTGTAATTGGCAGTTGTGTAGCGCCTCTATGGGGTCTGCCTTATCCTTCCCTATAGCAGTGAGGACTGCTGTCTTTATCTTGTCAAGGGTCCCCCTCTCCAGTTGATCCTTTGGTAGGGCTGAATGGACGGCTAGATTAAGCACGCAGTGATTAATTTGGTTTGCTCAGTGGCATCCATCTATAGAAGACTGTTGGTAGATCACATGAAAAAATGCATCTGGGTCTGAGGTGGAATCAAAGAGAATCAGTGAAATAACTCCTCAGAGGCTGGTATCCCATCACCAAGTCACCCTTTATTTACACGTGCATAGTACTTGACACTGATCCAGCTTTCTTAGAGCCAGCTCTCAGAGTGAGCAGAACCTCTAACAATCCTGTCTATATCTGTCAGCCAGGGCTCCCTGATTGGGGCCGTTAATTGGGTTCAATCAGAAAATGCATATTCTAAGAGGTCCGCCTGGCTGACCTCCTTACAATCACTACATTCCTCCCCTTCTGAGTCCAGGACATCAGTCGGTTCTTTTTCTTGTAGCCCCTCCTGGGGCGTTTTAGCACAAGGTCAGGTTCCTCCAACATGAACAGCATGTAACGCTTAATAGCTCACCTCTTGCACCCGGAGTGGGTCAGAAGAAGTTCATTCTCCTCTTCACGTGGCAAAAGCATCAAGACAGCAACATCTGCTGTCTCCATCTTAGAATCTGAGGTATCTTCAACCCTTGATGGAGAGAGAGAAAACCCATTGGTTCTGGAACAGTCAAAAAGTTAGTTGAGGAGTCAGGCTCACTTTGCTCCTACACCATGTGCGAGTTTGCAGCTTTTGTGCGGTCCATGTGCTTATTCACACCTACCCAGACTTTATATATTACTGGATCTGACCTCACGTTTACCATGCCTCTTACCCATGCAGTATCATTTCCATGGTTCCTACACCACACTTCATCCCCTGACGTAAACTGTCTCTCTCCCTTTGCAAAGCCTTCTGTCTGGCATGGGCCTCCTAATGTTGTTTCAACAACCCAACCCCACCAGGGTCTGGGAAGATCAGATTTAACCTGGTGCAGAGTCCTCTCCCCATTAGAAACTCTGCTGGAGCTATCCCTAAAGTTGCATGAGGGGTGGTGATATAATAAAATAGGAACCGGGACAGTTTGGCATCGAGTGAAACTATAGGCTGTTTTTTTAAGACTAACTTAAAATGTTTGGACTGCTCTTTCGACCAGACCTGGTGGAATCAAGTGAGCATCTGGTGGTGACCTTTTCTCAGGACAACCACTCTTGCTCCCCAAAATAATATGCCACCCTCTACTGTGATCTGGTCTCTCTGGGTCCAGAAAGCTGTCATTTCTGGCTGTGATGGGCCTTTGATTTCCCCTATCACCACCAGCTGTTTCAGTTTTGCCAGAACTGGATCTTACTGCTTCTAAAGTCTAATATTGTCAGTTGTGACTTGAAGTGTGTCCAGAAAATTAAAAACCATTGTGGGTTCTTCCAGTGGTGGTACCGATATTGGTGGATCTGCCAGTGGGAAGCAGCTCAATGCTTCCGCACTGGCTACTTGGCCTCCTGGGCGGTGTTCAAACTTGTAATCATACGCTCTTAGTATTAGAGCCCACTGCTGAATTCGATCTGAAGTTATGGGCAACACAGCCTTGACCTTTTTTAAATAGACCAGACAAGGGTTTGTGGTCCATTATTATTACAAATCTAAATCCATAAAAGTATTGGTGGAACTTCCTGACTCTAAATATGACTGCCAAACCTTCCTGCTTTATCTGGGTGTATTTACACTCTGCATTAGCCTCAGTCCTAGATGCATTCGCTAATAGACATTCCTCTCCATTGGGTCACCTCTGATCTAAAACCATCCCAATGTCATATGGGAAGGTCACCCATCTCAATATCAGATCTCACCTGGAATCATAGTGTGTCAATACCTTGGAGGATGATAACTGTTTCTTCACGTCACTGAAGGCTATGGCTTGGCTACATGACCATTTCCAAGGCTGACCCTTTCTTTAAGAGTTGATGTGAAGGTGCTATGATGGCAAATAATTATGTCTGAACTTTCCATAATAGTTCACCAGGCCAAGGAAAGACCTAAGCTCCAGTACTGAGGTGGGAGCTGGGGCAGCTTTGATTGCCCTCACTTTGTCTTCCAACAAGTGTAACCCAGTCTTGAGGACTCTGTAGCTCAGGTAGATAACTTGGGGTGTCTGGACCATACATTATTTCCTTTTAAAGCATACAGCCCCTGGGAGAAATATCTAAGGACCATGTCCAAGTTCTCTAAGTTCTTCTTATTGGTCTTCCCTTTTATTATTCCAACCTCTAAATAAATAGTGACCTGGGGTAGATCTTGTAAAATATTCTTCTTCATCCACTGAAAACTTGCACGGGCTGATGTTATCCCAAGAGGCTGTCTTGTATATTGGTACAAACCCTTCTGAGTATTAATTGTAGTATACTTCATAGAATCCTCATCTCACTGCAATTGGAAGTATGCATGGCTCCTGTCCAGCTTCATGAAGGACACCCACCACCTCTCCACAACTGCCAGCTTTGTGTATAAGTCCTTTATGTGAGGGCTTGCATGTTTATCTGACTGTGAAAAGTGGTTTAAGATTGGTTTAAAATCCCCACAAAGGCACACTGACCTGTCAGACTTCACAGTCACCTATTTAGCAATGTCTGTCAGCTGGGTGGCTGGAATGGGTGTTGTGTGTGTAGTGCGATCATCAGCTGTTTGACACTGGGTTACCACAGGACGCATAGGCTCTGGCTTTGGCTGTGGGTTGGGGTGGGGCCTAAAGGAGCAGTCATCTGGGAGAAAGGTGGCAGGGGTCCCCATGCATGGGCGGGTGTGGATGTGTCCATATGGGGTCTCTCATAATCCCATTCGGGAGGTAGGACCCCCGAAGGCATGAATTATTCCATTCTGAGCAGAGATCTGGTACCCTCGGGATTACATTGCTTCCTACTGGGGCCTGATGCATGTTGCTATAATGTGTTGCTGGAAAAGCGCAGCAGGTCAGGCAGCATCCAAGGAGCAGGAGAGTCGACGTTTCGGGCATGAGCCCTTCTTCAGGAATCCTTTGGGAGTCCAGAGGATTCTCCTGTTTGGGAGATCTATTTGACAGGGAGGTCATGATGTCCTTTGAACAGCTGAGTCAGAAGTTCGAGCTACCTAGGAAGGATCGCTTTCGATCCAGGTTTAAAACTTCGTACAAGAAAAGATCACGTTGACGGTTAATCCCTACAACTTGGACATGGAGAGGAGAGTGCTCTGGTCAGTGGGTGCCCCCTCGATTAGCACTCTCTATCACTTACTAGGTAGTGATGTGTTGAAGGACATGGAGCGGCGATATAAAACCTGTACTCAAGAAGTAGGGGTGGAAATCTCCTCAGAGATGTGGGAGAACATTTGGGAAAACGTTAGGAGGATCTCGATTTGTAATAGGATTCAAGCTCTTCAATTGAAAGTACTTCATAGGGCCCACCTGGCACGAACGGCTTGCAAAGTTCAAGACAGGAGTGTCCCCAATGTGCCCCAAGTGCAAAATGGAGGTTGGTACTCTTACTCATCGTTTTTGGACTTGGCATAAGATCCACAGGTATTGGGATGACACAGCTAGTGCCTTGGAAATGTTTTGGGAACAGAGATTGAGTTGGACCCTCCTTCTGGGTCTTCCAAATCTTCCTTCCCTGGATGCACATGGGAAGAAACTGTTTAATATTCTTTCTTTCTGCACAAGGAAGAACATTTTAATCTCCCAGGACTCTCGAGCTTGCATGGGAAATACATGAAACACATCCCCTTGACTTCCTTACGAGTATGCTGCACCAGAAAACGGAATTGTTCTATAGAACATGGCGGCCCTTTCTGAATTATATTGATGTAGACTTATCGGCTATATCATCCAGGGCCTTTGTCTAGCCATGTGGACTGTGCATGTCGGTTTGGGGGCCCCTGGGAGGAAGAATCCTGTATAAATACGGGTCCACCCACGATTGCTCCCAGTGTTGGGGAGCTGTGATGAGAGTGCGCTGAGTGTAGTAATTTAATTGAATGTAACTTAAGCTACCTTGTTATAACTTGGTATAATTTTATTTTGTCTGCTTAGTTATTTTTTTCTCTTCTTTCTCAATGGTTATTTATTCAACTGTAGTTTTTATAGATTTTTAAAATTCTTTTAGTGTTTTGGTAGTCTGTGGAGTAGGTTAGTAGTTTGGTTATTTTTTATTGTTGCTATTATATTGTAAGGTTGTCATACTATTTTGTACTGGTTTTGTAATTTTGTAAAATCTTTTGAAAAAATCTTTTCTTTCAATAAAAAAAGAGGATACCAGCTTGGTGGGCTTGACTTCAGAGGAACTGACAGTCACTTCTTATCAAAGGTCACCCAGGGATGCCAAATATCTGTGGTTCCTCCTTAAACAAGTTAGATAACTTCAAACAGAATACTATGAATGAATTTGCCCAGGTGGGCGCCACTATACCGAATTGGTCAAATCACTACAAACATCATTACAATAGCTTTTACTACAAAACAATGCTATCTCCAATCCTCTTTGGCCCCTTAAGCTTGCAATACTTCCTGAGTCTTTAACAGATTTGCACAGCTGCTCTGTCTCTCCCTCTCACTTTCTGTGGGTCTGTGAAGCTGCTTTTTCTCTCTCTATCGCTCCCCCCACCCCCCTCTCTCTCTCTTGGGATTGTGAAGCTGCTTTCTCTCTCTCTCTCTCCCTCTCTCTCTCTGTGGGACTGCAGAGCTGCTTTCTCTCTCTCTCTCTCTCTCTCTTTCTCTGTGGGACTGTGAAGCTGCTTTCTTTCTCTCTCTCTGTGGGATTGTGAAGTTGCTTTCTCTCTCTCTCTCTCTCCCCCACCACCACTCTTCCTCCCCCCCCCTCTCTCTCTCTCTCTCTCTCTCTCTCCTCCCTCCCCTCTCTCTCCTCCCCCACCCTCCCTTTCTCTCTGTGGGACTGTGAAGCTGCTTTCTCACTCCCTCTCTCTGGTCAGGGTGTCTCTGCCTTTTGCCATGCATGATTTGGAGATGCCAGTGTTGGACTGGGGTATACAAAGTTAAAAATCACACAACACCAGGTTATAGTCCAACAGGTTTAATTGGAAACACTGGCTTTCGGAGCGATGTTCCTTCATCCTAACACAGAATTTATAGCTATAAATTTATAGCTATAAATTGAGCCCTCCACTATCACCTGATGAAGGTGATAGTGGAGGGCAGGTCTCCTCAGAAGGTCCAAGAGGGTCAAAGAGATTGGGCTGCGGGTGAACCCTGTTTTTATACCTTTCTGGATGGTTTTCTGGAACCTTTTACAGTTCTGGCCAATTGGGGAGACATACTTAATAGTTTGAAACATTGTCAATCATTTGGATAGCTTGCTATTACTTGTTTCTTTGTGTAGCAGGACCCAGTGCCTTTCTGTCTGGGTCCTCCTTTGCTTGGTGGATAACTCACTGGGGATGTATCTGCCCAGGATAACTGTTATAAATTATGGTAATGTCATTAGTATCTGGCCGCTGTATTTGCAGTGTGCCTAGTGCACGGGTTCTGTGACTTCAGAGCTTTATTTATCCAATGTACCCAGCATCCCTTGCTGTTTGACCAAATTAGCAACGTATCTGTGTTTTAGCAGCTGGGAGGCTGCTCGAGGCTATGGGTGATGCCAGGGAAGCTAACACTGTTAGTGATGGAGTGGCCAGGCCAGATAGTGTTCACTGAGGGAACTCAGGCTGGGAACAGCTACTAGACTCAAGTGGTGGGAAAAATTCCTGACAGTGGGAAAACAAAATGGGACCAAAAGGACTATTTGATGAGGAGTCAGAAAATTGAACTTTAATTCATTACTAAAGATGAGCAAGGTCCATGAGGACACCATGGTACTGATTTTCTTTAGTACCATTGGAAGCTTCATGACTCTAGAGTCTGGTGCAACCAGAGAAACCCACGAAAAAGACATTCCAAGAGCTATACCAAGTGTTAGGAAATTATTTCCTGTCCAAGCTGCTGATGATCACAGAATGTCTCTAGTTTTCACAAACAGGTGCAGCCCAAAGGAGAGTCCATCGCCCCATTTGTGGCCACCCTAAAGATGCTATCAGAACATTATGAATTTGGAGGGTTCCTCCAAGATGCCTTGCGGGATTGATTGGTTTGCGGACTCTGACACAAAGCCATCCATTGGAAGCTACTAATAAGGAGAGACCTAGATTTCAAGATCGGTTTTGAAATTGCTACCTCGATGGTGTTGGCAGCAGGTAAAACAACTCAGTTGGCTGATGAAGCCAGGACACATCAAGTAGTGGAAACCTGGCACAGTGCAGTACCAAATGTAGAATGCCGCTGATATGGCGAGACTAGCCACAAAGAGTTAATGTGTTGGACTTGAGAAACCCAATGCTGATTGTGTAAGCAACTGGGTCATATTGCCCGCAGGTACAACCCAAACCAGAGAAGGGAAGTCAGAAAGAAACAACGCTGACACAAGCCATAAGGTACATGCTGCCAGCCAGCCAGCCAGGGAGTCAACTGGGCGTGAGGAAGGAGCACAAGGCCCAGAGACACCAGAGTATCAGGTAAACATTCCTGTCGGTATAGAGTAAAATGGATAATTTCTGGGTTCTTCCCAAAGTAAAGGCGAAGGTAGTAAATATGGAAGTGAATAAGGGCGCAGTGGTGTTCTTGATTCCTGAATTAGTCTATCGCAAGAAGTTGAGGGCACTACCATTGAAGACTGCCAATATTATACTATGGACAAACATGGAACAAGTGGCTCCACTGAAGGGTTATCTACTGGAGAAAGTACAGTTAAGGGACCAATGTGCAGAATTACCACTTTGCGTAGTATAAGATGCATTATTCATACACTCCTGTTTACAAAAAACTAGAGTGTAGTTAATAAGCTGGCAGACTCAAACATGAATTTGCAAGGGATCCTGGATAAGGACAACAGGAACTCTGGGGGAGATGAAAGAAGTTGAAATTAAATTACAGCTGAAGCCTGCTTTTGGAGTCTGAATGTGCATTGGTACCACATGCCATTCAGCCTAAAGTGGAGGAGAATCAGGAATGGCCGGTGAACCTGGGAGCATTGGAACCAGTAATCACCAGTTAATGGATAACTCCTTTTATTCCAGTCTTACAAACAGATGGTGCAGTGAAGATTCGTGGTGACTTTAAGGTCACAGTCAACCCAGCCCTGAGTGTGGATCAATACCTTCTGCTACTCACAGAAGAGCTATTCATTGGACTGGGCTGGGGAAAATAAACTTTCCAAAATGGATCTGTTGCAGGCCCACCTACAGACAAGAGTTGTGAAGGAGTCCCAGCCACCACTGACGATAGTGGCACAGAGGGGACTGTTCCACTGCAAACAACTTCCTTTTGGTATTATGTCAGCGCCGGCTCTGTTCCAAAGGGCCATGGATCAAATGGTAAATGGGTTGTCAGGAGTCCAGTGTTAATTGGACAACATTTTGATTATTGGATCCTCCAAAGAGGAGCATTTGAAACATTTAGAAGGAACCCTAAAATGATTGCAGGAGCACAGCTTACAGATAGAAAGGGAGAAATATGATACTTTAAAAGATTCCATTGAGTACCTGGGCCACGTAATCGATGGTGAGAACTACACAAGGTGGTCAAAAAGATGGAGGCTATCATGAAGGCCCCATGATTAGAAAATATGTCTGAACTGAAATCGTTCTTGGGACTTGTAAATTATTATGGCAAGATTGTGTCTGATCTGACAACCATACTAAACCCCTGCATCGGTTGCTGGAAAAAGGGCTGCCATGGAAACATACTCAGGAATATGAGGAGGCTTACTGAGAGGTGAAGGAAGCCTTAAAACGTTCAGACGTATTAATTGATTTCAATCTGAAGTTGCCACTGCAGTTGCTGTATGATGCCTCACACTTATGGGGTTGGTGCTATACTGTTGCACATCTTATTGAAGGGAGAGGAAAAGTCCATTGCGTTTGCATCAAGGTCAGTAATGAAGATGAAAGAGAATTATGCTCAAGTCAAAACAGAAGGACAGAGCATTACGACAGGCAACTTATGCTACTGACCAACCACAGACCTCTAATCTCCATTTTTGGCCCGTGTAAGGGTGTTCTGTCAATGACAGAAGCATGCCTGTGGAGAGGGACACTGGCTCAGTCAGCCTATTGGAGAAGCACGGCAATGCAACTGTTTCCAACTGGATCCTGAAAATTATGTATCTTTCCTGGGACAACAAGCTGCTGGTGTTAGTGAATCAGGTACAGAGCTATTCAGAACATGATCTGGTTTTGAGCCGAGTGATGGACTTAGTCTTGAGAGGGAGAACCAGTCATGGCAACTGCCCAGAATTACTCCTTTACCTGTCCAGGAATTGGGAGTTTGTTCATATTGGATGGATGTTTAATGTGGGAAATGTGAGCTGTTCTTCCTCCCAGTTAAGAGGAATGAACAAGTGCACTGAGGGCGCCCTGGCATGGTGCGAATAAAGGAAACAGCCTGGGGCTACTTTTGGTGGCTGAAGGTGGACTTCCAGATTGAGGAGAAAGAGGGATTGTGTGAAAACTGTGCATTAGTAGGGAAGGTGCCACTGTTGTCACTCCTTCATCTATAGGAATGGCCTCAATCACCCTGGTAGCAGATTCACATTGATTTTGCAGGAACAATGGAGGGACAGATGTTACTAGTGATTGTGGATGCCCACTGCAAGTGGCCCAAGGTAGTATTGGCAGAAGCAATGGTAGTTTAAAAATGTGTTGCTGGAAAAGCACAGCAGGTCAGGCAGCATCAAAGGAGAAGGAGAATCGACGTTTCAGGCATAAGCCCTTCTTCAGGAATAGACCAATTGGATGAAATATTTGCCACGTTTGGAAACCCCAAATAAATCGTAAGTAACAATGGACCACATTTTGTGATGCAAGAGTTCAAGGAAAGTCACAAAGTGATTCACAGGATGAAGGCATCATGGCTAGGCCAGCATCTATTGCTCTTCCCAATTGCCCAGGAGGCAGTTAAGAGTCACCAATATTGCTGTCAATCTGGGGTCAGACCAAGCGAAGATTTCCCACAGGAAATTAGTGAACCAGATGCTTTTTTCTGACAATCAGCAATGGATTCATGGTCATAATTAAACTCTTATTTCTGGACACATCTACTGTGGGGGGATTCAAACCTAGATTCCCATTAGCTGTGCCTTTGGATTAACACTTCAGTGATAATACCTCTTGGCCATTGCTTCCCCTAGACATGTGCGATTGGCTCCATATCACCCAGTGACAAACAGCCAGGCAGAGAAATTGTTCAAACCCTGAAGCAGGCATTAAGGGCCTCACATGGGGAGGATTTGCAAAGAGGGCAACTCAGCAAGTTCCTCAGCATGTACAATAACAAAACCCATGCGATGACCTACTGCTCGCCAATGTCCTTAATGTTCAACCATCAGCTGAGATCCATGTTTGACATACTGCAGTTGGAAGAGACCAGAGAGGTGGGAGAGTGAAATCAAGAGTAACGGATGGTCAGACATAGGAAACTCAAGGGCAAGGGTATTCCAAAGAGGAGAGATGGTGTTGGCTCGGAATTATACACCTGGGGAGAAATGGATTCCAGTGGTAGTGGTGGCTCAAACTGGACTGTTGTCATATATGGTACACACTTATGATGAACTGGTCTGGAGGAGACAGGCAGACCAGCTTGTCATCAACAGGGCAATGTCCCTCAGGAAACCAAGCCAGAGCAGATGTGACCAAGGGTGTCAACTGAGTCATGTATTTCTGAGCTAGGGTTGGCCATATCCAGGGAGGAGACAACATCTGTGTCACAGAGCTACAACAGCTAGAGAGGGACATATCTGCAGAACAACAGGAGCTTCCTGAAGCCCGGGAGACTACACTAGACAATGTTCCTAAGATGAGGAAATGGTTTTCTAAGAATTACTATCCCCCTGTAGAGACTGATCATGTCAATGAGGTCTACAGATGGAATGTCTTGTTTTTTTCCCTTAGGAAAAGTACTCATGTCATCAGGGAAGTAGTGCCAGGTAGCGCTTGGTAGAAGCAATGCCTATGTGGAAGAAAAAGTGAAGGGGAGGGTAGGGAAATAAGTGGAGGGGGAAATAAATCACTCCATCCTCCGCGGTACTCACTTCTCCTTAAAGGCATTGAGAGTATTGGTGAACACTGCGTGCTCCTTCTCCAGGGACACCCAGGCTCAAACATAACCATGGAAGAGGAACAGGCATTTGTCCATAATGACTCCCATCATGACACACTGCCTGGACCTATTTATGGCCAGTTTGGCCAGGCCCAGGAGCACACCCACAAGGAAATCCTCCGAATTGCCCGCTCTCCTCCACACCAGGTGCCCAAAGGTCAGGGGCATGGGGTTAGAGTGTAACCAAAAACACAAAAGAAGGTTCTTAAGGTAATTGTAAAGGGAGTGCAGATGCTCAAACCCAGATATACATGGTCCATTGTCTCCACAGTGCCACAAAAACAAGCAATTGGGCTAGGAGTCAATGAACCATTGCAATCTGTGGTTACAGGGGAGTGCTGAGTGGAACGTCCTCCATCCCAGATCTCCCAGGGAAAGGGGGAAGGACTCCCACAGAGAGATCCCTCCACTGGGGATCTCCAGTGTCCAGTGGCAAATGGAGATGCCAAAGCGTGTCTAGGCGGTGGATGAAGGAGAACGGGTGGATGATGTGCAGTGGCTGTCGGTACAGAGCCCAACGTTTCGCCTCTTTAAAAAACACAAAACAAACATGGGGGGGGGGGGTGGTACAGGATCCTGGGGCCAATGTGAAATTCCATCTGAGCAGGGATATACGCAGACGGGATTCCACTGCACCCCTGAGCATCCTCCAACTGGTGCAGGACGTTGGGTCCGAGCACCACTGTTTTAAGGCGTTGAATGATGGTGAACCGAATGTCTGCTGCTGCCCTGTGAGATCATTCCTGTCACAGCATCCAGCCCAGGCCCCTGCCACTCAGCATGTCCTCGAACCTGGTCACCCTCGCAGCCACAGCCCTCCCCTCCGCTAGTCACTCGAACCTGCAATTGTAGAAGTGCGGATTCCTGATCAACGGCTCTCTGACGACAGCCACTACTCCTGACAGAGTTTGGGAACAACGCGAGTCGACCATGTCCCAGTGATCAGTTCCTGGTAAAAGACAGGGATTAAATTGAAGGTGACCTCCAAACTGTCACAGTCAGTAAACAGGAGCTGCGTGTTGTAGTTGAGGCTATGCACCTAGCAGAAAGAAATATGTTGCCAGGGCAAACCACCTCGGATGAGGCTCAACATAAGGGTATCGCTGTAAGATCTGAAGGTGGAAAGTCGCCACCTGGGTGTAGATGCACATCAGCAACTGACCACCCTCCTCAGTAGGGAGACTCAGAACCTATGCCACGACCCAGTGCATCTTTTTGTCCCAGAAGAAATGAAGCAATGTTCTCTGGATGTCAGTGACCGAAGCCAGGAGGAGGGACCAAAGGGACCAGCTGGCACCACAGCATGGCAGCCACTAGCTGGTTTATGACCAGCACTTGACTCCTCTAAGATAGCACTCAGAGCAGTCCTGTCCAGCAGCCTAGGCAAACCGTGACTTTGACCTCTAGCTCCTGCCAATTGGCTGGCCAGGATTCCTCAGCTGGGCTGAGGTCGACCCCCAGATAGAGGAGATGGGTGGTACTCCAGCTGAACCCTGTAATTCCTCTGGCAGAAAGTCCACCTGCCATGGACCAATCAGGAGTCTGGAATATTTGGCTCAGTTGATCCTGGAGGTAGATGCTGCCGAGTACACTGCCTGGCACTTGTGCTTCCTTCCAAGGTCATCCGGGTCGGTGAACATGAGGAGCAAGTCGTCAGTAAGCCAAAAGGACTACACCTGCATCCTGCCCACGCAGAACAACCCTGACACCCTACTCCTCAAGAGGCATAGGAAAGGCCCCATTCACAATGATGTGAAGGGCTTATGGCTGAAACGTTGATTCTCCTGCTCCTCAGATGCTGCCTGACCTGCTGTGCTATTCCAGCGCCACACTTTGCAATTCTGACCCTCCAGCATCTGCAGTCCTCACTTTCTCACAGGGAATATAGCTGGCTGGACAATGGGCAGCCATGACGTACTCATCTCCTGAAGGGAAGTGGCGCTGTCAGGGACCCAATAACTTTAACCAGACACTCTGCAGTGATGTACAAAATTCATAGAATCATAGCGTTGTACAGATCAGAAACAGACCCTTCGGTCCAACTTGTCCATGCCGACCAGATATCCTAAATTAATCTCGTCCCATTTGTCAGCACTTGAACCATATCCCTCTAAACCCTTCCTATTCATATACCCATCCAGATGCCTTTTAAATGTTGTTATTGTTCCAGTTTCCACTACTTCTTCTGGCAGCTCATTCCATACATGCACCACCCTCTTCTGTGAAAAAGTTGCTTCCGAGGTCCCTTTTATATCTTTCCCCCCTCACCCTAAACCTCTGCCCTCCTGTTCTGGACTCCCCCACCCCAGGGAAAAGACCTTTTCTATTTACCCTCTCCATGTCCCTCATGATTTCACAAACCTCTATAAGTTCACCCCTCAGCCTCCTATGCTCCATGGAAAACAGCCCCAGCCTATTCAGCCTTCCCTTATAATTCAAACCCTCCGACTGTGGCATCATCCTCATAAATCTTTTCTGAACCCTTTCAAGTTTCACAACATCCTTCCGATGGAGACCAGAACTGCACACAGTCAGAACCAGGCGACAGAACGTCTTGTATAATGGGGATTGGTAATTCCTCTGTGGTTGGCAGGCAATATTCTTGATTATGTGCATATGTTGGCTAAACTGCCTATATAATCTTGATAATTGTTGTATATATGTTTCCTAACAGGTATTTTAAATGAAAGGGGGGTGTTATGTATGTAATTGGGGTGGTACACCTTTAAGAGAGCTGGTCAGGTGACCTGGACGAGTGGCATTTTTTTCCAGTTGAACCAGTTGTCGAGATATGAGCACGATTGATAAAGTGTTCCTGTTCAGATTTACTTTTTGTCCTATCCCCCCTAGTCCCTCGACACTGTCCTATCCCCCCTAGTCCAGGAACTCCCCACATACGTTCGAGACACCACCAACGCCCTCCACCTCCTCCAAGACTTCCGTTTCCCTGGCCCCCAATGCCTCATCTTCACCATGGATATCCAATCCCTCTACACCTCCATCCGCCATCCGCCATGACCAGGGCCTCCAAGCCCTCCGTTTTTTCCTCTCCAGACTGCCCCAACAGTACCCTTCCACTAACACTCCCATTCGTTTGGCCGAACTGGTCCTCACCCTTAATAATTTCTCCTTTGAATCCTCCCACTTCCTCCAGACCAAACGGGTAGCCATGGGCACACGTATGGGCCCCAGCTATGCCTGTCGCTTTGTTGGCTACGTACAGCAGTTGATCTTCCGTAATTACACCGGCACCACTCCCCACCTCTTCCTCCGCTACATTGATGACTGCATTGGCGCCACCTCATGCTCCCACGAGGAGGTTGAGCAATTCATCAACTTCACCAACACATTCCACCCTGACCTTAAATTTACCTGGACCATCTCTGACACCTCCCTCCCCTTCCTGGACCTCTCCATCTCCATTAATGACGACCGACTTGACACTGACATCTTTTACAAACCCACCGACTCCCACAGCTACCTGGATTACACCTGCCATCCCGTATTCCCAATTCCTCCGCCTTCGCCGGATCTGCTCCCAGGAGGACCAGTTCCACCACAGAACACACCAGATGGCCTCCTTCTTTAGAGACCGCAATTTCCCTTCCCACGTGGTTAAAGATGCCCTCCAACGCATCTCGTCTACATCCCGCACCGCCGCCCTCAGACCCCACCCCTCCAACCGTAACAAGGACAGAACGCCCCTGATGCTCACCTTCCACCCTACCAACCTTCGCATAAACCAAATCATCCGCCGACATTTCTGCCACCTCCAAACAGACCCCACTACCAGGGATATATTTCCCTCCCCACCCCTTTCCACCTTCCGCAAAGACCGTTCCCTCCCAACTCTTTCCAAGGCCCTAAAGGAGCCTTCCACATCCATCAAAGTTTTACTTGCACATCCACTAATATCATTTATTGTATCTATTGCTCCCGATGCGGTCTCCTCTACATTGGGGAGACTGGGCGCCTCCTAGCAGAGCACTTTAGGGAACATCTCCGGGACACCCGCACCAATCAACCACACCGCCCCGTGGCCCAACATTTCAACTCCCCCTCTCACTCTGCCGAGGACATGGAGGTCCTGGGCCTCCTTCACCGCCGCTCCCTCACCACCAGATGCCTGGAGGAAGAATGCCTCATCTCCCGCCTCAGAACACTTCAACCCCAGGGCATCAATGTGGACTTCAACAGTTTCCTCATTTCTCCTTCCCCCACCTCACCCTAGTTCTAAACTTCCAGCTCAGTAACTGTCCCTTGACTTGTCCGGACTTGTCCTACCTGCCTATCCTCTTTTCCACCTATCCACTCCACCCTCTCCTCCTTGACCTATCACCTTCATCCCCTCCCCCACTCACCCATTGTACTCTATGCTACTTTCTCCCCACCCCCACCCCTCCTCTAGCTTATCTCTCCACGCTTCAGGCTCACCGCCTTTATTCCTGATGAAGGGCTTTTGCCCAAAACGTTGATTTCAAAGCTACTTGGATGCTGCCTGAACTGCTGTGCTCTTCCAGCACCACTAATCCAGAATTACTTTTTGTTCACCTGGCCGTATAATTTCTGGTTCCAAAGGAAGCAACTACATAACAATACCAAAGAGTCTTTATTGATTCCCTTGCGTATGGCTGTACTTTGGAGCTACACAATGTTCTTTAGCTGTTTATTTGCAAATCCCATCCTTTTCCAGTTGGATTGCATGAACATGAAAAAGGCTTTAAAACATGAAATCAAAAAAGTTTGAGTCACATTTTTATTGTGGGAATAAAAGGCTAATTATTATGCTGCACTTTATGGTTTCAAATGATTTTTGTAATCAAAAACATATTGCGCTCAAAATAAATCAACAGGTTTAGCTGCACTATATCACAGATAATGTCTTTCAATCAAGAAATAGGTCTTAAATCGTGACCACAATTGTCTCTATAAAAATGGTTTTCTTTACTTGCATAGATTTAATGAATTCACATTAAGTTAAAGTTTGTTTTAAAGAAACTTAACTAATAAAATTATAGTTAGTCAAAAAGCCCAGTAATTTGCAGCTAGGTATATTTTTAATTCAATGTTTTCCTATTGGTGCATAAACTCAAATATTTTACTCAGTACAAACATGCAATCTGCTGGAAAGTAAGTGATTTGGTTTAGAAATGTTGGATATTAACTAATAGATCCCAATAATTTTTATCTTTGGCTTTTTTTTTAAAGAAAGCATGCAAGGGGGAAAAGGATTCTTCCCTCACGCCTTTGTATCCAAGCAACATGGCAGTGCTGAATTAGGAATACTTTAAGATTTATGATCCAAAACATTTTGAACAAATACTCATTTTTTAAAATCGTAGCCTAGATTACAATGGAGTAGAAATGTGCAAGAAATCCGTGAAGGAACTGGATAAACCATTCAACATCGGAGACTTTTTGTTGGCAGCCAAATATCTATCCTAACGTTTATGGGCATATAAAATATTGTGTAAGGTGCAAGCCAAATGGATATACATACTTGTTGATTCTTAACAGATGCGCACAATTCCCAAAAATGCAACAATATAACTTCAACATTTGATCATGTTAACATTCACATGCGTGTGTTAGAAGAAAGTCTGAACAGAGAATGAAAACCCCCTGACTTGACTGTACACAATTGACCCGAATCCATTATGGATGTTGGTGCATTGATGCATTGAAACCTGTGAAATTTGATTCTAAAATATCGGCATGTAAAGGGTGCACTGAGTTAAGAAAGGATGGATTTTCTTGCTGGAAAGTTTCAAAGAAAGTTTGCTTGTCTATATACATGACAAGTGGCGCAGAATAAATTGTGCTTTTTGGAGGTTAAAACCTCATCTGGCTATTGAACAAAGCACTGTACAAGTTAGTTATGAATTATGCAGAGAAGTTGTAGGCATCTGTTGGCTGAGATTGTAAATGTTTAAATAGCATCTTGACTGAAAGGTAACTTATGCAGCAACTGCATGTCATCCAGGGTCACGCACATTATTAATCTGTATGTGGGTTCCAAGAGATGAAGTCTTCAAGTCTAGTGAAACAAATTGTGGAGTTAATTGAGGAATGGTATGGTACACAGCATTTCATCAAATAAGTTTGATTAACTTAGACATTTAGGCAGAAGATTATTCATAGCAGCAGCTTACAAAAGACTTATGAACAGAGATTATATTGCAGGTGAAATAACTTATCATGGTGAACTGCCGGAATGGACATGAATAGACAAGTCATCAACATTTCCAAACAGTATGAAGTTCACTAAGGAACATAAATGTCAAATACTGAGTTTACATCCTTCATTGATATTTAATGAGTCAGGTATCAGGAAAATTACCAGGTAGGAAATTACATATCTTTCTAACTTGTATAACAGAGGAGTGAATGCCATTCATAATATAAAATGATTGGGAAGTAAACTAGCAGATTTGTTGATGGTCAGTTCAAAACTTGTTTTAATAAATTAAATACCTTGTCTTACACTTCTATCAATAGCATTTATGCAGCAATTCTCATGCAGTGTGAAGTTTCAAAGTTCTCTTTGCTGTTTGAAGCATTATCTGGGTGATTCTCATCACATTGTTTAATGTTGCCATCGCTTTTGCAAAGCCCATTGTGTACAAATTGAACCATTTGATGGTTGATACTGCAACACAAGAGCCTGTTAATAAAGTGACTTTGAATGAATGCGAGTAGACCAGAATAAAGCAGCATGACTTTGTTAAGTGTAAGTCATCTCTGACAAATCTGGTTGATTTTTTTTGATAAAGATCACAAATCTGTGTAAAGATTTCAAAATTGACAAGTTTTGCTGCCTACATTACCATTATGCCCTATATAATGAAATAGTCCCAAATTAAACCTCAAAGCAATTATTGATGCACTGAAAGAAAACAAAAAACAATTGAATTTACACAACTATGTCAATGGTTTAACACTTTAGGAAGTGCTAATGTCTGATTACCTGAAACAATGGGATAATCAAAGCCATTAAGCAGATGGTTCCAAATTATATTAAATTTCTCGGCTATTAATGGGCCATCTCCTGTGGTGTAAAAAGATATTAACTCTGAAAAATTTAATGTTGAACAAAGTATTAAACACCACCCAATGTGAGGATGGCATGCAAACATGGATTGGGATAAGGAAGCACAGCTTAGGATCTTGTGGAATGAGGACCTATTTTTTTTCTCTGTTTTTTCTTACCCCCCACATTACTGCCTAATTGCAGTAGTGCTTATTTTTCCCCAGCACCCATATTGTGTGTGTGTACAAGTGTGAGACACATGAAAGACAACAGTTTGTACAAATCTCTTTTTCAGTTTTCACCACCAGGAAGAAACACCCGAGTGGCCAGTGACAAGCAGTGCCCTTCACATCAAAGGACAATGCTGCAAGATCAAACAGTGAAGGGGAGGGCAGGGGGTAAATCAAAATAGATTTGGAGGAGGAAATAAGATCCTCCACTCCCAGCGGGGCCCACCTCTCCCTGAACAGCTCGAGGGTGTTGGTAGACACCACGTGCTCCTTTTCCAGGGATACCTGAGCTTGAATGTAACCACGGAAGAAGGGCAGGCAATCAATGAGGACCTATATTCTAGGTCATCCAATTGTCTCAATGATGCAATGGGATGAGACTAATTTAGGATATTTGGTGGCATAGATGAGTTGGACCGAAGGGTTGGTTTCTGTGCTGTACAATGCTGTGATTCTATCTTACTGATGCACCTTGAACCTGATGGCTAACATACTGTGTCTAAGACAAGACTCTCTTCTCAATAAGATTCATTTGGTCGTAGAAAACCTAACTAAATCACAAGCTGACAATGATTGGCATCTCAAAACATGCAATGTGATGATCAGCCAAAGGGATTGGAATTTGAGAGAATTCCAGCAAATGCAGGAACAATATTGGACATTAACTGCGTTAAATACTTTACAGCTTTAAGCTTACATGCTGCTGAGCGTTAGCTGCAGTAGCTGAACAGTGAAGCAGCTGAACATGAAATAGCCTGCAGAGAAACCTGTGAAAAGATCGACAAGGGAGAAATGGCATTGGTGGTAAAGCCTTTTACTTTAGATGTGATAAAAAGTGCAGAAACAAGTGTGTGATAGAAGGTAACCATACCTGACAGTTATGAGGGAGTGGGAATCTGTGGGAGCAATCCTGATTAGAGATTCAGCAAGGATTAAAACAGACATCAGAGCTCCACAAGCGAAGTTATGATGTGGACATGTCAGACAGGGGTGCACAAAGTCATAAATCACACGACACCAAGTTATAGTCCAACAGACTTATTAGAAATCACAAACTTTTGCAGCAATGCTCCTTCATTAGCTGAAGTGAGAGAGGGCACACCAATACAGAGTTTATATGCAGAGAGATCAAAAGATCTTACAACTGGTGTTAAGTGTAATGAACAAGCCTACAATGGCTGATGGAGAACTCTGTTAGAAAAGAAATGCAAATTTTCATTGATTAAGATGCAAATTCAGAATCTGTTTCAAGTCACTGCCCCGAGATAATTGAAGGTTTTATCAGTGTCTGCCTAATTTTCCAAACTTTAATCAGGCAGAGATACAAAAGATGACACGTCAGGTCAGACATGAATTGTAGATGTGAGGCCTTCAGAGTCTATCTCTGAGTTTGAAATCAGGCTAGTCTTTTTCCGAAAGCAGGAATGTGTCATATACCACACTGACTGACTGTGACTACAAATTATGTTTTTTTTAAATAAAATGGAATGTACCTGCAAATAAAAAAACATCTTGGATGAAATAACTCACCCCATAGATTTGTGTGTGCGTGTGTTCGCGCACTTGAGAGAGTGTGTGTGAGAGAGTGTGTGTGTGTGTTTGGGGGAGAGTGTGTGTGTGTGCGTGTGAGAAAGAGCGCGTGTGTGAGAGAGTGTAATAGGTAAACTAAAACTACAAACTAAGGTGGAGAGGTCATAACAATTTATCAAGGTGATGCTGTCAAAACAGGACAATAAGCAAGATTTTACAGATACAGAATTGTGGTGGGATCATCTGCAGTGCAACTGAACCCGAGGATACAGTTAGTGCTTGGCAATTCTGTATTGTGTTGTACCTCAAAGTCTGTCTTGCTGGACACTTTCCCATTGAAGATCGGATGCTGAATGTCCCCGACTGCTTAAGTGTTCCCTGACTGGGAGAGAACATCCCTGTCTGGCGATTGTTGCATGGTGTCCATTTATCTGTCTTTGTGGAATCTGCATAGTCTCGCCAATATACCATGCCTTGGGACATCCTTGCCTGCAGCATAAGAGTTAGACAACATTGGCTGAGTCACATGAGCATCTGTCGTATACATGGTGGGTGGTGTTCCCACGTGTGATGGTAGTATCCACGTCAATGATCTGACACATCTTGCAGGCGTTGCCGTGGCAGAGTTGTCTGGTCTTGTGGTTGATGATGTCCTGAAGGCTGGGTAGATTGCTGAAAACAATGGTCTGTTCAAGGTTTGGCAGTTGTTTGAAGGTGAGAAGTGGATGTGTAAGGAAGACCATGGCGAGGTGCTTATCGCCATCGATGACATGCTAAAATGCCCTGGTTTTATACCCCCAACAATGTTCCCCATCATTGGTCCAATGTTGTTGATTGGGTTTTAGTATCCTGGGCATAATTTAAACTAATTGGTTAATTTTGAATTACTGTCAAAACAGCAACCAAAACTCAGGTATCCCTTTAGCAGCTAATTGTTACATGTATCTATTTGGGCAGCTGAGCCTGCAGTTTAAGTTTACTTCAAGATTCAGAAAACACTTCCTAATTTAAAGTGAACATATATGCTTTCAACTTTGTAACAGTGACTTTACATCAGAACTAACCCAGTTGAATTATAGTTAGTTGTATTAACTTTCTATCGGATTCTTCAATTCCAATGATACTGAAAATAACATAAATATTGCCACGGTAAAAACAATGACTGCAGATGCTGGAAACCAGATTCTAGATTAGAGTGGTGCTGGAAAAGCACAGCAGTTTAGGCAGCATCTGAGGAGCAGGAAAATCGACGTTTCAGGCAAAAGCCCTTCATCAGGAATAGAGGCAGAGTGCCTGCAGGGTCTCTCCACCCTTCAGACACTCTGCCTCTATTCCTGATGAAGGGCTTTTGCCCGAAACTTCGATTTTCCTGATCCTTGGATGCTGCCTGAACGGCTGTACTTTTCCAGCATCACTCTTATCATAAATATTGCTGCATCAGGTAAAATATTGTGTTGGTGGAAAACTCATTATTACCAGTGCAAATCACACTGAATGACTGTCCCCACGATCCTGACTTGAGCTTAAGTTCACCAGTCACACTGCTTCTGAACTTAATTCATGAAGAATGATTTTTTTCAATGGTAGTTTTTTTAGTTTGTCAAGTAACTCTTTTTCTATATGTACTTGATATAGAAATTGATGCTGACTTTTTCATTAGGAAACATGCATCCATTCCTTAAACTGTTGATTCAGCTTTAAGTAGTGTAAATTCTCTGGCTGATCAATGCTGGCTCTGACAATCAACAATCCGAGAGAATTAAACAATGTAATATAGACCTGAATGTGCCTAAGATAAGTGTATATTCCAAGTGATGTATTGCTTGCACAGTATTACACAGTTATTCATTTGGATATGATGTGGCATATACCAAAAGCCATGCATCATGAAATATTTGGAAGAATTACTATTCATTCTAACACGGTGTGACTTTATGTTGATATCAAAATACGTAAAAATAGTTCTGGTTCATATCATGATATGGTAAACTTCAGCTTTATATATCCTATTGTTTAAATTTAATTTAAACTGTGAGGGAATATAGAAAAATTGAGTCAATGATAAACAATCAGCAAGGATCACTAATACATGCTTTCACAAAGGATTCTGTTCTCAACATTCTCTGCATTTAGCTGTTGTGTCTGTGAATTGTCACTTCTTTTAGATGGTGGTTAGTTATGTCAAGATGGAATATTGCAGTTGATCATTAGTATTTGGAAGCAAGAACCTATGGTATGGATATGGATAGTTTTTACATTATTTTAGTACAGAACAAAGAGAGAATGATGTTTGTGTCTCTGAAGTTTAATTTGTATGTTGGCATATGATTGACATAAAAGCTATAATTCAGCAAGGCAACTCTGGGAAGCAATTAATACTTAAGAATGAACCTTCTGCAATATTAAAAAAGGACATTAAATGGTCACAGTCCTGTCATTATATGTTGATAGCCTAAGGGTAATTATAAACCAAACAAAGTCAAACCCAGCAAAAATAAGAGAATAAAACCATACTTTTAAAATATCATAAGGGACAAATACAAAATAAAACTCAGTAGGACCTTTAACTCCCCTGAAGGTGAGAAGGTAGCACAGACAGCTTTGAATATCCAATCACTGAACATTGCAGGGTACTCTTTTCACAATATTTCAAGATGCAGGCCAATGTACACAGATCCATATGTGGTCTTAAAAATGAAAATAAATTAAATGCCAGACATAGTTCAGCTCTTCAGTTGTGTTTGACGAACCAGCATTCCACAAACTCCTCGCACTTATGCATTTTCCAGTACAACGATATTTTCCACTATGTGACAGGACCAGAGTGAAAGCTATCATCATGATGCAATCAAATCAACAGCCTGTATAATGGTGGAGAATTATTCTTTGGTTTGTACCTTTCACCTCTTAGTCATAACACAGATTCTGGGTTCAAATTCTACTCCAGTACTTGAGCACAACAAACGAGGTGGACACTCCAGTGTAACTAATGATGGGAGTTCCAGTTTTCAAATGTGGTATTAAACTAAGGCCCATCCATCTGCTGTAACACATCCCATAGCAACACTCTGAAGAGCATCATGGGAGTTATCCCACTGATCCTCCAGACATCATCATAAAATCAAACTAATTGGCTATTATCATTTATTGTTTGTGGGAGTTTATGGTGTGTCTGCAGGATTTTGACATACCTGATCAGTCATGAAAAATCCTATATTAATACACGTCTTTACTGAATAGGTCCATCAATAAACCCTAATACCCTCTTTACTTTGCCTTTGGCTTCTCTGCATTGATTGTGTGTAGTTTCCTGGTCATGAACTTGGTGTATGACAATTACTTTTTCTCAAGTAGTTTCTATTTTGTTACTTATATGACAGGGTTCTTCTGTGTTAATACATAGCTTGTATTACACCACATTGATTTGTTTAATTGTCATTTGCCATTGTTTAATCTTAGCACATGGAACCATTTTTTTGAAAATGTCCATGCTCCTCCATAGTCTTTTTAATCATTAAACAAATCTGTTGTTGTTGTTAGAAAACCTAAGGATCATCCTCACGACACTACTGTCCAGGCCTTTAATAAATGTAGCAACATTTGAGTTCAACAGGTATTAGAATGATTCCCAACCAATGACTGCAACTTTCTAACTGTGTGACAGGAGCCAATTCTGAATCTAACAAACTAATTTCCCACCACAGTGAAAAACGTTATTCCTGCAGCAAAGTCGATCGTCAACTTATTGGACCACACCCTTTAACCAGAAAAGATTGAAGTTCTTAGTAGGGGTCTCAATTTCTGCCCACAACCAAAATGGACCCCGTGAGTCTTGCAGCAGACACAGAGGAATTCATCACACAAATGAGACTCTGGAAATTCTTTCAAGATGCTAGCAGTGATCCCAATGAGCCCACTGAGGAACCGGAACAGTCATCACAGGGATCTGTAGAGGGGCAGCCGAAGAAGGAGACAACTTGAACCCCACTGGAGGGCCGCTGCCCTGGGCTTGACATGTGTATGCTCAAACCGTCAGGAAATATATAAATGCCAGATTCATCAGCCATACCCACAAAGGTAGAGCACAACAGCACCCGATCACAATGCAATGCCATCCATGCTCTCAAAACCAATCACAACGTTGTCATCAAACCAGTAGATAAAGGAGGAGCCATCGTCATTCAAAATACAACAGACTACTGCAAGGAAGTGTACCGACAACTGAACAACCAGGAACACTATAGGCAACTACTGGCCCAACCAATCAAAGATCACACCTGTGAACTAAACGCTGTGATCAGGACTTTGGATCCAATCCTTCAGAGCTCCCTATGCGCCCTCATCCCACATTCTTCTCATGTAGGTGACTTCTACTGCCTTCTGAAAATACACAAAGCCAACACACTGGGACGTCCCATCATATCAGGTGTTGGGACCTTATGAGAGAACCTCTCTGGCTATGTCGAAGGCATCTTGAAACCCATTGTACAGGGGACCTACAGCTTCTGTCGCAACACTACAGATTTCTTACAGAAACTCAGCACCCACTGACTAGTCAAACCGGAAACATTCCTCGTCAGAATGCACGTTTCAGCACTCTACACCAGCATCCCCCACAATGACGGTATTGTGGCAACAGCCTCAGTACTCAACACCAACAACTGCCAATCTCCAAACACCGACCTACAACTCATCTGCTTTATCCTTGACCACATTTTCACCTTTGACAACCAGTTGAACAGATACACGAAACAGCCATAGGGACCAAATTTGCACCCCAATATGCCAACATTTATGCACAGGTTCAAATAAGACTTCTTCTCTATGCAGGACCTCCAACCAACCCTATACACCAGGTACATTGATGACATTTTCTTCCTCTGGACCCATGGTGAAGAGTCACTGAAAGAACTACACAGTGATATCAACAAGTTTCATCCCACCATCAAACTCACCATGGACTACGCTCTACTATCTGTCTCATTCTTGGATGCATGCATCTCCGTCTAGGATGGGCACCTCTCAGCACTGCACTCTACCGCAAACCACGGATAACCTCATGACTTTGCACTTCTCCAGCTTCCACCCAAAACATATTAAAACAACCATCCCCTGTGGATAAGGCCTACATAGGATCTGTTCAGATGAGGAGGAACATGACGGGCACTTGGAAGGACTCAAGGGTGCCCTCATAAGAATGGGTATGATGCTCAACTCATCAACTGCCAGTTCCAACACGCCAGAGCAATGAACCGTAATGACCTTCTCAGGATACAGACACTTGCTGCAACCAACTGGGTACCCTTCATTGTCCAGTACTTCCAAGAGCTGAAAAACTGCGCCATGTTCTTCATAGCCTGCAACATTTTATCAATGAGGATGTGCACCTCATCAAGACCTTCCCCACGTCTCCACTTCACACCTTTAAACAACCACCAAACCTCAAACAAATCATTGTTCGCAGCAAACTGCACAGCTTTTAGGACAACACCATACAACCTTGTCATGGTAGACGCTGCAAGATGTGTCAGAGTGTCGACACGGATACAACTATTACACGTGGGGACACCTCCCATCATATACGTGGCAGGTACTCATGTGACTCAGCCAATGGTGTCCATCTCATACGCTGCAGGCAAGGATGCCCTGAGGCATGGTACATTGGTAAGACCAAGCAGAGGCTATGACAATGGATGAATGCACACTGCACGACAATCAACAGACATGAGTGTTTCCTCCGAGTCTGAGAACACTTCAGTGGTCCGGATCATTCGACCTTGGACCTTTAGGTGACCATCCTCCAAGGCGAACTTTGGGGCAGGCAACAATGCAAAGTGGCAGAGCAGAGGCTGATAGCCAAGTTTGGTAACCATGGGGATTGCCTCAACCGGGACTTTGGGTTCATGTAACACTACAGATGGCCCACTGCACCACACACACACACACACACACACACACACACATACTCCTACAGACCCATACACTCACGCAGACCCTCTCTCATACACAAGCTCTCTCTCATATGCTCACACATACACTCCCATACAGACTCTCTCACAGACTTATATCCCTTTATACTCTCTCACTCACACACTCATCTCCCCTCCCCCCACCGCCTCCACACACACACACCCATATATAAGTTTGTGGGGTGAATTTGCACTTGCAGAATTACATTTTGTTTTACACCAAAACCTGCATGTAAGATTCTGTAAATCCCTTTTGTAGATCAGAATCAGTCTGAACACTGGGGCACAGACAGCCTCACACAGGGATCTCACACCTTCAGTGCATTATCTGGGTGAACATGGCACCTCTTATTAAAGTTCACCTGAGACTGTAACTTTAAGAAAGTTCTGGAATTTACATATGAAAGAACCGAAACCAACATGCCCATTCGAAAAGGTGAGAGATTTTACAAACAATCCAGGTCTTTTCAATATATCATTCCAGTTACATCATACCACAAACTTTTACTATAAATTCTGTGTCCTATAATTTTATAATCTACAGCTACCTGATGGAGCAGCGCTCCGAAAGCTAGTGCTTCCAAATAAACCTGTTGGACTACTCTTCAGAGAGCTGATGTGGACTGGTTGGGCCAAATGGCTTGTTTCCACACTGTAGGGATTCTATTAAACTTCTGTTAAGATGTATATTGCTATAGCTGTACAAGCAATATGATCAATATTATTTTACGCAGTGAGTAGCACCACAGAATGAGTATAATTAAGAATTAAATTTTCCATGTATTTACGATACTTAACATAAACACAGTGACACACAGTCAATAGTATTCGGATTGTCTTTTGAAGGAGGACACTTACACTGATGCACAGGAAGCATTGGCTAGCTTGCCAGGCCAAAAGTGTCCAGCTTCAAATTAGCAAAAGACATGGTTAAATCTCGGCACGGCTGTAGCCTCTGCCCCGGTCTCCCTGTTGTGGTGCACTGCGGAGGCAGTACCCATATATCGTTTGTAGCCTGTTTGTGGACAGGACACCAGATGCTCTACTCTCTCAGAGATGACGCAGTTACACCTCCTGCCAAATCTTGGATCTTGCCGAAACACTCTAGGACAGTTTCCAGTCAGTGGTGTACTGCAAGGATCTGTTTGTAATTTTTATAAATGACCTAGATGAGGGCGTAGAAGGATGGGTTAGTAAATTTGCGATCAGTGGAGTTGTGGATAGTGCCAAAGGATGTTGTAGGTTACAGAGGGACATAGGTGAGCTGCAGAGCCGGGCTGAGAGGTGGCAAATGGAGTTTAATGCGGAAAACTGTGAGGTGATTCACTTTGGAAGGAGTAACAGGAATACAGAGTACTGGGCTAATGGTAAAATTCTTGGTAGTGTCCACGTACATAGATCCCTGAAAGTTGCCACCCAGGTTGATAGGGTTGTTAAGAATGTATACGGTGCTAGCTTTCGTTGGTAGCGGGATTGAGTTTTGAAGCCACGAGGTCATGCTGCAGCTGTACAAAACTCTGGTGTGGTCATAATTGGAGTATTGCATGCAGTTCTGGTCACTGCATTATAGGAAGGAAGTGGAAGCTTTGGAGAGGCTTCAGAGGAGATTTACCAGGATGTTGCCTCGTATGGAGTGAAGGTCTTATGAGGAAAGGCTGAGGGACTTGAGGCTATTTTCAATTGAGAGAAGAAGGTTGAGAGGAGAGTTAATTGAGGCATATATGATAATCATAGGATTAGATAGGATAGACCATGAGAGTCTTTTTCCTTGGATGGTGATGGCTAACACAAGGGGACATAGCTTTAAATTGAGGGGTGATAGATATAGGATAGATGTCAGAGGTAGTTTCTTTACTCAGAGTAGTAGGGGTGTGGAACACACTGCCTGCAACAATAGTAGACTTGCTAATGTTTTGGCATTTAAGTGGTCATTGGATAAACATATGGATAAAAATAGTATAGTGTAGGATAGGTAGGCTTCAGTTTAGTTCCACAGGTCAGCGTAACATTGAGGGCTGAAGGGCCTATACTGTACTGTAATGTTCTATGACACTTCCAAACACTTTGCAATTGAAGTTCTTCAATTTCATCAACCTGAAAGCTCTGTGACTGGTCTTTTAACTAACATTAGTGCAGATAAAATCTTGCAACCTGACCTTTGTGAATGACTTGTGAATTGAATGGCCCTGCACAGTTTAAATTGATAACTGTTGTCATATTAGCCAGTAGCACTGTGAGACATTAGGACAGTACTGAAGTGCTCACTGTTCTCGTGGATGCTTATGCGAACACCCTCTCAAGGTAATTTTGCACACAGGCTGTACTGAGGTGGGTAGCAGCTCAGCACAAACTGATTAGAGCTCTCAGTATCTTCAGTAGGAATCACCTCTCAACACCGGAAGTACCCACACTTTAGGATATATATAAATTGACAAGAAAATGCATTTACGTCACAGTCAACAATGTCAACATGAGCAATGAGTGAAGACAAAATTCTTGGGTAGAGAGAGTCCAGATATGCCACGCAGTAGTCAATGAGGAATCTGGTGTCAGTTGGAGAACAACATTGGCTAAGGATACCTCTCAGCTTTAGAAGGCAGGACAAAGTATAGCAGCACTGAGCTACAAGAGGGAGACATGTACACGTGCAACCAGCTTTCAAAATTCAGGTGGTAACACCCAGCTCCACATCTCTATTATGTCAGAGGTGCGATATAAATGCAACTTCCCATTTTCAAGTTCTCAAAGCTGCAAAGTGAAATAACAAAAGAGTAAAAACCGGCATAAGTCTGAAAAGAATGCTTTAATAAGCATTTTGGAGGAACCCTTCTAGGTCATTCATTCACTGCCGCAAGCCTACATTAAATTATCATCTACTTTGTTAAATAAATAAGGAAATAGTCTTGCATGAAGTATTGCTGTAAAGTAACAAGTAGGGATGATTCGGATCGTGACTTACTGCAAGCAACTTTGCTTTAATACAAAATGGGATCAATGATACAATTATCTTCCACTCAAGCAAAAAAAAATTTCACATTGACATCAACACACTTCATACTTATATATATTAATTATAATTAGTATAAATGGCTGTTGTGGGGAGGGCATGGGGGTTTTAACAATGGCAGTTTGATCTCAGCAATATGAAATGGCACAAAAATGCTGCAGGAATTTCTTTTAAGTGTATTAACAGCCGGTCTAAGTGTGTTAGTTAACCATTCGTGAGTAAGTTCAAGTTTGCTACATTAAGGTAGTGCTGATCAACTTTTTACATCCCTTTGTTAATTACCTGGGACACAGACATTTGCTTTGTGGTTAATTAAGGAAAATCAGCTCTGAACAAAAATAAAGATTATTTCACAAAATCCAGCATTGCCTCATTGAATTGTGTATGAGGTAATCAGAGCTGTTAGCAAATTAGGGAGTCATCTGCCTGCTTATTGACATAACACGTTCCTGGGATTTTATATTTTTTAACAGTACATTCAGAAACAGCTTTTAGAGATAGTTACCTAATTCCATATTATCATGTAAAAATATTAGTTTAACTTACATCTTTCTTAAAAGCTCTTTTTAATTTTCCCTCCAGAGGATATGGTGTCAACAAAAAAAATGAACAAAATAATTATTCACATAAAATAACATACCTTACAAGACAAAAACACAAATAAGGCCATTCTGCAGCATTAAAAGTCCACCTCTTGCAATATTTCACAACAGATTCTACAGAATATTTTACATCCCAAGGACTGCACTATCAAATGATTTCAGAGAACTTCTGTTGGGTTGATCACACTATCTTTTGGAGGCTGCACTCAGTTTGCTAGCTGCTGGGGACCTCCGTGACGGTGTTGGGATTTTCGAAGGTTTGGCGGAAGATGGCCGAGATCCTGCTCGTGACCCTGATCGGCTAGTGTCAGGCACTGTTTCTGAAACATCTGAGCATACAGACTGGATATCCGAAATGTCAAAATCAGAAGCGTCACTCCCACGACGACTACTGGCTCGGCTGCCGGTCTTGCTTCCAGCTCGGCTGGTAGGCCGGCTTGGAACTTTCCTTGAATCTCGGGCTGGATAGTGGTACATAAAAACAAGATACGTCAGGCACAGTCATGCAGCTCATCAAATACAACCTGTTCTATCCACTATCTAAATGATCTTGTACTTGATCTGCTGACACTTCTGATCACTAAAACAGTTCACACAAAAGGCACAAATTGGCGACAAAAGATAAATCTCAGATTTTGAGATTCATTGAGAAAATTAAAATGGGGGGGGGTTTATTTTCTGATTTGGAATTTTATAGGTGCACATATCAGAATGCTGTGCAATCAGAGCTGTCAATTTCCTGACAGCTCTGAAGGTCATGTAGCTGTGCAGACCTTCAACGAGGTCACAGCTGGAGTACTGTGTGTGGTTCTGTGCACTGTGACTATACGAGAGAGTGTAGTGGAGGTTCACCAGGATGTTGCCGGGGTTGGAGCATTTCAGCTATGAAAAGAGGCTGGATATAACTCAGGTGTTTTCTTTGGAGCAGAAAAGGTTGAAGGGGAATCAGATAGAGATACAGAAGATTATGAAGGATATGTACAGAGATAGAAAACAGTTGTTCCCATTCATTGAAGGAAGGTTGAGGGTGAGTACCCACCTCTTCCCATCACAGTGCTTCCATTGGAAGGTGTCAACTATTGCTAGGGGTTGATACAACATGCACCAGTCACTCTTTGTAAAGTGCCCAAATGGCTATTGTTTGTTGTGCAGATGGAAAAGGGGATTCAAAATCCTACTTGACAACCTAGAATAGCACAATCCTTTTTCCATCCATCCATATTTTTCAACAGATGTCACAAACAATGATCAAAATTGAATTCTTAGGTTGATATCTTATTTATCTTCATCCCTCAAACGCACCCCAACAGCCTCCTTTCTCGTTCAGCCTAGTCATGCTCATTTTTGTTTTGACAATACTGTGAGCACAGAGATCAAATATCTCAGAGTTCAAACCTGACACTTTCCAACTCTAGATTCAGCCTCTATGAAAGTGAGATTTTTCCCATTTAAGCTGGGACAGAGAGGTTTAATGTTTTAGCAATGCTAGTCATTAGAAGAGTGCTTGTACCATTCTAATCATTCTGCAGTGAATTTAGCCAGCAGTGCATCGTAAAACAATTTCTTCAAATGCCTTGCAAGTTGTGAGTGAATGACTGCTGTAAGACTAATTGCTGAACAGTTCAAATTGTCCAGCAATTCATGTCTGCTTTGCAACAGATTACTGAGTTGTTTATACACTAACAAGGATCTGCATACAAAATTAAGTTATTTTCCCAGATAAAGAACATAAACGCACATGGGATTGAGGATAACTTGGTTAGTTGAATGCAATTGGCTGAGTGGCAGGGGACAGAAGATGGTGATAAACGGCTTGAAGGCCGCTGTCCACGTGGATCAGTGCTGGGTCCCTTATTGTTTATGAGATATATAAAATAATATAGACGACAATGTGGGGCTGATGATAAGTAAGTTTGCAGGTGACACAAAGATTGGCTGGCTAGTTGACAGTGAGGAAGAAGGTCTTAGGTTACAGGAGAATATAGATGGATCGGTCAGATGGGCAGTGCAGTGGCAGATGGAATTCTAACCTTGATAAGTGAGAGGTGATGGCCTCTGGAAGTAACAACAAGACAAGGGAGTATTTAATGAATGGCAGTACACTCGGAAGCTCAGAGGAACAGAGATTTTGGACTGTTTATCCACAGCTCCTTGAAGGTTCCACAGCAGCATAACTGGGTAGTTAAAGTGGCATAAGGGACATAGTTGAAGCATAGGTTATAAAAGCATGAAGGTCATGTTGTAGCTGTGCAGACCTTCGATGAGGTCACAGCTGGAGTACTGTGTGTGGTTCTGGGCACTGTGACTATATGAGAGAGTGTAGTGGAGGTTCACCAGGATGTTGCCAGGGTTGGAGCATTTCAGCTATGAAGAGAGGCTAGATATAACTCAGGTGTTTTCTTTGGAGCAGAAAAGGTTGAAGGGGAATCGGATAGAGATACAGAAGATTATGAGGGATATGTACAGAGATAGAAAGCAGTTGTTCCCATTCATTGAAGGGTCAATAAAATAGGGGACACACCTTTACAGTAAAAAGCAGGAGGTTTAGAGGGGATTTGAGGAAAAGTTTTTCACCCAGAGAGAGTGGTGAGGGTCTAGTATGCACTGCCTGGGATGATAGTAAAGGCAAGTAATGTCACAATCTTTAAAAAGTACTTGGATGAGCACTTGTGGTGTCATAATGTTGAAAGCTATGGGTCTAACGTTGGAAAATGAGTCCACTGTAGTTTTTTGGCTATATAGACTTAATGGGCTGAAGGGCCTCTTTTGAGCTGTAGGCTCCTAGGATTCATATCATCCTTGGCAGTGAAGGTATCAGGTGTGACACAAAAAGGATCTTTCTACAGCATTTATTTTCCTGAGAAGTTTCAAAATCTACTCAATGAATATAGAAAATGGTAAGATTATAATCCCATGACTTTCACAAGTTGATTGGGGGGGAAGGCTATTCTCAGATAAAAGGTTGGGTAGGAAGTGGGAGGCTTTCACAATGAGACAACGAGAGTTCAGAGACAGTATGTTTATGTTAGTGTGAAGGACAAGGCTGATAGGTTTAGGGAATGCTGGATGACTAGAGAAATTGAGTTTCTGGTCAAGAAATGGTCACTTATCAGGTATCAATAACTGGGATTGATTGAATTTCTAGAAGAGTATAAGGGCAGTAGGAGTAAACTTAAGAAGAAAATCAGGAGGGCAAAAAAGAGACATGAGATAGCTTTAGTAAGTAATATTAAGGAGAATCCAAAGAGATTCTATAAATACATTAAGAATTAAACAGTAACTAGGGTGAGAATTCAGCCCCTTAAAGATCAACAAGGCCATCAATGTGTGGAACCACAGGAGATGGGTTAGAAACTGAATGAGTATTTTGCATCAGTATTTACTATAGAAAAGGACATGAAAGCTCGAGAACCAGGGAAAATAAATAATGATATCTTGAAAAATGCACATTTTACAGAAAAGAAGGTGCTGGAGGTCTTAAAACACAAAAGGGTAGATAAATCCCTGGGACCTGATCAGGTGTTTCCCTTACTTTGTGGTAAGCTAGGGAAGAGATTGCTGGGACTTTTGCTGAGATATTTGTCTCATCGATGGCCCCAGATGAGGTGCTGGAAGACTGAAGGTTAATGTGGTACCACTATTTAAGAAATATGGGAAGGAAAAGCCAGGGAACTATAGACCAGTGAGCCTAACATTGGTGGTGGGCAAGTTGTTGGAGGGGATTTGAAGAGACAGGATTTACATATACTTGGAAAGGCAAGGACTGATTAAGCATAGCCAAGATGGTTTTGTGCATGGGAATTGTGTGTCATTAACTTGGATTGAGTTTTTTGAAGAGGTGACAAAGAAGGTTGATGATAGAAGAGTGATTGATGTTGTGTATATGGACTTCAGTGAAGTGTTTTACCACATGGTAGACTGGTTACTAACATGGGATCCAGAGGAAGCTAGCCAATTGAATACAAAATTGACTTGAAAGTAGGAGACAGAGGGTGGTGGTGGAGGAATTCTTTTCAGGCTGGGGGCCTGTCATCAGTGCTGTGTCACAAGAACCAGTGCTGGGTCCACTGCTTTTCGTCACATATAAATGATTTGTGTGTGAATATAGGAGGTATGGTTAGTAAGTTTGCAGATGACACCAAAACAGATGGTGTGATTGTGGGCAGTAAAGATGATCTCTGACTACAATGGGACATTGACTAAATGTGCCAATGGATCGAGGAGTGGCATTTGGGGTTTAATTTTGATAAATGTGAGGTGTTGCATTTTGGTAAGGCAAACCAGGGCAGGTATACAGTAAATGGCGATCGGTGAGACCACTTTTGGAATATGGTGCACAATTCTGTTTGCCCATTTGTAGGTAGGATGTTGGTGAACTTGACAGGATGCAGCAAAGAATTACAAGGATGTTGCCAGGATTAGAGGGCTTGAGTTATAGGGACAGGCTGAATAGGTGGATGCTTTGTTTTCCTGGAGTGTTGGAGACTAAGGGGGTGACCTTATAGAGATTTAAAAAATCATGAGGGGCATGAATCATAAAGACTTACCTGGTATTTGTGACCTCCCTCTAGAAGGAGGAGTTGATGTTACATTGCTTTCATCTCCAGAGTGGAAACTTTTTCCGGACAAATATCCAGGTGGTCGCAGTTTGCTTCCCTGGATAGGGGCGACCTAAATTAGGTTGTACAGAGAAATAAATGAATATTTTTCTACTGGGGTGCAAATATCTTTGAGATGTAGCAGATATGTGAATTGTCACTTGAAATATTGTCCTCATTCCCACAAAGTATTCTTAAGTATGTCAGAACTTTGTTGTTCTCTTATCAAATTTGGCCAGTGATGTACTTTAAAGAATTATATACACATCAGTTAAGCATGGCACTAATTGGCTCTGTCCAATACAGTATACGAATATCATTAATTTCCTTTGTAATTTAACGCATTTTGAATGTTAGAATGATTTGTATGGGACCAAAAAAATGTAATATCTATCTGCTGCTTCAAAGGACTAACCTTTTGAATTGGTTAATTAACACAGTAAATAAATTAACTCTGGAGACAAAAGGTCATTCGTGAAGAATGTAGCATTTATCCTAATGTCAGTGACATTCTGCTATAAAGGGTTGGGGGGAATGCTGGCACAGAAAACACTTCTGTCTATTTGGCATACATACTTGAGGCATGCAGAAAAACCTTGATTGAAGATTCATTACCCAACCAGACCAGAGAAGAAGTAATTAGTAGGATGTATCTTCATTCAAAGAATGATAGTGCACAATGCATTTTTTCCACGTATTATATTACCTTCCAACATTCAAAAGATCTCCCCAATATAATTCTACATCTTGTTTTAAAATATCTGAAGTAAACCACTAGAAAAAAAATTCACACAGCTAAATTTGGAATGCCAGATCTTTAGTTAAAATTGATTATTTGACTTTGGAGTAAATGAAACAGCTTATGTGCAATATGTGGTGACCACTAGGGGGCAGTCTTACTGCAGAAGGAGGAAGGGTGGACAGGATTTTATCCAAACACCTCTTGAAAGGAAGGTGCAAAGCATTTTTATAATGCCATCATTCTCTGTAAATGTGTTGTTCCAATTATTCGTTGTACGATATAAATGTCAATCTGGTGGAAAACATTTTAAACCTCTTTTTTTATTTCAACACACTATTCACAGGCCATGATACAGAATACACACACCTGACAGCAGGTTGCTCCTGTGGCAATTTATCCTGTCATGGTTGTTATAAACTCAAAGACAGACCAAACAGGCCAAATTACATGTTAAGATCTCTGCAGACACAATTAGAAGATCAGACATCAATTCACGGTAACTATACTTGTGCATACGTTCCTGAAAAGTCAAATTCACAGGATTGTTCTGTTTGCTCAATGTGCCAGTTATATTTCAATGCAAGTGGTTCTGGAAATCAAATAGGGTATCATCATTGTGCTCACTTTTCTTCATTTAATATTGTTACAGTACTACGGTACAACCATAAGTATTTAAAGTTGACTTTATGTTCAAAGTTGTAGAGTTATTATGGCCCAAGAGGATGCCATTTGGCCCATGTTTGTTAGCTTTCTGCAGAGTAGTTCAGTTACTCCCATTCCCCCAATCTATCCCTGTAGCCGTATGAGCTCATTGCCTTCAGGTGTCCATTCAGTTTTCTTCTTAAAACATTAATCATCTCTTTCTTTCACCATCCTCGTAAGTTGTGAGTCATTACCATTGTCTTCAGAAAATGAATTCTTCCTCACAAACCCTCTGAATCTCCTGACCAAAATCTTAAGTCTGTGCACCCTGCTTCTTGTACAATCAGGTAATGGGAATGGTTTTCCTTTGTCTTACTATATCTAAACCTGTCATTATCATATAGGCCTCTATCAAATTTTGTAAACCTCTACAAGATCATCCCCCAGCCTCCGACGCTCCAGGGAAAACAGCCCCAGCCTGTTCAGCCTCTCCCTGTAGCTCAGATCCTCCAACCCTGGCAACATCCTTGTAAATCTTTTCTGAACCCTTTCAAGTTTCACAGCATCTTTCCGATAGGAAGGAGACCAGAATTGCATGCAATCTTCCAGCAGTGGCCTAACCAATGTCCTGTACAGCCGCAACATGACCTCCCAACTTCTGTACTCAATACTCTGACCAATAAAGGAAAGCATACCAAACATCTTCTTCACTATCCTATCCACTTTCAAGGAGCTATGAACCTGCACTCCAAGGTATCTTTGTTCAGCAACACTCCCCAGGACCTTACCATTAAGTGTATAAGTCCTGCTAAGATTTGTTTTCCCAAAATGCAACACCTCGCATTTATCTGAATTAAACTCCATCTGCCACTTCTCAGCTCATTGGCCCATCTGGTCCAAATCCTGAGGTAACCCTCTTCGCTGTCCACTACACCTCCAATTTTGGTGTCATCTGCAAACTTACTAACTGTACCTCTTATGCTCGCATCCAAATCATTTATGTAAATGACAAAAAGTAGAGGATCCAGCACCAATCCTTGTGGCACTCCACTGGTCACAGGCCTCCAGTCTGAAAAACAACCCTCCACCACCACCTTTGAGCCAGTTCTGTATCCAAATGGCTAGTTCTCCCTGTATTCCATGAGATCTAACCTTGCTAATCAGTCTCCCATTGGGGAACCTTGTCAAATGCCTTACTGAAGTCCATATAGATCACATCTACTGCTCTGCCCTCATCAATCTTCTTTGTTACTTCTTCAAAAAACTCAATCAAGTTTGTGAGATATGATTTCCCACGCACAAAGCCATGTTGACTATCCCAAATCAGTCCTTGCCTTTCCAAATACATGTACATCCTGTCCCTCAGGATTCCCTCCAACTTGCCCACCGGTCTATAGTTCCCTGGCTTGTCTTTACCGCCCTTCTTAAACAGTGGCACTACGTTTGCCAACCTCCAGTCTTCCAGCACCTCACCTGTGACTATCGATGATACAAATATCTCAGCAAGAGGCCCAACAATCACTTCTCTAGTTTCCCACAGAGTTCTCAGGTACACCTGATCAGGTCCTGGGGATATATCCACCTTTAACCGTTTCAAGACATCCAGCACTTCCTCCTCTGTAATCTGGACATTTTGCAAGATGTCACCATCTATTTCCCTACAGTCTATATCTTCCATATCCTTTTCCATAGTAAATACTGATGCAAAATATTCATTTAGTATCTCCCCCATTTTCTGTGGCTCCACACAAAGGCCGCCTTGCCTGTCTTTGAGGGGCCCTATTCCCTCCCTAGTTACCCTTTTGTCCTTAATATATTTGTTAAAACCCTTTAGATTCTCCTTAATTCTATGTGCCAAAGCTTTCTCATGTCCCCGTTTTGCTCTCCTGATTTCTCTCTTAAGTATACTCCTACTTCCTTTATAATCTTCTAAGGATTCACTCGATCTATCCTGTCTATACCTTACATATGCTTCCTTCTTTTTTTGAACCAAACCCTCAATTTCTTTAGTCATTCAGCATTCCCTATACCTACCAGCCTTCCCTTTCACCCTGACTGGAATAAACGTTCTCTGAATTCTTATTCAAGGCTTCCCATTTTCCAGCCGTCCCTTTACCTGCCTCCAATCAGCTTTCAAACGTTCTTGCCTAATACCGTCAAAATTGGCCTTTCTCCAATTTAGAACTTCAACTTTTAGATCTGGTCTATCCTTTTCCATTATTATTTTAAAACAAGTAGAATTATGGTCGCTGGACCCAAAGTGCTCCCCCACTGATACCTCAGTCACCTGCCCTGCCTTATTTCTCAAGAGTAGGTCAAGTTTTGCACCTTCTCTAGTAGGTACATCCACATACTGAATCAGAAAATTGTCTTGTACACACTTAAGAAACTCCTCTCCATCTAAACCTTTAACACTGGCAGCCCCTGTCGATGATTGGAAAGTTAAAATCCCCTACCATAACCACCCTATTATTGTTACAGATAGCTTACAAGTTTGTTTCTCAATTTCCCTCTGACTATTAGGGAGTCTATAATACAATCCCAATAAGGTGATCATCCCTGTCTTATTTCTCAGTTCTACCCAAATAACTTCCCTGGATGTATTTCCGGGAATATCCTCCCTCAGCACAGCTGTAATGCTATCCCTTATCAAAAATGCCACTGCCCCTCCTCTCTTGCCTCCCTTTCTATCCTTCCTGTAGCATTTGTATCCTGGAACATTAAGCTGCCAGTCCTGCCCATCCCTGAGCCATGTTTCTGTAATTGCTATGATATCCCAGTCCCATGTTCCTAACCATGCCCTCAGTTCATCTGCCTTCCCTGTTAGGCCCCTTGCATTGAAATAAATAGTTTAATTTATTGTCCTACCTTTTCCCTGCCAGCCCTGATTGTTTGACTGACTTCTGTTCTCAGCTGCACCTGTCTCAGATCGATCTCTTTCCTCACTATCTCCCTGGGTTCCACCCCCCCCACCCCCCCACCTTACTAGTTTAAATCCTCCCAAGCAGTTCTAGCACATTTCCCAGCCAGTATATTAGTCCTCTTCTAATTTAGGTACAATCCGTCCTTCTGGTACAGGTCACTTCTACCCCAAAAGAGATTCCAATGACCCAAAAATGTGAATCCTTCTCCCATACACCAGCTCCTCAGCCATGCATTCATCTGCTCTATCCTCCTATTCCTGCCCTCACTAGCTCGTGGCACTGGGAGTAATCCAGATATTACTACCCTTGAGGACCTTTTTAAATTTCTGCCTAACTCTCTGTAATCTCCCTTCAGAATCTCAACCTTTTTCCCTTCCTATGTCTATGGTTCCAATGTGGACAATGACCTCCTCCTGGCCCCTCTCCCCCATGAGAATATTCTGCACCCTCTCAGAGACATCCTTGAGCCTGGCATCAGGAAAACAACACATCATTCTGCTTTTTCTCTGCTGGCCACAGAAATGTCTGTCTGTACCTCCGATACACTCCGATGTCCAGCGATACATGAATTCAAACAGCAAAGGCAGTAACTGTACAGGTTCTCTCTTTCTCTCTCACTCTCCCCCCTGCACTGTCCTCACCATGTGCTTCCTTTGTCTGCTCTTCTCCCTTTTAAAACGGCTGTTGTTTTGACTTTTGTTTTCTCCAAAGTTCCAAAACAATGCAACAGCATATAAAACAGTAATTGCTGCTCGAGGAAATCACCTCCAACACCTACAATACCTCAGCCTTAAATGTATACAAAAACTCTGACCTCCCAGCTGTCTATAGCAACGAGTTCTAAAGACCCTTAACCCTCTGAGAGAAGAAATTCCTCCTCACCTCTGTCTTTGTTCTGAGACCATGACGAGAAATATTGACACTGTCAAACCCCTGAAGAATCCTGCATGTTTCAATGAGATCACCTCTCATTCTTCTAAACTCCATTGAATAGAGTCCCAACCTGTTTAGCCTTTGCTCGTAAGACAATCCCTTCAAGAATTATCTTAGTGAACCTTCTCTGAACTGTTTGCAATGAAACGATCTTTCCTTAAATAAAGGGATCAAAGCAGTTCACAGGACTCCAGATGTGGTCTCATTAGCAACTTGTTCAATTACAGTAAGACTTCCCTACTCTTACAGTCCAATCCAATTGAAATAAGGGTCAATATTTCATTCGCCCTTCTGATTACCTGCTCCATTTGTGAGTTAGCTTTCTGTGTTTCGTGGACAAGTATCCCAAGGCCCTTTGCATTGCAGCTTTCTGTAACTGTTCTCCATTTAAGTAATACTTCTGTTCTCCCTTCCAAAAGGAAAACTTCATATTTTCCCACAATGTACTCCATTTGCCAACTTTTTGTACACTTGCTTAACCTTCTGTTTATCATTTTTCATATCCCCTTCGCACGTTGCCTTTGCACCTATTTTTGTGTCATTGTAATTGTCATATTTTGTATCATTTGTTGTAATTTTCCAAAAATCCTTGGATTCTGGAGAATTACAGGAGAAATAGAAAGCTCCCTATGTGACACCCCTATTCCAAAAGGAAGGAAGCATAAAGTGGGTAACAATAGGCTGACTTAGCCTAACAATGATTGTTAGAAAAATATTGGAATCAACTATTAAGGAAGTAGAAGTAGCACATTTGGAAATTGGACACCACAACCAATGGCTGAGGAACAAGAGAAGAAATTGTTGCAAGTGGTTCTCTGACTAGATATGATTAGATAGATAAGAATGGAACCATGTGAGAGTAATCCCATCCAACTTGGACATTGGACATATGGTGGAGTGGTCAACTATTTTACAAGATGTTGAACATTCAGGTAGGGTTTGAGTATCACTGTTACAGTCATTGATTCACCCTACTGTCGGTGATCCAGACTTCTGGTCCATCATCTGGGCACATTATGAATGTCTCATTATGAAACCACTCCAAATACATTAAGCTGAGAGAGCAATGTGAAGAGGAAAATAAGACAGAGAGAGAGAATAGTAAGACATTGAAGGACAGTTACAGACAAAGAGGATGATATTATTCTGGAATCCAAGGCAAGGATTGAACGCTTAGTAACTTTGTAACTGTGCTTCGATAAAATATCCATAGAAACATATGGTAGAGGTAAATTGTGAGCATTTGTTTTTCAGACTGAGGGATAGTAGACAGTGATGCTCCCCAAGCATCAGTGCAAGGACCACAGCTGTTTCTGATAAATTACTTCAATATTGGAATACAGAGCAAAATTTCAAACCTTGCTAATAACTACACACTTGAAGGAATGGCAAAGCGTGAGGGTGATACCAATCGCTTGCAACAGGACACACATAAGCTGGCACAATGGACAGGGAATTGTGAGGTGATGCATTTTGGCAGAAGGGATACAACAGCATAGTGTAGATTTAATGACACAGTTGTAAAGAGTGCATGGCCAGAGAGACTTGAGGATCTGTTTGCATTGACCTTTGAAGGTGAGGGAACACATTAAGAGAGTAAATATCACAACATTTGGAATCGTGAGCTTTATAAAGGTCTGCATTTGATCCCAGGTAGAGTAGTTCATCCATTTCTGGTCATCACACTTTAGGAAGGATGTGAAAGTCCATGAGAGGAAGTTTGCCGGAATGTTTCCAGAGATGATGAATTTTAGTCACAAGGTTATGTCAGATAAGCTGGGCTTGTTCTCCTTGAAGCAAAGAATTATGAGGGGTATGGATAGGATAAATAGACAAAGTCTTTTTCCTGGGGTTGGGGAGTCCAGAACTAGAGGGCATAGATTTAGGGTGAGAGGGGAAAGATATAAAAGAGACCTAAGGGGCAACGTTTTCACGTAGAGGATGGTACGTGTATGGAATGAGCTGCCAGAGGATGTGGTGGAGGCTGGTACAATTGCAACATTTAAGAGGCATTTGGATGGGTATATGAATAGGAAGGGTTTGGAGGGATATGGGCCGGGTGCTGGCAGGTGGGACTAGATTGGGTTGGGATATCTGGTCGGCATGGACGGGTTGGACTGAAGGGTCTGTTTCCATGCTGTACATCTCTATGACTCTATAAATATATTCTTTATCAGTAGGGGAATCAAGATTATGGGGAAAAGGCAGGTAAATCGATGAGGAATGTCAGATCAGCCAAGATCCTATTGAATGGCAGAGCAAGCTCGAGGAGATGAACAGCCTGTTCCAATTGCTTATCATATCTCCCAAGGATCTATGTTGTCCTTCCTATTTCTTATTTATACACTGCCCTTCACTAACAGTGTCATGCTAGTTTTTGCATGTACTCTAACAGCACTCTGCTTCATCACACCTCATCCTTTGATTGCTCCACTGTCTCTAAATTAACAGACTGCTTATTTGATATTATTCATTGATGGGATGTGGACAGCAGTGCGGGCTCTGACTACTGTTGTCAGCTCTCCAAAGAGGGCACTGTATGTAGTAAAATGAGATGAGGCAGCTGTACTGTCAGACAAGTTCCTGACTTGTCTTGCCTTGGTTATGAAAATTTGGCTTTTGGCCCACTCTCTCCACCTTGATTGCCCATCAATAGATCCAGCAATGTCTCCTGTTTGTGCCAAGGGTGCAATAGTCAAGGAAAATTCCTGACATCCAATCGATATTTGTGCAATTAAAGTCCTCCAATCTCACTACGCTATATTTCCTTACCTCTCTGTAGCTTCCCTGCAGATTTGCTGCTCAATATCTCTCACAATTAGGGTACCTATAGAATATTCCCAACTATTCCCTTTTCACTTACCAATTCCAACCAAAAGGATTCTGACCTTGTGTTTCAGGTCATCCTGTAAATTTAACACTACAATGTCTTCACAAAGGAATACTGCCAGCCCACCTCCCCTTTTTCCTTCCCCAACTTTTAGCATACATTATATCCCGAAATGTTAACCACTCAGCCCTGTCCACTTTTAAGTCATGCTTCCGTTATTGCCAGTATGTCACATGCCAACACTGCATTTTCTGTTTGCATTTTGATAAGGATCCAGAAGTTTAATTTTTAGTACATTTCAATTTGACTTTTACTTTATCTCCCCAATAACCAATATTTACAGTTCTGTTCTTTATCTTACCGGGGTGCAGTTCCCTTTGTGCTATCAGTCCTCTGGTACCATGCATTCCTTCATGCAATGTACATTTGAAAACTGCAGAAGTAACTGTGGGAAGACAGCTGCTAAATGACATTAAACAGAATCATAGAATTGCTATGTAGCAGAAGGAGGCCATTCGACCCAATACATCAGCATAATTCAGTACACTCAGTACTGTAGTGCCACACCCCTACCTTTTACCCATAACCCTGAATCTCATTTCTATTTTTAAAAAATCATCTAAGGCCCTCCCTGAATGCCTCAACTGAACCTGCCTCCACCACACTCCCAGATAGAGTATTCCAACACCCGATCAGTTGTGTGAAAAACTCTCTTTTCACTTTGCATTCTGCGTCTTGTGCAAAATACTAAATCTTTGCCCTCTGGTTCTTGATCCTTTCATGAGGGGTAAAACTGCCTATTCTACCCAGACTCCTCATGATTTTGCACAAGGCCTAAAACATGATATGTTTTGTTTTAGAACAGCTCTCTCTACCTGTCACCGTTAATGACTTATGCACATATACACTGATATCTCTCTAATCCAGCACACTCTTTAGCTCTCCATGCTCTTTGTACCAAAGTGTATTACCTCACAATTCTCCAGATTGAATCTCATTTGCTATTATCTGCCAACTCTACCAACTTGTCAATGTCTTTTTGAAGTTCTATACTTCTTCCAGAGCTTACAATTCTCCCAAGTTTTCTGTCATCCATTAATTTTGAAATTGTCTCCTGCACATCAAGATCTAGATTATTTGTAAGAATAAAAACAAGGGTCCCAATATTAACTCCTGGGGAATTCCAATATAAACCAACCTTCAACCCCAAAAAACCATCACTCTCTATTTCCAATCAGTCAGATAATTTTGTGTCCTCATTGCTATTATGCCTTTTATTTCATGATCTATCGTGTTGCTTACAATTCAGTGTGTGGCACTACATCAAATGCCTTTGAAGGTCCATGTAAACTTCATCAACAGCTTTGCCTTCTCTCTTTATTCTTCAAAAACTCCAGCAAATTAGTTAGATATGTTTTTGCTTAAAAATTCCATACTGACATTTTTGAATTTACCCATATTTTTCTGTGTAACTATTAATTCTATTACAAGTTATTGTTTGTAGATGTTTCTACACCACCAGAGTTAAATTGTCTGGCCTGTAATTGCTGGACTGAGCTTTACAACCTTTTTTGAAGGGTGCAAGGTTTGCCATTGTCCTGTCTTCTTGCATTATCCCTAAATCTAGGCAAGAGCGAAATATTATTGCCAGTGCAATTTCCACTTTCACCTCCTTCAATACCCTTTGAAGCAACTCATCTGGCCCCAGTGCCTTATCAACTGACAGCACATTCAATGTTTTCTCCTGAGCAATTTTGAACTTTTCTTGTGACTGAGATTGCATTAGTCACGATAGCTAGGGAGCAAGTACAGGTGCAAAGTATTCACTTAACAATTCAGCCATGTTCTTGCTTTTATGTGTAAACCCATTTTTGTCTCTTATTTGGTCCTACTCTTCGTACTAGTGATGTGCTTCCAGAAGACTTTAGGATTTCCCTTTATCTTAGCGACCAGTCTTTTTTCATAATCTCTCTTTGCTTCTCACTCCCTTCTGAAGCTTCTATAATCAACCTGTTTCTTAATTGTACTTCTTTTTCTGAAACCTGTCGTAGGCAAACTATTTCTTGTTTAATGTAATTTTTATCTCAGGGATTTCTGGATTTGTTTATCCTACTTTGCCTTTTGAGAGAATATCCCTCAATTGCACCCAAACAAGTTCCTGATGGAAGGTAGCCAATTGTTTTGTGACAACCCTTGGTTACAGTCTACTCAACTGAGCTCTGTTCTGTTCTTGTGCCCCATTAAATAAATGGCAACCAACACAAACTAGGAATTGGTGTAACAATATAGGAATCTATTCATGAAGAAAGTTGTTTATTAACAGAAACTATATAATCTGAAAGATTATTTGCATGAATTACTGTCCCGATTTAAGCATAGGATAGTGAAGAAGGCATTTGGTATTCTTTCCTTTATTGGTCTGAGTATTGAGTACAGGAGTTGGGAGGACATGTTGCAGATGTACAGGTCATTGATTAGGCCACTGTTGGAATATTGCATGCAATTCTGGCCTCCTTGCTATCGGAAAGATGTTGTGAAACTTGAAAGAGTTCAGAAAAGATTTACAAGAATGTTGTCAGGATTGGAAGATTTGGGCTATTAGAAGAGGCTGAACAGGCTGGGGCTGTTTTCCCTGGAGCATTGGAGGCTGAGGGGTGACCTTATAGAGGTGTATAAAATTATGAGGGGCATGGATAGGATAAATAGACAAAGTCTTTTTCCTGGGATTGGGGAGTCCAGAACTAGAGGGCATAGATTTAGGGTGAGAGGGGAAAGATATAAAAAAGACCTAAGGGGCAACTTTTTCGCATGGAGGGTGGTACATGTATGGAATGAACTGCCAGAGGAAATGGTGGAGGCTGGTACAGTTGCAACATTTTAAAGGCATTTGGATGGGTATATGAATAGGAAGGGATTGGAGGGATATGGGCCGGGTGCTGGCAGGTGGGACTACATTGGGTTGGGATATCTGGTCGGCATGGACGAGTTGGACCGAAGGGTCTGTTTCCATGCTGTACATCTCTATGACTCATTAAGGGTAATTTGATTTTGAAACAGCATAATTATATTTGAATCTAACCTGCGACTTAGAACTTAAAAATCTGAAAATTGTTAATGTGGATATCAAAACAAGAAACAAAGTGCTGGAAAGCACACAACTGGTATACTGGCATCTGAATCGAGAACGCCTTATAAGTGTAAACCTTTCTTCTGAACTCTGTTTTGAAGAATGACTCACACTGAAGCTGTTAACTTGTGCGCAAAGTCTCCAAAAACCAACTAACCTGTAGCGTATTTTCAGCATTTTCTGTTTTGTGCTTCTGCAGTTTACAACAGAAAATCTTGAGGTTTACTCTTTCCCTTCCCAATCTTGTGACTAGAACATATTTACAGACCATATCATTTGCTAACTTTGTACAGACTGAGCCTGGGGCCCCAGCTGGCCCACATACTCAGGATTCACGCTTTTACTTCAAATACAAATACTCATAAGCCTGACATTTTCATGGTGGGGATGGGCATCTTTGGTCAAAAGCAACATTATGGAAAGTACTGGTACAGCTCTGGAGAACTGGGTCAAATTGCTATAAATGGACAAGGATATATATCCTCTCGGGTTTATTTAGGAAGTATGAGGGTTGATCAAGTCAAGGCCCTTCTTGCCCACCTTGCAGTATCTGAAATATAGTATTCTGCAGCTTTCATGGTGCATCACTGAACAGATTCCAGAAATGAAAATATCAATCCTAAAAAAAAATCTACAATCACAGAAGCTTCGCCAGAATATTAGCAGTGAATTACGATGCAGCGTGGACTGCATTGACAGTAAACCACTCTACCCATGCATAAGAACACACATGAAACTTTTAAGAAAGGGAAAAAGACCTTTGGGAAGATTTACACAATTACATGATTCCTTATGGATTCAGACAAGATGAAATGAATGAAAATGGATAAATGTTTATGGCAAAATTGAGGGTGTTATAGAAAGGTGTTAGAGGATAAATGAAACTAGATCTTAAGAGGTTAAGATGCATAAAGGAAGTCCTCAAAGTGTGGAAAAATCTCAACTAGTTTCTAGTGTTACAGATTAAGTCAGAAGTAACCGGGCTATAAGAGAACCTCTTTTTCAGGATTCAGAGTTTTAAGTATTCTTTAGCTTGGACCTTGGAATTCGGACCAAACTTGTCAATAATACTAAATTTGTGCAAATTACTGATTTTGCATAAAACCGGTGTACACTAACTGATCAAAGATGTCAATTCTCCAACCTCCTGAAAATAATATTTTATTGCCTGCAATCATTTTGCTTTTTTTCTCCTCAATAAGTGAGCTTTAATCACAAGGTTAACTTCAATTCAATCAAAATGTTTATTTCCAGCAATAAATCTTTAAGAATTTATTACTGAAGTGCACAGGTCTTCATATACCAACTGATGTCACTGCACCTTTGTGCATGCACTGTTGCTACATAAACTGATTTCTCTGAAAGAAAATGTAAAGGTTTGGGGGGGTGGGGTTCACAAAAAGTATTTAAAATTTAGCGTCATCCTCCAATGTTTCAATTTCATATCACAAACTATTACGTAGGAGAGAGAAATTAAAATGCATTTGGAATCCTGAAAAACAGCACAAAATTCTTCTCAGAATTTCAAAGGAACAAAGGAAGCCCTTGCCAAGATAGGTAGCAAAACTCAAGGTCAATACAAAAGAGAGTTGATTGACCACTACCAGCACTTGTCTTTTAGACTGGGAGTACTTCACCGTACTATACCTCTGGAGATGGGATTCGGCGTTCAGGGGAGTCTGGTGACTTATAAGGAGTTGATGTTTTGCTGTTTGTCAACCATGGTTTATCATAATTGCGGATTAAATGTTGGGATGTCTGTGTGAAACAAGGATACATTGAAAATGAATGGAAATTAAGACAATAAAATAAAATGATCAGGAATAAACACAATGTCATGGAGGAGGAAATGCAAATATGGAGGAGTAAAAGTTTAAAAATACAATGATGAAGATCCACTCTGTGACTCCCTTCAATTGAGGGGTCTAAATGTGAGTCAGGTTAGTAAGCAATCTGCGATATCTGGCATGCATTTAGCTCTCTTCGATTAGTGGGGTATTGCAAATGCACACTCGCTATTTATTCACAATAAATTCCTAACAACAAAACTGAAGTTGGATTCAAGCTTTATGGTCGCTATGGTAGTGTAATTAAGGTAACAAAATAGCAGCTTAAAAGTGAGATTGCTGTAACAATGCAATTAAGCAACACACAGAAGCCAGACTGAGTGCTACATTGGGTTAAAATAAGTGGCTTGCCAAAATACATAGGTCACAGGAAACAACTAGAAGTGACTGTGCTGCTCAACATTACCTTGGGAGGTGTACTTGTAGTAACTGGTGGAACTGAAACACTCTGACTAGCACTGGAGGTTGACCTGTTTGGCGAAGCGGCCCGTGATGATGGCCGTGACCTACGACCCCGTGATCGGAAGGCAGCCACAGACTGACCGGTGGTTTCAGGAAGCATGAATTTTTCACGCAGTTCAACATTTGTTCTGCCCTTTGCTGCAGAGAGGAACAAAACAATAGTTCAAATTCCAATCACTGGTGTTGACATGATCCAGCACCAAACTTGCAATAACAAAGTGAAGTGTGGAGAGAAAATAAAAGAGTACAGGAGGACTAAAAGGTGGTAACAGAATGATGAAACAACACTAAAATCTGAATTAATAGCCTATCCATACCAGCAACAGAACTTGCAACAGCAGCACTCAACATTTGGGCTTGTGTATGTATGGAGCATGACATTAATTAGCCCAGCAAAATTCAGAAAACTTAAATGGAAATAAAAAGAAAAGTTCTGATCTTATTAAATGTTCCAGTTCAGATTCACACTGTGAGCTACGCAAGAGTTTGAACTCCACTAACATCATGCAGTCAGTTTAAGAAAGCCCAGGGACCCATGTAAGCAAACCCAACTCCAAAAACTTGTGCAGAAGCTCAAAACAGCACATCACTTTCAGGCAGAACAGATATGTACATTCCACTTAGGAGGATGCTAAATATCAGACAAGGTGACCACTTACTTGCAGTGAGTATTACTGCGGGTAAAAGAAAAAAGTCATATAAGCAACTTCACATGCATTTCAAAATGGCCGATCATTCTGTATTTGGTTAAAAAAACTAAAAGCGCATTGGATTACAGTTCTCTTTATAAAAAAAACATGAAAAGCCTGCTGTCAGCTGCCATGTGGGTTAAGCCATACAGAATAGGAAAGCACACAGTGGAAAGAAAAGAGACAGAGGATTGCCAACCTATAGGAGACTGACTGGTAATTGAAGAGTTTGATTCCGAACGCAACATTTTACTTCCATGATGATGAACTAGAAAAAAATGGATAAAGGGATTGCATCACATCAAAGGAAATGGAGAAGAAACCTTTAGTAGGAAACAGGAGCAAGCAAAGGATTGACAAAACAATACCCATGAGATCATTTAAGCTGCTTCTAACATACAAATAAGCTAACAACTGCAGAATATTCAAGATATTAAAAAACCTCCATCTTTGCTGATACAGAATTTAAATTTTTGCCACGTTATTTACTTAAAAATCATTACATTCTCTACATTCCTTCTCACTCCCCTTCCAAACAAAACACCAGTAAAGCTGGTGGTTCTTGGTGACAAGGTAACACTTGCAGCTTTGACTCAAGTGACATGCTTTGAGTCTGAATACAGACCAAGGTATCAATTGGCTAATAAAAGTGGACATACGGGTGAGCTTAATCCATTTCACTTACACTTAGTTTTCAATAAAGAATCAGCAATCTGACTGATTATTTTTCCCCACCGTGGCTTATTATGGCTGAGGTCAATTCTAGTTCCTGAAGAACACACAGTGCTGCCAACTCTCCAGGGTTGGTCTGCAATCTCCCAGAATTAAAGATTAATATCCAGTTCAATATTATGAGAAATATTCAAAGAAATATTATACAATCTTCAAGAGGAAGTGCATCATGTTTTCATTTTCTTTTAGCATTTCCATTTATTAGTTGTAAAACATTGGAAACAGGTTGTTTAACTGATCAATGGTGCTCTGCTGGGATCAGTGCGGGGTCCACTTTTGTTTGTCATTTATATAAACAATTTGGATGAGAATATAGGAGGCATGCTGCATATGACAGCAAAATTAGTGGAATAGTCAACAGTATCTGAGATTATAAAGGGATCTTGAGCAATTGGACAAATGGGCTGAGGAGTAACAGATGAAGTTTAATTTGGGTGAATGCGACGTATTGCATTTTGGTATAACCAACACGGTCAGTTATTGAGAGGGCCCTGGATAGTGTGATTAAACAAAGAGACCTATAAGTTCAGGTACATAGTTGTTTGAAAGTTCTGTCACAGGTAGACAGGATGGTTAAGGTAGCATTTGGCATGCTTGCCTTCCTTGCTCAGTTCATTGAGGACAGGAATTGGAACATTGTATTGAGATTCAGGACGTTGGTGAGGTCAAGTTTGGAGTACTATGTATAGTTCTGATCTCCTTGCTAGAAGAAGGATATTATTAAATTGGACAGAATTCAAAAAAGATTTGCAAGGATGTCAGGATTGGAGAGTTTGAGTTATATGTAGAAGCTGGATAGACTAGGAGCTGTTTCAGTGGTGCACAGGAGGTTGGGGGTGACTTTATAGAGGTTCATAAAGTCACAAGGTAATAGCCACGGTCTTTTCCCTATGGTGAGGGGGGTCTTCCAAACCAGGGGATGGGAGGAGAGAGATTTATAAGGGACCTGAAAGACAGCTTTTTCACACTGAGGAACTGCCAGAAAAAGTGGTAGATGCAGGTACAATTTCAATATTTACAGGCACATGGATAAGAAAAGCTTAGAAGGATATGGGCCAAACGCAGGCAAGTGGGACTAGTTTAGTTTGGGAAACTTGGTTGAAATGGATGAATTGTACCAAAGGGCTGTTTCCAAGCTGTGTGACTCTATGACTCTAATAATGAATCTTTCAATCAGGTAGCTAAGAAGCTGTTACACTACACTTGAGCAGAAGAATGGGATAGATTCTGGCATGAACGGCAGGACAGAGGGGTAGGACAATTGCAGATATGGGCGGCACGGTGGCACAGTGGTTAGCACTGCTGCTTCACAGCGCCAGAGACCCGGGTTCAATTCCCGCCTCAGGCGACTCTCTGTGTGGAGTTTGCACATTCTCCCCGTGTCTGCGTGGGTTTCCTCCGGGTGCTCCGGTTTCCTCCCACACTCCAAAGATGTGCAGGTCAGGTGAATTGGCCATGCTAAATTGCCCGTAGTGTTAGGTAAGGGGTAGATGCAGTGGTATGGGTGGGTTGCGCTTCAGCGGGGCGGTGTGGACTTGTTGGGCCGAAGGGCCTGTTTCCACACTGTAAGTAATCTAATCTAAACTGATCATGTGGTGAGACCTTCAGAAATACATCCAAAGTGGGCAATAGTACATATCTCATTGATCCACTATTGATGCCTGTTCCAAGCTATATTTGTCCTGAGAGTGCTCTTTTACTAAATAAATGGCTATAAATTCCACTAACAAACAGGCAAACATACAAATCTCATGCGGTGTATTACTGCACATGACAAGAGCTCATGGTGTTGAAGTTGTGATCGAGACAGCCAGTCAAAATACAGTTCACAACCTACCTCTGCAGGGGTCATTTTTCACCAGAAACTCATCAAGTGCCATCCAGCCTCCTCCAACACGAACCATGACAGTACTGCGCAGGATACGGACTAGCCGCAACTGCTGCGAGTCACCAAACTGCAAAAAGGGCAGCAAGAAACAGCTTAGCAGCTGATTAACTTTAACAGTGAGAAATCAAAAAAAAAATATTGCCAATGAATTTCTCTTCCAATTCGTAATCATTGTTTTAAACAAGCATTTAATTTTTGCAGTTGCAAGCTTAACTTCCAATCAGTTTGCACAGATAATTTGAAAGGATGAAGAACAATTAGAAGGGAAAGCAGCAGCAGAGACATTTTTATACCCCAACAACTGTGCAATTATTAAAATAAGCCACTGGAAAATAGATTGGGAAAGCCTCTGCAGGTCCAACTTATTTATACTTGGAAAGCCACAAAGCAGCAGTTACTGGCTTTTAGCACACAGCACAACAGGTAAAACACATCAGACATTTATGTTGTTCTGTACCTGATTTCCCAGGAAGAACTAAGTCATGGAAGAGAATATGAAGAAAAAGAAAATTAGTCACAGCAGCTTTGGTTTTGAAATATAACAGTGCTTTTAAATGACTGTATATTCATTTACAAAATTCAAAGTGGAATTTCCAATTTTTATACAAGACAACTAAGGCCAGTAAACAAACCTGCTAAGGAGTGTGTTGAGATTCTTGTATTGTAACAGGGTACAGATCATTTTTATTCTTTTGATAATTTTGTTTTTGCTTGCTTTCTTCTTTTCTGAACTAATGATGTAACTTGGGCTACAATTAGATGTTAACAACTCTCCAGTCTCTCATTCAAGTGATCCATTTTGTGTGAAGCTGGAGAATAACTGTCATGTTTTTTTAACACTGTGCTTTCAATATCATGCAAGGTATCGTCGTTGCATCTCATCCTCACTGGACATTCACACAGTACACCCCCAGTATAAGTCACTGGATAGTTATCAGGAGCTGCAACCCCACATGATCTATCAACTTGCCTTCCTGACTCAGGAATGACAAAGTCAATTGCCTAGGGCGAGACTGTCTCAGCACAGACCTGAAATTGAACAGTCCCTCACTTCCATGGCATAGGGCCACACACATTGATGTACTGTACCAAAGCGATCAATTTACTCAAATACTTTTCTAAAACAATCAACAGTGATTAATTTATTTGCCATTGCTACCCATTTGAAATTTTACAATACAGATCTGTCTTTTACATATGTTCCTCAACAACAAGGAACAGTCTGACAAAATCTTAGTTAACTTTGTTGATATTGAGAAGCAATATTACATCAGACAGTCCAGGCTGCACCTACCCGGTAAATTGTTAAGTTAAAATGTCTAGGGCTCATAAAATGATAGCACAAACACATCATAATTTTCAAAATCGGATAGCGACGGCTCACTCAAACACTATCCTCCAGTCAATAGCTGGATGGAGGACTACTTGCTGTAGTTGTATTTATTCCTATTTGGAAGCCACATTTGGTTTTATTGCAGCAATCAAGGGTATTAATAGGCTCTAACAATTACCTATAGTCATTGCTCACGCTGGCAATTGACATCCCTAGCTTATTGCACCTGTCTACTTGCCGGGAAATTTCTATGCAAATATGCATTAAAAACAGTTTAGGCAAAGTCCTTTTTACATCAATATATTGTGGGAAAAGTAGTAGAAAGTGTGGACTGCAAATGCTGGAGTTCATGAAGGGCTTATGCCCGAAACTTCGATTCTCCTGCTCCTCAGATGCTGCCTGACCTGCTGTGCTTTTCCAGCAACACACACTCCACACACTTGGTACAGTGTGGGAAAAGTACCAAGCATACAAAGGGATTGCAAGACTATTCTTTTTCGGATAGCCCCATTCACACAGCCCAACTGCACAATTTGTACAATTGTACACTATGTGTATAAGATAATGATAGAAAATGACACATGCAATGTAGCTTGAATATTTATGAACATCTGTTAAAGTTTCAATATTTTTCCCTGAAATTGAGAGATTTTCAAATATGATTAGTGACATAGTAATTAACATAGGAAAAAAAAACAAACAATGCATGTATGTTACATTAAAAAGAGACATAAATATTGCAGATATTGAAAATCACTTGGAAGTTTTAACTCTGTTTCTGTTTACACAGATCAGCATCAGATTGAGAGTCACTAATAAAGCATGTGGGATCATGGTATGTAACAGCATAGTGTACAAAAGAAAGGAACTTATTATAACCTGTATAAGGTGCAAGTTCCGTCTCAACTAAAGTCTTGGTCCAGTTCTGGGCTCTAAACCTTAGAGATGTTGTGAAGGCAATAGGGAGAGAACAGAAAAGATTTACGAGAATAGTTCTAGATATGCGGAACTTCTGCCACATAGCAAGAGTGGAGAAACTGGGATGGTTCTTTTTGGAGAAGAAAAGTTTGAAAGGAAGTTTGAAAGAAATTTAAATCATGAATAGCCCGGACAGGTGGGAACTATTGGTGGAAGGAATGAAAATAAGAGGGCAGAGATTTTAGCCAAAAAAACAATGGTGATAATGAGGAAAACAGTTTCACATAGCTGGTGGTTAAGATCTGGAATGCCATGCCTGACAGTCACGATTCAACCTGTCTCTACCACACTATCAAAGGAGAACTGGATCACAATCTGAAAAGGAAAACATTTCAGGGTGACAGGAAAAAGGTAAGGAAATGGCATTAAGCAGGTTGTTTTTGTTCGATAGTTGTCATCGACATGATGGGGCTGACTGGTCTCGTCTGTGTTGTGATTATTCAATAAATTGCAAATAAAAGCTCAGTCAACCCTAAAATGTTTGGAAAATTATGATTAGTTTTTGTTGAGGACAGGCAGACAAATCCTGTTTCTGACTGTACCAGATAAACACACAAAGATACAAACAGGATGAAGAAATAAAACTGAAGAAAATCTGCAACAAATTGAAATGCAGTAGCTTGGCACAGCTTTCAAAAGTTGTGTGGGCTTAGAAACAACTGGAAGCAGGACTCAGCTATCCAGCCCTTTGAGCCTGTCTTGCCATTCAGTATGATTTTGACTGATCTGCTGTGAAGTTACAGCATAACTTACAGTAAACAATTTGCTTTAGCTTTATAAATTAGCACTGTACACTGGAAATTTTTCACAGCTGAAATGAAGGGAGAATGGTAAAAAAAAACTAGCCTGGCCCTATTAATTTCATTTAAGGTTAAAGCTAAATAATTTTTAATTAGTTTAGAGGCTAAGATCTTTAGAGGCTAAATATTTTTTTGGAATGATTATGGTATACAGGTGCTGCCGGCTAGACTTTCTGCCCATCCTTAATTACCCAGTAGGCAGTGAAGGGATAACCACATTGCTGGAGTCTGGAGTCACATGTAGGTCAGACCAGGTAAGGACGGCAGATTTCCCTTCCTAAAGGGCAAGAGCGATCCAGGTGGGATTTTTAAAAAAAGTCCATCAGACAACAGCGGTCAACTACTACAAATACATGGTTATCACTGGTTAGTTTTTAATTCTAGATTTGTTTTTATTGAATTCAAGTTTCATCATCTGCTGTGTTAGAATACAAACTCATGCCCCCAGAACATTAACATGGGATGCTGGGTTACTAGTTCAGTGACATTACCACACCTTTGAATTCAAAAAACAAAATTTTGAATTCATCCAAAATGATTTTCATTATTGACTTCACGGAATTAATTTACAAATGGATTTAATTAGAACAGAAAACTTTGTGTAAGATTGTAAGAAGAACTGAGGAATGGGAGCAGTGAAGAGGTGATGATTTGAGGTAACGATAAAGGGAATTTAGTAGTCAAGAAATGACATCTGACGTTCACATCCATCTCTGTTAATGAATGCTGCAAAAAAGTTTACTTTCAAAGTAGAAAATAGGAAATTTTTAAGGAGATTGTTAACAAATCTATTAATAAAATCCCAGTACATCTCGAAGTTTAAAATTGTATAGGCATTGTCAAATGACCAGACTACTAAGATTCAAGGCAGGATGGACATGTGTCTATGCTACATCTTAAGGGAGGGTCAGCTGAGTTGCTTGCAGTGCAGCTAAACTAATTTCTGATCTCACAATCACTTGGCACATGTCAATTACAAGTACATAGCAACAGATGAGACATTTGTTTAATGGACTCTTTAATTGTCACCAATGTTAAGTTATAGATAGGAACAACTACTTTCCTTGACTCAATGGATTCACAGACTGCCATAATATTTTAAAGTCAAATTTTTAAAAAATGTAATTACAGGAACACTCCACACAGAGATCATATAGCAACTGCCAATGAAAACTGCTCATTCCCTCAGTTATTTGAGCTAGAAATTATGTGGGAGATTGGAAACTGAGTAGGAATAAAGGTCTTACATGCCAAGAGGTAGGATGTTTGTAAGATTAGCAATTTAAGTGGAATTATACAGAAATGCTAGAAATCTGAAATAGGATGAAACTGTTCAGATGCATCCATAACCTGATTTTTCTCCTTCCATGTTGATTACCTTGCTATATATTACCCAAACGAGCAACTGGGCATGGGCAATCAATGCTGCCCCAGTTAACAAAGTCCGTATTCCATCAAAGTTTAAAAAAAATTCTCAATTTTGAATCAATACATTGATTTAAATATACACAAATAGTGCATTTTTCATAATTGTCCTAAGTATGTGAGCAGGCATGTTAGATGGTGACTCCCACAATGCTCCCAACAGCAAAATACTCATCCAATCGCTGCCAGTCAGCTCAAAAGCTGACATGAGATCAAGGGTGAATATCTAGATTGCCCCATCATAAACCTCAACACTGATCACCTGAGTCTCCAGAGGTTTCCACTGAATCAGAAGCTGACACCTTCTGCATTCTAAAGTGTACCATTCAAAGCTTATTCCTTGAGGGATTCAGCAGAGACAAGGAAGGTCTTTGGTGTGTGTGTGTGTGTGTGTGTGTGTGTGTGTGTGTATATGAGTTGGGTTAGGTGGGGGTGGAGGTTGTGAGTATCTCTCCAAGACCAACTCACTCCATTCCCTTCCTCACCACCTTTCACGCCACCTCGAGGAAGGTCCCTGCGCAAAACTTTAATCAATAAAGAGAAATAAGGCAGGAATGTCAGTAACCAGAGGACACAGGTAATTGGCAAAGGAATCAGGAAGGAGGTGAACAGAATTTGAGTTCAGGTGGTTTATAATGCACTACCTGAAAGAATGTTGCAAGCAGATTCAATAGGATCTGTCACAATGGAATTGGACAGATACTTCAAAAAATAACCTTTGCAAGGTAATGGGGTAGAATAGGGGCATGGAACTAACTGAAAGCTCCTTTGAAGAGCTGGCAGATATATTACGGGCCAAATGGCCTCCTGCACAACTGTTGTTTCTGCAGTCATCACTGCAGTGTTGTGAACTTCCTTGCTTTATAATATTCTTCAACAGCTTTTCCATGTTCAATTTTACTTGTAAATCTTTGTTGTATTGCTGCAAGTAGTTAATTATTTAATGCTACAAGGAAAGGTGACTTGTCAATTTGAAAAGATTAATAAATACAGCAGCCATTCTCTCTTGCTCTGAAAGTATTATTTCCTACTGGGATAACATTCCAAAGGTACCAGATCACCTGTGACATGGTATACCTGGCCATTTGCTTCTAACCACTGCACTATTTATAAAAGATGGTGGCATATAATCAATAAAAGCTGAAATCTTGCTTGACAAAATGTTGCAAGAATTAATATTACATATTTATAGGCAGAAATTCCAAGATGTCAGCAACATTTCATTGCTTTGATTTATATCCACAGTTTCTTCAAATGTAGTTTCATAACCATCCAAATTTGTAGCAACTGGCACTTAGGTCAAATCTGTGTTTAGATTATTTCCAGATTAAAGCTGATTGCTAACTGCTATCAGTTCATAAAGTCTGGGTTTAGTCATTCCTTCTACAACTTTGACATTCAAATGTGCTTGCCATATACAGTACAACTTAAGATTGGAATAATGTTGTTTTAGTTGGAAGAATGTTGGTTATTTATTAACCGCAGTTAACTTCAGTCTCTACTTTAGTCTTTAGCAACCCTAAAAGCCAAAGATTATAGTTTCAAAGTTGCAGACATTATCACTTCGTCTCAGCCTGAGGCATAGTAAAGATTGCAACACTCACCCTGTACTTGTTCTCCCCAATCTGTTCCACCTGAAACCGCTTTGCACATTTACATTTTGCTACTTGCCGTGTCACCTACAATAAAGCACAAATGCGACAGTTATAGCAAATTGAGACTGAAACATTTAATCACTTAAATAATCACTGGCAGTAAAATAAAATCTATCATAAATTTAAACAAATATTATCCGATGGGTTCCTTTAAAAATCAGAAGTGGACTGACTGTCAGAAGTTCCTAAGTCCCAGAATTCAAAACTTAGATTCAATGCATAATGATAGTTTACCTCATCTTCAATTTTGTCTGCATCAGTAAGAGGCTTGTAAGCATCTTTGTTTGGATGAAGGGCTGCCACAAACTCGTAATAATCAATGTAGCCATCGCCATCTCGATCAAATATATCTGCCACTGCACTCATCTCCAGACGACTGGTGGGAAACTCTACAGAACAATACAATATACACAGTCCTTTTAGTTGAATATTGTCACAATGTTCTTCTCCTGAGTTCAACCTGTGAACGTAACTAAATTACTATGTGCCAGCACAATAGATACTTTTCCATTAATTATTAACCTACTACCAGTTCAAGACTAGTAAAACCCAAGAATCTCAATGGTTCAGCACATACAGAGCTCAATGGAGCTAGAAGGTTATGAAGTTCAATTCCCAATCTGTGGTGAGCAGGCAGATCGCCCTCAAAGTGGCAGAGATGTGGTAAGGATATGTCAGTATCTCTGGGCAAAGTAAAAGCAAATATACACAGGCACACTCACTTCCAAGTGTATCAGACAGCTGCTTCTAGATATTAAGTATAATCATTTATGTGTTTTCTGTAAGTGAGCTATATGTGTGACTGTGTTGAATGAAGGGAAATCAGGTTTATTGTTAAATTTACCTCTCTGGAGAAGAGCAACAAGTAGATTAGAAAAAGCAAAACAAATTTTCATGCAAGTTTTACTCTGTAAAGATTATTGAGGTAATGATAAACTAGAATGCATCACAACAGAGGGGATTAACATAAACATTCAAGGTATGACAGAATAAGTGAATATATTGGAAATATTCAGCTGATCAGCTAGCATTGATGGAGAGAAAGGGCAAAACTATATTTCAATTGTATATACTTCATTAGAAATAATTCCTATTCCATTTTGGTTATAGATTTTGAGTACAGCATCATGGCTTAGGGGTTCAATTCCATCCTCGGCTGACTGCGTGGAATTTTCATGTTCTCCCCATATCTGTGTGGATTTCCTCCCGCAGTCCAAAGACGTTCAAGTGGTTTGGCTATGCAAAACATTGCCCTGTAAAATCCAGCGACATGCAGGTTAGAGGGGTTAACCATGGCAAACCGCTTACATGGGGTTTAGGGATGGGTCTGAGTGGAATGCTGTTCAAAGGGTTAGTGAGGACTCGATGGGCCAAATGGTTTCTTTCAACACTGTAGAGATTCTATCTGCAGTTTTGTTGCTACATTCAACACTTCAGGAGTTATGGATAAGGTAAGCAAGAAAAAAAACTACTTCCATTGAATGATGAGGTTATTAACTAATGGCCACTGAGATAAGATCAGCAGCACAATTTGTTCTCTTCAGTCAAACGATTGCCACAGTTTGGAATATATTGCCAGCGTTGAAGAAAAATGGTATGGAAAAGATCGAGAAAATGGAGAAAGCTTTTTCTTCTGTTGCATTGGATACTTTAAATGTACTAGGGAAATAAATTTGTATGATTTTCAGTTCCTTGGGAAATATTCATCTTTGCATAGACATTATAATGGATTTGTAAACACTCACTTGAAGAGAGGATTCCATCAATAAACTCTTGTCTTGTGATCTTCCCGTCCTGATCTTTGTCAATGCGCCTGAAGAAATCCATTACTCTGGACTTCTTGTGGTTCATCCATCGCATGTATCTCTTTCGCCAAACATCAAAATCAAAGTTGGCAAACTCTTTCAGCTGTAAGGGAAGCATATCTTAAGTAAATTTTATCTTTGAAATAAAATCTCAGTGAGATCATTTTGGCCAAGTTTCATGGAAATTCCACAAATTAGCACCTTTCCCTTCCTTCTCAAGAATAAAAATAAAATCCCATCAGCACAAATACCCTCGAAAAACTTGAACAAGGAACAACTGGTTTGTGATACTATCAAAAATACAAACAAATTCTAGACGGAGCAGGTTAACAGGTCATTTAAAAAATTCCTTAAATACTTAAGATCGAGAAGTATTTGAATTTATAATTTCACAATGAAGGAAACAGCTGGATTGCCAAATAAAGTAAGCAAGCTCAACAAAACATTTTAATTGCTCCCTTATATAAACATTAAAATGTTCCAGTTGCATGATTAGATAGTTTATACAAATAATTAAACCCAACTTTTGTTTTTAGTTCACTCGTGGAATGAGGGCATCGCTGGCTGGCCAGCATTTATTGCCTATCCCTAGTTGCTCTGGTGGTGAACTGCTTCTTGAACCGCTGCAGTCCACATGCTGTAGGTTGACCCACAATTCCTGTTTGGGAGGGAATTCCAGGATTTTGGCCCAGTGATCTAGAAGGAAAGGTGATATATTTTACAGGACAGGACGACGAATGGCTTGGAGATGAATTTGTATATGGTTTTCCCACATATCTGTTGCCCTTGTCCTTCTTGATGGAAGTGGTCATGGGTTTGGAAGGTGCTGTCTAATGATCTTTGGTGAATTTCTGCAGTACATCTTGGAGATAGTACACACTGCTGTTACTGATCATCAGTGATGGAGGGAGTGGATGTTTGCTGATGTGGTGACTATCAAGCAGACTGCTCTGTCCTGCGTAGTGTCAAGCTTCTTGATGGTTGTTGGAGCTGTACCCATCCAGGCAAGTGGGGAGTATTCTATCTCACTCCTGACTTGTGCCTGGTAGATAGTGGACAGATTCTTCAGGGATGGGGAAGTAGAGAAGGTTGTCAGCAGGTGACTTACTTGCCACAGTATTCCTCACCTCTGACCTGCTCTTGTAGCCACTATGTTTATGTGGTGATTCCAATTGAGTTTCTGTTCAATGAAAACCCCCAGGATGTTGATCGTGGATTCAGTGATGACATCAACTTTGAATGTCAAGGGGCGGTAGTTAGATTGTCTCTTACTGGTGGTGGTCATTGCCTGGCATTTGTGAAGCGCAAATGTTACTTGCCATTTCTCAGCCCAAGCTTGGATACTGTCTAGATCTTGCTGCATTTGAATATGGATTGCTTCAGTATTTGAGGAGTTGTGAATGGTGTTGAACATTGTGCAATCTTCAGCAAACATCCCCACTTCTGACCTTGTAATCACTGATGAAGTAGCTGAAGATGGTTGGGCTGAGGACATGGTGATGAGGAACACTTGCAGAGATATCCTGGAACTGATAATGACTGACATCCAACTTCCTATTTGCCAGATATGACTCAAACCAATGGAAAGTTTGGCTCTGACACCCATTGATTCCAGTTTTGCTCGGCTTCTTGACTCCACACTTGCTCAAATGCAGACTTGATGTCAAGGACTATCACTCTCACCTTCCCTCTGGAATTCATCTCTTTTGTTCATGTTTGAACCAAGGCTGTAATGAGGTCAGGAGCTGAGTGGCCCTGGCAGAACCCAAACTGGGCATCACTGAGCAGATTGTTGCTGAGCAGGTGCTGCTTGATAGCACTGCTGATGGCACCTTCTTCATGTCACGCATCAAGAATAGACTGCCTGCAATAATTTGCTAGGTTAGACTAAACCGGTTTTTCATGTACGGGACATACCTGGGCAATTTTCTACATTGTCAGGTAGATGCCAGTTTTAACAGTTTAAATCTTGCAAGAGATCTGCACTTTTAAATTAGAAGAATAAAGTAATTGTTGAAAGTTAATATAAATATAAACAATGTTAATGTATTAGCGATTTTTGAGAAGATTTGTCGCTCAGGTTGATGGTAAGTATCTAAGTTAGCTCGCTGAGCTGGAAGGTTTGTTTTCAGATATTTCGTCACCATGACTCGGTAACATCATCAGAGTCTTCGCTTTAGGGGAGACTCTCACTGATGATGTTACCTAGTCATGGTGACAAAACGTCTGAAATCAAACCTTCCAGCTAAGTGAGCTAACTTACATACTTAATGCTAATGTACTTTGTACACAATGTTAGTTGAAGAACATTGCACGTAATCTAGAAAAGCAATCCACATTCAAGATTTCTACAAGTCTCTTAAAAAAAAATGAAGTGGCTCAGAAAGGAATGCTTATTTGGTAACTTCCACAAGTTTACTTTGTGGTTTATTTGATAAAATACAGAAAGGCCATCAGAAAAGGTCTCCTTAGGACTCATTTGACAAAATCTACTGCTTATTACAACGTGTAATCAGTTATTGAAGCAGCTAATTGCTTTTTTAACCACCATCTGAGAAATGAAGCGACATAAACAAACACTTTTTTTACATCGTGACTGGTTAGGATTTGAAATGTACTGCCTGATAGGGTAGTGGATACAGATCCAATAGCAGTCTTCAAAACTGTACTGGATACTTTTGAAGCAAAAATGTTGCAGGGACAAAGAACAAAGAAAACCTACAGCCCAGGAACAGGCCCTTCAGCCCTCCAAGCCTGAGCCGATCCAAATATACTGTTTAAACCTGTCGGTCAATTCCTAAGCATCTGTATCCCTCTGCTCTCCACCTACTCATACATCTGTCCAGACACATCTTAAATTAATCTACCGTGCCTGCCTCTACCACCTCTGCTAGCAACGCATTACAAACACCCACCACCCTCTGTGTGAAGTACTTACCGCATGTATCCCCTTTAAACTTTCCACCTCTCACCTTGAAAACATGACCTCTTGTTATTGAATCCTTCACCCTGGGAAAAAACTTGTCTCTATCCACCCTGTCTATACCCTTCATGATTTTGTAAACCTCAATCAAGTCCCCCCTCAATCTCCTTTTTTCTAGTGAAAATAAACCTAACCTACTCAACCTGTCTTCATAGCTAGCACCTTCCATACCAGGCAACATCCTCATATACCTTCTCTCCAAGGTGTCCACATCCTTTTGGTAATGTGGCGACCAGAATTGTACACAGTATTCTAAATGCGGCCGAACCAATGTCTTGTACAGTGTTAACATGACTTGCCAGCTCTTATACTCAATACCCCGTCCAATGAAGGCAAGCATACCATATGCCTTCTTGACCACTCTATCCACCTGTGCAGCAACCTTCAGGGTACAATGGACCTGCACTCCCAGATCTCTCTGCCCATCAACTTTTCCCAAGGCTCTTCATTCATTGTATAATTCGCTCTAGAATTAGTCTTGCCTAAATGTATCACCTCACATTTGTCTGGATTGAAAGCCATCTGCCACTTTCCCGCCCAACTCTCCAGTCTATCTATATCCTCCTATATTCTCTGACAGTCCCTTATGCTTTCTGCTACTCCCCCAATCTTTGTGTCATTTGCAAACTTGCTGATCATACCAACAGTGCCCTCTTCTCGATTATTTATTTATATTACAAACAACAGTGGCCCCAATACTGACCCCTGTGGAATATCACTGGTCAACCTTTCTCCATTTCGAAAAACTCCCTTCAACTACTACTCTCTGTCTCCTGTTGCTCAACCAGTTCTTTATCCACCTAGCTAGAACATTCTGCACACCATGTGACTTCACTTTCTCCATTAGTCTACAATGGAGAACCTTATCAAATGCCTTACTAAAGTCCATGTAAATGACATCAACAGCCCTTCCTTCACCTAATAACTTGGTCACTTCCTCGAAGAACTCTATTAAGTTGGCAAGGCACGATCTCCTCTGCACAAAACCATGTTGCCTATCATTGATAAGCTCATTCTTTTTAAAATATAAATAGATCCTATCTCTCAGTACCCACTCCAGCAACTTCTCCACCACCGTCAGGCTCAGTAGTCTGTAGTTACCCGGAATATCCCTACTACCCTTCTTGTACAGGTGGCCAACATGTGCAACCCTCCAGTCCTCCAGCACCTCACCTGTATTTAAGGATGCTACAAAGATATCTGTCAAGGCCCCAGCTATTTCCTCTCTCACCTCCCTCAGCAACCTGGGATAGATCCCATCCGGTCCTGGCGATCTGTCCACCTTAATAACCTCTAGCATACCCAACACAACTTCCCTACTTATGCCAACGTGACAAAATATGTGACAAAAGCAGAGATTAAAACTAACTAGAATGCTCTTCAGTGTCGATTTGATGGGATGAATGGCCTTCCTCTGTGCTACTGTAATTTATGATTCTATAATGCCTCTTTCATTTTCAAAAGTCTGATTTTCATTGAAGTAGTCATCAGCAATTGTATTCCTTCGTCAAAATAAAATCCTCAGTTCAATTTTATTCCATTTGAGAGAATACAGGCTTAAAAGAATTTACTGGTTGTCATTACATTCATTACAAGTCTTAAAACATTTACCTCTTCCAGTCTATCAAGTGCGTCATTGAGTTTCCGTCGTCTGTCCAGAGCCAACAACCAGACTTGCTGCCACTTACTGACGAGTAGGTTAGCACGTGGATTTTTAGTCTCAATGGTTTGTGTTGCAGGTGAATACAGAGCCCTTGCTGGCAGTCTTTTCCCTATGATACAGACCACACCAAAGACTGTTAATATAGTTGAACGGAGGGATAATTTCAATTTGGATCTGGCTTGCTGCGTAAATGTACAAATTTACTTCAGTTCTCCAACATAATCACAGACCCCCATCTCAGAAGATATCAAATTTATCAGACAGGAGTCAAACAAAATTAAACATTAACAAAATTAAACATCAAAAGAATAGAGCCGCACCAAAACAAATACAACAATTCTACAAAATCACATCTGGCCAAATTGTAAGTTTCCTTTCAAAAGTAATTATTTTTTTAAAAATTTACATGTAATAAAAATGATTGCCTGTTGAAGCTCTGAATGAGGATAGAACAAACCAATATTGAACTAATATAATAGGGAGCTTTTAACATTTAACAGAAAGAGTCTCTATCGAAAATAAATACAGTTCATATTAGACTTGAAACATTAATTCTAAGCTTCTGTCCAGAAGCTATCAGACTGGCTAAGTTTCTCCAGTCTGTTTTTATTTCAGGTCTCTAACATTTGCAGTATTTTGCTATTGTATACAGTTCATTCCTGCATTTCATATAATTCTTAAAGTTATCTGGAATGTACAATCCAAGTAATAATAAAGGCTTTATCAATAAAGGGTTCATCTATGCAACATTTGGTGCACAGGCACTTGCCCAGAGCAAATCTGGTCCCATCTGCTTTTCTTCTTTGTTTTACTTTTGCCTCTGCTCTTTTCTTTCACTCTATTTTCCTTCTCTTTTGGTATTCTTTTCCTTCTATTCTGTGGAAGGTTTGTTTGGCAGCATCGGTGTGGCTGTATGCCGAGTCGCGGACGTGGCTTCTCCTGGCAATATGAGACTACGGCAGTGAGGATGTTCAGGGTGGACCACAGAGGTAGCAAAGCTCCTCCAGTGATCTGGGATGGTGATGCAGGTGGCCTCTTCAAGATGGTGCCACTCAAGGTGGCATCTACAGCTGAAGCGGGACTCTTGGCCTGGCAGTGGAACCAAGGATACAGCAGAACACACTACAGACACACTACAGCATAGTGCAGGCCCTTCAGCCCTCAATGTAGCACCAACTTGTGAAACCAGTTTGAAGTCCATCCAACCTACACAATTCCATTATCATCCATAAGTTTATCCAATGACCATTTAAATGTCATTAAAATTGGCGAGTCTACAACCGTTGCAGGCACGGCATTCCAAACCATTACTAATCTCTGAGTAAAGAATCTACCTCTGACATCTGTCCTATATCTATTACCCCTCAATTTAAAGCTATGTCTCCTCGTGCTAGCCATCACCATCCGAGGAAACAAGCTCTCTCTGTTCACCCTATCTAATCATCTTGTATGTCTTGATTAAATCACCTCTCAACCTTCTTCTCTGTAACAAAAATAGCCTCAAGTCCCTCAGCGTTTCCTCATAAGACCTTCCCTCTATACCAGGCAACATCCTGGTAAATCTCCTCTGAATCCTTTCCAATGCTTCGACATCCTTCCTATAATGTGGTGACCAGAACTTTATGCAATATTCCAAGTGAGGGCGCACCAGTTTTGTAGCTGCAACATGAACTCATGGTTCCAAAACTCAATCCCTCTACCAATAAATGCTAATGCAGCGTAGGCCTTCTTAACAACCCGACCGACCTGGATGGCAGCTGTCAGGATCTATGTACACCTATGTACCGAGTTCTCTCTGCTCACTACACTACCAAGAACCTTACCACTAGCCCAGTACTCTATTCCTGTTGCTCCATCCAAAGTGAATCATCTCACACTTTTCTGCATTAAACTCTATTTGCCACCTCTCAGCCCAGCTCTGCAGCTCAGCTATGTCCCTCTGTAACCTGCAACATCCTTCAGCATTATTCACAACTCCACCGACTTTAGTGCCATCCGCAAATTTACTAACCCATCATTCTACATCCTCTTCCAGGACAAACAGCAGTGGTTTCAAAACAGATCCTTTCAGTATACCACGAGTAACTGAACTCCAGGATGAATATTCCCCATCAACCATCACCCTCTGTCTTCCTTCAGCCAGCCAATTTCTGATCCAAACCGCTAAATCACCCTCAATCCCATGCCTTCGTATTTCCTGCAATAGACTACTGTGGAGAACCTTATCAAATGCTTTACAGAAATCCATATACACCACATCAACCGCTTTACCCTCATCCACCTGTTTATTCATCTTCTCAAAAAACTCATTAAGGTTTGAGAGGCACAACCTAGCCTTCACAAAACCAAGTTTACTATCCCTAGTCAAATTATTCCTTTCTAGAATATCATAAATCCTACCTCTTATAATCCTTTCCAATACTTTACCCATAACCGAAGTAAGGCTCACTTGTCTATAATTGCCAGGATTGTCTCTACTCCCCTTCTTGAACAAGGGGACAACATTTGCTATCCTCCATCTTCTGGCACTATTCCTTTGGACAATGAAGACATACAGATCAAAGCCAGATGTTCTGCAATCACCTCCCTACCTTCCGAGAGAATCCTAGGATAAATGCCATCCAGCCCAGGAGACTTACCTATTTTCACACTCTACAGAATTGCTAACACCTCCTATGAACCTCAATCCTGTCTAATAGCCTGTATCTCAGTATTGTTAAACTCCTATCTCCTTGGACTCCACGTACAACTTCCCAATACTGTCCCTGACTGGCCCTAATCTTACTTTTATTCCTGAAATACCCGTAGAAAGCTTTAAGGTTTTCCCTGAATCTAACTGCCAAAGACTACTTTTGTCCCCTTTTGACTCTACTTTGCTCTCTCTTTAGGTCCTTCCTGGCTAACTTGTAACTCTCAAGCACCCTAACTGAGCCTTCACGTCTCATCCTAACCTAAGCCGCCGTCTTCCTGTTGACAAGAGCTTAACTTCTTTAGTGACCACAGCTCTCTTCTCAAACATTTCCTCCCTGCCTGACAGGTACATACTTATCAAGAACAATCAGTAGCTGCTCCTTGAATAAGCTCCACATTTCAATCGTGCCCATCCCATGTAATTTCCTTCCCCATCCTATGCATCCTAAATCTTGCCTAATTGCATCATAATTGCTTTTCCGCAGCGATAACTCTTGCCCTTTGGCATGTACCTATCCCTTTCCATCACTGAAGTAAATATAGCCTAATTGTAGTCACGATCACCAAAGTGCTCACCTCCCTCCAAATCTAACATTCAGCCTGGTTCATTACCCAAATCCAATAACGATCTCTTGTTGGACTACCTACATACTGTGTCAGGAAACCCTCCTGCACACATTGGACAAAAAATGACCCATCTAAAGTACTCAAAATATAGCATTTCCAGTCAATACTTGGAAAGTTAAAGTCCCCCATAACAACTATCCTGTTACTTTCATTCCTATCCATAATCATCTTTGCGATCCTTTCCTCTCCATCTCTTGAACTATTCAGAGGCCTATAGAAAATTCCCAAAACGGTGACCTCTCCTTTCCTGTTTGTAACTTCAGCCCATACTACCTCAGTAGATGAGTCCTCATCAAACGTCTTTTCTGCCACCGTAATACTGTCCTTGACTAAGAATGCCATCCCTCCACCCTTTTACCACCTTCCCTGTTCTTACTGAAACATCTAAACCCCAGAACCTGCAACAAATATTCCTGTCCCCATTCCAAAATGGCCACAACATTGAAGTCCCAGATACCAGCCCATGCCGCAGGTTCACCCACCTTATTATGGATGCTCCTGGCATTGAAGCAGACACGCTTCAAACCACCGTCTTGCCTGCTGGTACACTCTTGCAACCTTGAAACCTTATTAATGACCTCACTACTCTCAACCTTCTTTACACCGGAGCTACAATTCAGGTTCCCATCCCCCTGCTGAATTAGTTGAAATCCTCCTGAAGAGCATTACCAAATTTCTCCCCCAGGATATTGGGAGACCATTCCGTTTGTCAAGGTCCCACCTACCCTAGAATGAGCCCCAATTATCCAGGTATCCGAATCCCTCTCTCCTGCACCATCCCTGTAGCCACGTGTTCAACTCCTCTCTCTCCGTATTCCTCTCCTCACCAGCACGTGGCTCGGGTAACAAACCAGAGATAACAACTGTTTCTCCTAGCTCTAAGCTTCCACCCTCGCTCCCTGAATTTCTGCATTACATCCCCATCCCTTTTCCTACCTATGTCATTGATGTCTATGTGGACCACGACTTGGGGCTACTCCCCCTTAAGGACCTTGAAAACATGATCCGAGACATCACGAACCCCGCCACCTCGGAGGCAATACACCAACTGCGAGTCTCTCTCTCCCACAGAATCTCCTCTCTGTCCTCCTAACTATGGAGTTCCTAATGACTAATGCTTTGCTCCTCTCCCCCCTACCCTTCTGAACAACAGGGACAGACTCTGTGCCAGAGATCTGTACCCCATGACTCATCCTGGAAGTCATCGCATTCAACATTATCCAAAACGGTACACTTGTTATTGAAGGGAACAACCACAGGGATCCCTGCACTGTCTGCCTGTTCCGTTTCCATCCCCTGACTGTAACCGATCTACTCGGAGAAAGTGAGGACTACAGATGCTGGAGATCAGAGTTGAGAATGTGGTGCTGGAAAAGCACAGCAGGTCAGGCAGCATCTGAGGAGCAGGAGAATCGTCATTTTGGGATGATCAGGAATAAGGCTTGTGGGCCATTGGGCTGAGACATAATTGAAAGGGAGGTGAGAATGCAATAGGTAAATGAAAGTGGGGACGAAGGTGATAGGTTGGAGAGGAGGGTGGAGCAGATAGCTGAGAAAAGTGATGGACAGGTCCAGAGGGCTGTGCCGAGTTGGAGGCTTGGGACTGGGATCAGTAACCCATCTACCCTTTTTCCTGTACCAGAGGTGTGACTACCTCCCTGTAACTCCTTTCAATTACGCCCCAGCCTCCCGAATGATCCGAAGTTCATCCAGCTCCAGTTCTTAAACACAGTTTTCCAAGGAGCTGGATTTGGTGCACTTCCCGCAGATGAAATTGGGGGGACACACGTGGTGACCCTTACCTCTCACATTCCACAGGATGAGTATTCAACTGCCCTAACATCCATCCCTACTGTTCTGAATTCCCAAAGAGACTACTGAAAAAAACCCAGTAACCTTACCAATCCGGTACACAGAACCTTTTTTTTTGATTAGCGGAGTAGGATGGGTGGGAGACACTGCCTAAGTAGTGTTTCTATGTTTAAAAAAAAACTTGCCTCTCATCTTCATTACACTTATCCCTTTTTATACTGACATTTCTACACTGGGAAAAAGACTCCAACTATCGATTCTAACCATACTTCTCATAATTTTATAAACTTCTGGCATGTCGCCCCCTCAACCTTCAGGTGAAAACAAACCAAGTTTGCCCAATCTTTCCTCATAGCTAATACCTCCCAAACAGGCAAAATCCTGGTGAACTGTTTCTGTACCGTCTTCAAAGCCTCCACATTCTTTTGGTAGTTTGGCAACCAGAACTGCACACAATATTCTAAATGTGGCCTCACTGAAGTGTTATATGGCTGCAACATGACTTACTGATTTTTATACCCTATACCCCGACTGATAAAGACAAACAGGCCAAATGCCTTCTTGACCACCTTATCCATTTATGTGGCCACTTTCAGGGAAATGTGGACCCGTATGCTTAGATCCCTATGAAAGTTGATGAGACTTAGGGGTTCTGCCATTTACTGTTTACTTCCCTCCTGCATTACACCTCCCAAAATGTCCTGATTAAACTCCACCTGCCATTTCTGCACCCAAGTCTCCAACCTGTCCATATCCTGCTGTAGCCTCTGACAATCCTCCTCACTGTCGAAGGAGCTTTGGTGAGTTGCTGCAGACAGTACATACTATTGTCACAGTGTGCGCAATGGTGGAATAAGTGAACATTTAATATGAAGAAAGGTTGAACAGGTTAAGTCTATTCCATTGGAGGTCAGTTAGTTCAGTTGGTTGAATGGCAGGTTTGTAATGCAGAGAAATGCTAACAATATGGATTCAAATCTCACACTTGCTGAGGTTACAAAAGGACTCTCCTTTTCACCCTAACCCTTTGCTGAGGTGTGATGACGCTTAGAAAGTTGTCTCTTTCTAACGAAGGAGTAGCCCTATCCTCTATTAAGACTATGGTGGCTTCAACTTATTATATCCACTGAAGTTTAGGACAAGAAGTGACCTTGCTGAAACATAAGCAATCTTAAGGAGAATGGCCAAGCTATCAGGAGGATGCTTCCTTTGAAGGGTAAAGTGAAGTCATGGTTTACAGATACAAACGAACGTTGGATGGCAAGGAGGATTTTATTTTTTCTTTCAAAGAGATGTTAAGTGCATGGAATCCTTTTCTCCAAAAAATAGTAGAGGCTAGTCTTTAAGTTTATGTAAATCTGAGTTGGATGGATATTTGATAGTCAAGGGAATCAAGGATTATGGGGTTCAGAAAGTAGAGTTGAATCAACAACCAGATTAACTGTGATCTTATTACTGTAAACCGTGAATCATTCTCGATGCAGAGAGGCTGCCTAAGAAAGAGCAATGTTGGAGCAGGCTTGAAGGGTCAAATAACCTACTTCTATTACTATGACAGAAGAGGTGTTAATCAAGTGGCAGTTTTATCCTGGATAACAACACTCCTCCAGACAAGTACAAAATATTCCTTCACACTCCTGATTTGTAGATGGAGAAAGGACTTTCTGGCGACAGGGGATGAGTTACTCACTGCAGGATTCTCAGCTCTAACCAGCTGCTGTAGCCACAGTATTTATATGGCTGGTCCAGTTCAGTTTCTGGTCAAACCCCAGGATGTTGACTGTGGGAGATTCAGCAATGGTAAAGTCATTGAACATCAAGACACAGTGGTTGGACTAATCCAGAATCTGGTTTCCAGCATCTGCAGTCATTGTTTTTACCGAATTGATTTTAACCCTACTGCGAATCCTCTTGCAAGGATGCCTGCCTTGAAGAAGTTTTCCTCCTCTCCTCTCTCTACAAGAATCTCAGGGAGTCCCTCTCCCACTGCAACTCCCAGGTCATTTCCTCTGCCCTGAAGCTCTTCAACCATGTCGTGAAACAAACTCACTACCACAGCCACATTCGCTTCCTCAGTGCCTCCCTCCGTAACCAACTCATCCTACACGGACTTCAGACCACCTTTAAACCAGCAGAGTTCGGACCCGAACAGGACAAATAGTACAGACTACAGATTCAAAAACACCAGCAACAGTTCTCCTTCAGGATCCTCCGCTTCACGCTTGCAGCAATGCGCCGGCACCTAACTTCTCTCCAGTCAGCCCTCCCTCAGCTGAGGGCCACACTCTCTCAGAATTGCAAAGGACCCACTCTGTACTACATCCTCAGGAGAATTCATACTCTCAACAAACAGTATTTCAATTCCATCTCAAACATCAAAAACTGTAAGTACAACAATCTTTTATCCACCCACCTCCATAACCAGCGCTCCTCAAACATCCCAGAACATTCCCCTGGCCTCGGAACCTATTCCACCATTAGCCATGCGGCTGATGCAGCTACCACCCCCACGCTGATTGATGATGTAACTTCTGCCACCATCATGGCCACTCCCACAACCACTTCCACCCCTCAACATTCCTCATGCATCACACCTGACATCACTTCTGCTCTTCACATCATCGCTGATGCCACATGCTCAGTGACTCCCGCCACCCCTACTGCCGTGGTCACCACCACTTCCGCCCCCACCAGCGCCACTCACCTGCATTCTGCTGACATGCCCCCCACAGACCCCACTGTCACTATCCCCACCCGCCAGAACCCCAAGGGGAACACTATCCCTGCTCATGACTCCACCCCCATTCCCCCCACCATCACACCCACTCCAGGTACTGGCTCCGACCCCACTCCCAGCTCTACACCCACACCAGATCCCACCTCCCAGCCCTGCCGAGTTTTCACCATCCCCCCAGACCTCCCCCTCACCGAGGACGAACGATCAGTCCTCAGCAAAGGACTCACCTTCATCCCCCTCCATCCACGCATCAATGAACTTAATACACGCCGTGATGTTGAACAATTTTTCCGTCGTCTCCGCCTCCGAGCTTACTTTCACAATCAGGACTCGCGCCCACCTTCCGAGGACCCCTTCGCCCACCTCCAACACACTGCATCCACCTGGACACCCTGCGCTGGCCTATTACCTGCCCTCGACCTCTTCATTTCCAACTGCCGCCGGGACATTAACCGCCTCAACCTGTCTACCTCCCTCCCCCACTCCAACCTCTCACCCTCACAACGCGCAGCCCTCCAATCCCTCTGCTCCAATCCCAACCTCACCATCAAGCCAGCGGATAAAGGGGGCGCAGTGGTAGTCTGGCGCAATGACCTCTACACCGCTGAAGCCAAACGTCAACTCGAGGACACCTCTTCCGACTGCCCCCTCGATCATGACCCCACCCCCCATCACCAAACCATCATCTCCCAGACCATACAGAACCTCATCACCTCAGGAGACCTCCCACCAACAGCTTCCAACCTTATAGTCCGGGAACCCCGCACTGCCCCGTTCTACCTCCTTCTCAAGATCCACAAGCCTGACCACCCTGGCCGACCCATTGTCTCAGCATGCTCCTGCCCCACTGAGCTCATCTCTACCTACTTCATTACTGTCCTATCCCCCCTAGTCCAGGAACTCCCCACATATGTTCTAGACACCACCCACGCCCTCCACCTCCTCCAAGACTTCCGTTTCCCTGGCCCCCATCGCCTCATCTTCACCATGGATTTCCAACCCCTCGACACCTCCATCCGCCATGACCAGGGCCTCCAAGCCCTCCGTTTTTTCCTCTCCAGAGGTCCCCAACAGTACCCTTCCACCGACACTCTCATTCGTTTGGCCGAACTGGTCCTCACCCTTAACAATTTCTCTTTTGAATCCTCCCACTTCCTCCAGACCAAAGGGGTAGCCATGGGCACACGTATGGGCCCCAGCTATGCCTGTCTCTTTGTTGGCTACGTAGAGCAGTGATCTTCCGTAATTACACCGGCACCACTCCCCACCTCTTCCTCCGCTAGATTGATGACTGCATTGGCGCCACCTCGTGCTCCCACGAGGAGGTTGAGCAATTCATCAACTTCACCAACACATTCCACCCTGACCTTAAATTTACCTGGACCATCTCTGACACCTCCCTCCCCTTCCTGGACCTCTCCATCTCCATTAATGACGACCGACTTGACACTGACATTTTTTACAAACCCACCGACTCCCACAGCTACCTGGATTACACCTCTTCCCTCCTACGTCTTGCAAAAATGCCATCCCGTATTCCCAATTCCTCCGTCTTCGCCGGATCTGCTCCCAGGAGGACCAGTTCCACCACAGAACACACCAGATGGCCTCCTTCTTTAGAGACCGCAATTTCCCTTCCCACGTGGTTAAAGATGCCCTCTAACGCATCTCGTCTACATCCCGCACCTCTGCCCTCAGACCCCACCCCTCCAACTGTAACAAGGACAGAACACCCCTGGTGCTCACCTTCCACCCTACCAATCTTCGCATAAACCAAATCATCCGCCGACATTTCCGCCACCTCCAAACAAACCCCACTACCAGGGATATATTTCCCTCCCCACCCCTTTCCGCCTTCCGCAAAGATCATTCCCTCCGCGACTACCTGGTCAGGTCCACGCCCCCAAACAACCCACCCTCCAATCCTGGCACTTTCCCCTGCCACCGTAGGAACTGTAAAACCTGCGCCCACACCTCCTCCCTCACCTCTATCCAAGGCCCTAAAGGAGCCTTCCACATCCATCAAAGTTTTACTTGCACATCCACTAATATCATTTATTGTATCCGTTGCTCCCGATGTGGTCTCCTCTACATTGGGGAGACTGGGCGCCTCCTAGCAGAGTGCTTTAGGGAACATCTCCGGGACACCCGCACCAATCAACCACACTGCCCCGTGGTCCAACATTTCAACTCCCCCTCCCACTCTGCTGAGGACATGGAGGTCCTGGGCCTCCTTCACCGCCGCTCCCTCACCACCAGACGCCTGGAGGAAGAAAGCCTCATCTTCCGCCTCGGAACACTTCAACCCCAGGGCATCAATGTGGACTTCACCAGCTTCCTCATTTCCCCTTCCCCCACCTCACCCTAGTTCTAAACTTCCAGCTCAGTAACTGTCCCCATGACTTGTCCGGACTTGTCCTACCTGCCTATCTTATTTTCCACCTATCTACTCCACCCTCTCCTCCTTGACCTATCACCTTCATCCCCTCCCCCACTCACTCATTGTACTCTATGCTACTTTCTCCCCCCCTCACCCTCCTCTAGCTTATCTCTCCACGCTTCAGGCTCACTGCCTTTATTCCTGATGAAGGGCTTTTGCCCGAAACGTCGATTTCGAAGCTACTTGGATGCTGCCTGAACTGCTGTGCTCTTCCAGCACCACTAATCCAGAATCTTTTATCTTGGAACTGAGTATTGCCTGGCACTAATGTTACTTGCCGCTTGTCACCTAAGCCTGGATGTTGTCCAGATCTTGCTTCTTATGTACATGGATGGCTTCAATATCTGAGCAGTTATGACCGGTGCTGAGAATTGTGCAATTGTCAGCCCCTTCTGACCTTATGATGAAAGGAAGGTCATTGAGGAAATAATGATGAAGCCGGGGCAGTTACTTTCGCCTTGAGTTCAACTTTTTTTGTCCATGTTTGGAACAAGGCTGAAATGAGTTTAGCAGCAGAATGACCTTGGTGAAACCCAAATGCACATCGTAAACAGGCTATTGTAGAGAAAGAATTGCTTGATATCAATAGACAGTAGGTGCAAGAGTAGGCCATTCTAGCTCTTCGAGCCAGAACCACCATTCATTATGATCATGGCTGGTCATCCACAATCAATATCCTGTTCCTGCCTTATCCCCATAACCCTTGATCCATAATCTTTAAGAGCTCTATCTATCTCCTTCTTGAAAGTATCCAGAGACTTGGCCTCCACTACCTTCTGAGGCACAGCATTCCATGTACCCACCACTCTCTGGGTGAATAAGTTTCTTCTCAACTCTGTTCTAAATGGCCTACTCCTTATTTTTAAACTGTGTCCTCAGATTCTGGATCACCCATCAACTGAAAGATGCTTCCTGCTCTAGAATGTCCAATCCTTTAATCATCTTGTACGTCTCAATCAGATGCCCTCTCTTCCTTCAAAAAATCAAGTGTATACAAGCCCAGTCGCTCCAATCTTTCAACGTATGATAGTCCCACCATTCTGTGAATTGACCTCGTGAAACTACGCTGCACTCCCTCAATAGCCAGAATGCCCTTCCTCAAACTTGGAGACCAAAACTGCACACAATATTCCAGGTGCAGTCTCACCAGGGCCCTGTACAACTGCAGAAGGACCTCTTTGATCCTGTACTCAATTCCTCTTGTTATGAAGGCCAGCATGCCATTAGCTTTCTTCACTGCCTGCTGTACCTGCATGCTTGCTTTCATTGACTGAAGTACAAGAACACCTAGATCTCATTGTACTGCCCCTTTGCCTAACTTGACTCCATTTAGATAGTAATCGTCCTTCCTGTTCTTGCCGCCAAAGTGGATAACCACACATTTATCTACATTAAACTGCATCTGTCATGCATCCATCCACTCACTTAGCTTGTCCAAGTCACCCTGTATTCTCATAACATCCTCCTCACGTTTTATCCTGCTACCCAGCTTTGTGTCATCAGCAAATTTTCTAATATTACTTTTAATATCTTCATCTATATCGTTCATGTATATTGTAAACAGCTGCGATCCCAGCACTGAACATTGTGGTACTCCACTGGTCACCACCTGCCATTCCGAAAGGAACCCATTTATCACTAATCTTTGCTTCCTGTCAGCCAGCCAGTTTTCAATCCAAGTCAGTATTTTGACCCCAATACCATGTGCCCTAATTTTTGCTCACTAATCTCCTTTGTGTGACTTTATCAAACGCTTTCTGAAAGTCCAGGTGCACGACATCCACTGGCTCTCCCTTGTCTATCTTCATAGTTACATCCTCAAAAAATTCCAGAGGATTAGTCAAGCATGATTTCCCTTTCGTAAATCCATGCTGACTCTAACCTATTCTGTTACTGTTATCCAAATGAGTCGTAATTTTATCTTTTATAGTTGACTCCAGCATCTTTCCCACCACTGACTTTAAGCTAATCCGTCCGTAATTCCCTGTTTCCCTCTCCCTCCTTTCTTGAAAAGTGGGACAACATTCGTCACCCTCCAATTCGTAGGAACTGATCCTGAATCGATAGAACATTGGAAAATGTCCCAATGCGTCCATGATTTCTAAAGCCCCCTCCTTAAGTACCCTGGGATGCAGACCATCAGGTCCCGGGGACTTAGCTTTCAGACCTAACAGTCTATCCAACACCATTTCCTGCCTAATATAAACTCCCTTCAGTTCATCCATTACCCTAGGTCCTTCAGTCACTATTACATTTGGGAGATTACTTGTGTCTTCCCCAGTCAAGACAGAACCAAAGTACCTATTCAACTCTTCTGCCATTTCCTTGCTCCCCATAATAAATTCAGCCATTTCTGTCTTCAAGGACCCAATTGTAGTCTTAACCATTTTTTTTCTTTTCACATACCTAAAAAACTTTTAGTATCTGCCTTTATATTTTTGGCCAGTTTACCTATGTATCTCACTTTTTCTCCGCATATTGCCTTTTTAGTTATCCTCTGTTGCTCTTTAAAATTTTCCCAGTCCTACAGCTTCCCGCTCATCTTTCCTATGTTATACTTCTCTTTAATCTTTATACAGTCCTTAACTTTCCTCGTCAGCCACGGCCACTCCTGTCTCCCCTTATGATCTTTCTTCCTCTTTGGAATGAGCTGATCCTGCACCTTCTGCATTATATCCAGAAATACCTGCCATTGTTGTTCCACTGCCATCCCTGATAGGGTACTGAAACATTGAACTGTGGCCAGCTCCTCCCTCATAGCCCCATAGTTCCCTTTGTTCAACTGCAATACTGACACTTCCGATTCTCCCTCTCAAATTGCAAATTAAAACTTATCATATTATGGTCACTACCTCCTCATGGCTCCTTTACTTCAAGGTACATGATCAAATCTGTCCTTTCGATAGCACAACAGATCCAGAACTGCTATCTCCTTGGTAAGCTCCAGGACAAGCTGTTCTAAGAGTCCATCTTGGAGGCACTCCACAAACTCCCTTTCTTGGAATCCAGTACCATCCTGATTCTCCCAGTCTACCTGCATGTTTAAATCCCCCATATCAACTATAGTAATACCTTTGCAACAGGCCAATTTCAGCTCCTCATTCAACTTACACCCTGTATCCAGACTACTGTTTGGGGGCCTGTAGATAACTGCCATTAGGGTCTTTCTACCCTTAGGATTTTTCAGCTCTATCCATACTGACTATACATCTCCTGATTCTATGTCCCCCCTCGCAAGGGGCTGAACATCATTCCTCACCAACAGGGCCACCCCACTCCCTCTGTCTGTCAGTCTGTCCTTTCGATAGCACAAAGCCTTGAATATTCTTTTCCCAGGCCCTGTCCACTTGAAGCCATGTCTCAATTATCCCCACAACATCGTGCCAATTCCCAACTGAGCCTCAAGCTCATCCACCTTATTTCTTATGTTTAGTGCATTCATATATAATATTTTTAATTTGTTACTCCCCTCACCCTTCCTATCAATCCCTATTTCACTTGATCATACTGTATGATCCCTCCTTGAGTTTTCTGCTCTGTTGATTCTGTTGTCTTCCTTAATTTCTCTTAATCTCACTTTCCCTTTAACTTCCTTCTTAAATTTTCAGTTTGCCCCCTCTTATCACTGATTATGACAGCTCCCATCACTATGCTAATGACCGAGAGTAGAAAGATGGAATGGTAACTGGGCCGGATGGATTTGTCCTGCTTTTTGTGGACACAGCATACCTGAGCAATTTTCCACATTGCTGGGGAGGTATGTTATAGCTATACTGGACTAGCTTGGCTAGAGATACAATTGCCTTTGGAGCTGAGGTCATCAGTCCTACCACTAGAATGCTGACATGGTCCATAGACTTTGCTGCATCCAATGCCTTTAGCCAGTCCTTGATGTCACATGGAGTGAATGTATTTGTCTGAAGACTGGCATCTGTGATGTTCAGAATTTCAGAAGGAGGCTGAGATGCATTTACACTTTGCACTCCTGGCTATAGATAGTTGCAAATACTTCAGCCTTCTATTATGCACTGATGTCCATCATTGATGGTGATAATGCTTGGAATCTCCTCCTACACTTAGATTAATTACCTCATGCAAACATGACTGAGTGTAACAGGAAGACTGAAGAGAATGAGGTCAAATATGTTTTTCCCTCTTGTTGGTTGCTTATTACCTGTTGCATGCTCACTCTAGCAGTTATGTCCTTCAGGACTTGACCAGCTTGAAGTAGTGCTGTCTTGGTGATGGACATTGAAATTGCCCACTCAGATACATTTTGAGACCTTTCTATCTCCAGTTTTTTTCAAGTGGTGATCAATATGGAGGAACACCAATTTATAAGCTCAACGAAGGTGATTGGTAGTAATAAGCAGGAGGTTTTCTTGCCCTGTTTGACCTGATGCTAAGAGATATTTAGGGAAAAACTTACAGGTAGTGATAACATCACTGGACTAATAATCTAAAGGCCAAGGCCAAGGCTAAGGCTGTGGGGCAAGGATTCAATTCCCAATATGGCAGCTGGTGGAACTTATAAATCAGTTCACAAATCTGCAAAATCTACAAGTAATGGTGACCATGAAAGCATTAATATTGTGAAAGCGCATCTGGCTCCCTCATATCATTTGGGGAAGGGCACCTAACATCCTTACCTGGTCTTACCAGTGTGGGACAAACCCACAGTAATGTGGCTGTCTCTCACGACTCTCTGAACTGGCCCAGCAAGTTACTCTATTCAAGGGTAATCAGCAACAGTCAACAAATGCTGGCCTTGTCAATGATACTCACATTCCATGATAGAATTTAAAAAAAGTCATGGGGCCAAGTTCAGGATTCTCAAAGAAACTCCTTCCTGACTCTACACCACTGTAGTGGGACAGAAAATACCTAGGGATGGTGAAGGATGATTCTGGGATTTCGGCTGTAAGATATAAACTGGTAAACATCACTAAGTCAGGATGTCTGATTAGTCCATGGGACAACCCTCCCAATTTCAACACAGGACCCCAGGTAACAAAAAAGACTCTGCACAGCTAACTGCCATGTGATTGATACTTCAGATGTCTCAGTCAATGCTGTGTGGTTCATCTGACTTTACTCCTTGTCTTTCTGTAGTTAGGAGTTGAATGGCTTGCCACCCCATTTCAATGGACAATTATGTATCAATTTTATTGCCGCTTAATTGACTCCAATGATGGCCAGACAGGGAGATAAGTTTTCACAAAGCTATCGACAGATTGGAAGAACTGAGATAAAAATTCAAGTTTAATCTGGTCTCTGCCCCTTGTTTGAAGTTGCTGTATAATTTAAATGATTTCATTTGCCATCAGCATCACTATTACATTGACAGTAAATTTCTGACCCATTATTCAAAGTTCATGTTACACTCAAGCTCAAAATGGAAATCACTGAAAATGAACAGATGTTACAACATCAAAGATTATTTAGATCAACACTTACTTGACCTTCCTTTATCAATGACAGGAATTTGGGATGCAATCTGGGTTGGTTCTGCAGCTTTCCTCTTGTATGTTTTTGTTACTTTATCCACATCTGGCTGCTTTCTGGTCATTTCCTCCATGAAAGACTAGGGTTAAAATGTTTAAAATTAAAATGTGAGGGTATTATTGGCAAAAGAATCTTGCTCCACTTCCCAATATTCTTTCTTCTTGTATAGAGGTAAAGTTATCTTTTTTTGTCTCTATTTCTAGGGATAGTTATCAATTAATTTTCACTGCAGGTCGACAGACAGCAAAAACTACCTTGAGTAAACCTCTCACACCTTGCTTCTGGTAAGGAGTCTATTCCATTTTCCTAACATTCCCATCTCCCGTGTCGTTTTCAGATGATTCAACCTTTTACACTAGCGCTTACGACATGTCTTTTGTTTTTCCTTCACCAAGGAATACCCCAGTGTTTGACAGGACTCTCCACCACATCCATGCCATTTCACCCACCTCTGCTTTGATCCAATCCCCTCACTCCCAAAACATGATAGGATTCTCCTTGTCCTCATTTGCCTTTGACATCATCCAACCACCAAAACTGATGTTGTCCTGTTCTCCCTTTACAGCAATCCAAAGTGATCCTTTCCTCTGTAATGTCCTGATCCACTTCTCAACCAATGCAAAATCCCACTCACCTTTCTGACAGCATCTTTGCATGCAAGCATAGATGTGACATTGATATATTTACACTTTTCTTTCTCAATTGCCTAGACAGTGATTTATTGAACTTCTTTAATTCATTCACTTTAGCATTCATTGCTCATCAATCTTTGCTTTAGAGCATAGCCCCTTCATCAGGAAAAGTCAGTGAAGGAGTAGCAGTCTGAAAGCTTGTGGTTTCAAATAAACCTGTGGGACTATGTCGTGTGATTTCTGACTTTGTCCACCCCAGTCCAATATCAGCACCTCCACATCATGATTCTACTTCACTGAACAGACAAAATGTAGACTGGGTGACCACTTTGGGGAGCAGCCCTCTTCAGTTGTAAGCATGAACCTGAGCTCCTAATTGCTTGTCACTCCAATTCACCACCTTGCTCCCTCTCCTTCAGTCCTTCGCCTGCTATTATGTTCCAGCAGACCTCAAGGCAAGTTTGATGAACAGCTTCTCATCTTATGACTCAATAATTTTAAGTTCAATAATTTTAGTTTCTAACCTCTGCTTTGACTATGTTTTGTTCACACTTATTTCTTCATTCCTTAACTTGCATTTGGTTTGCTGTCACTTTGTAACAAGCTATGCAACCATTCACTTATTATTTGGACACATTTTTATTTTTTACAATCACCTGTACCTTTGGCTTTTGCATCATTTACATTTATATTTAATCTGCCACTCACTGCGTCACATACATAACCTTTTCTTCTTACTCCTCTTGCACCTCTAAACCTATTACATTTTCATCTTTCTTCCATTCTAATGCAAGGGTTACTGACTTGAAACTCTAACTCTATTTCTCTCCACTGATGCTGTCTAACCTGCTGAGGATTTTCAGCATTTTGCACTTTCAGTTCAGACTTCCAGCACTGGCAGTATTCTGTTTGGGAGTTTGCATGTAATGGGTTGCAAGCAGCTGTACTTCACGAGCTCATTCAAAAGGCTAGTCTTCATATATGAGCCTAACTGGTGGTTTCTGTCAATCTACCTCATCACATGGAATATAGATCCATGAAATATTTTAAAACCAAATGTTGTTCTTATTAATTGCCCTGAAGTAACAAACACACCAACAAAATGATTATATGTAAGCACACAACTGGTCTAATGCCTTTCAAATCCTAGGAATGCAGACATCATTACATCATGGAGGACATTTTGAAGCTTTGATACTCCTGAACTACCCATGTCTCAGTTCCACTTTCCAGCAACTTTGAAAGAACTGTCTGGTGTAATAAATGAAGAAGAATGCAGTATTATATCACCAAGGTAAAACCTACATCAAATGTTAGCATCTTGCTAAGTGTATCTGGATATTATTAAGTGTACAAGCTCTGCTTCTAAGTTCAATGGTGATTACCTGGTGCTCGGCAATAAGCGTTTTCACTTCTTCGATCTCCTGTGGAAGTGATTCTTGGTCTCTCTGAGTCAGTATCGTCTCTGCCCACTGTAACCAGCCCAACAGGCTCTCCAGTAACTCTTGATTAGCAATAACATCTGCGAGGGCTGCTTCAAGCCGCAGTTGATGCTGTTTAGCCCATGCAGTTACCTGATATTTTACAACAAAACAAAATTAACAAGAAAAAAGAAATCGCTGAAGTTTGGAAAGATGCACTTTTCATTTTTGTTCTTTAACACTGTATTTTAACAATACCAACATGTCAATTGGCTAATTGTAGAAATCTAATATATCATGCAGTTTAAGACTGAAAAGGGAAATTGCCATTTCGCATTATCAGCCCTGTCCTTCCACAAACCATGTATAAACTACCCACTGCAGCTATTACAGAGGAACCTTGATTATCCAAATGTTGATTATTCGAATTTCAGATTATCCGAACAAGACCGCAAGGTCCAGCATTCGATTATCCAAACAAAATGCTCCCCGCTTGTGTCGTTCGGATAATTGAGATTCCTATGTACTGGTTAAGTTTTTAGGCACTCTCTCAGATCCCATAGAATTGGGAACCGTTTCCCTTCACAAAGTTGGATCATCTGCCTGTGTTACAGTTTACTGTTCATGGTGTTGATTAGTACAGCTTTAACTGCATACCAGGAAGATAAAGATAATAAGTCTCCACTCTCTCAATTCACCATATGGAAAGCATCTTCTCTCAGCCAAGGAGCAGAACAAAATGACTTAGGAAAAAAACTGTCAAATCACTCCCACATCAGCCCTTCACTACTCATATCAGCATTGGAAGGTGTCTGGAAGCAACTGCTTTTGGAACTATCTCGACAATACATAGAGATTGTGTGGGTAAGATCAAAGAAATGTGAAGGCTAGAACTTGAAACACATATGTATCATTTTGCAGGATGAAATCTGAAGAGATAAAGGGTGGCCATTTTCCTTTTTAAATTGTCTTAATTCTTGGGATTCATTATGCTCAATTCCCCCAAATTACAAAAAGTAGCATTGTCACAATGTCGCAATAAACCTGGAAGAGTGAGACTGGGATTGGGGGTTGCAGTAAAACAGGCAAGAAATCCACTGCTGAAAATCTAAACTCTTTTAAAGTACACGTACATTATTTGCAATTTATTATATATAATTATATTCTTCTGTAATCCATACATATGTTATATGCACATGGAGCAAAGAAATAAATTGCAACTAATGAGTTAATATGGTGATTCACAGCCTGGTGACTCATAGTCTAGAACAGTCCATTTCTGTCACATTTGAAAATGATATAAACTGTACACAGCTGCTCGATTACATCCCTATTTCAAGTTAATCACCTCTTCGAATCTGGCTCGGATTATTGTGATCCAATGCTTGATGGTTGTGATAGAGTCTGGGTGGCAGATAGATAGGATAGCTTCTCCCATACCCACTGCTAAATTCAGCTCAATCATCTTTCCTTCCAGTTTCTTCGCAAACTCCTTTTGCCAAAAAAAAAACAAGAATCAAATTAGTCATTGATGTCAGTTTAAAGAACCACTTTAAAATCACCAGTTGCACTCATCAATAAAAATAACTTTGAAATCCAAGTTTAGCATGCTGTGGAAAAAAAATATAATAACTATCCATAAGGAGAAGAATAAATTTAGCAACAAGATTCATGGTTTGTACCATTCCCTTCAGAAGACAGCCGCTACAGTTCAGCTGACATGCAGTCGTTCTAGCCATTTGGGCATCTGGGTTAATATGAATCGCTGCACTGTACCTTTGTTGCAATAACACAGTACACCAATCTATGTGTGGATCTCATGGGATAAATGGCCTGCTTTCACAATGTAGGGATTCTATGGTGATGGTGGTCAGTGGGACACTATCTGTCAGGTATGGTTCCATGAGTATGACCATATCAGGCTACTGCCTGACTAGTCTGTGAGACAGCTCTCCCAATTTAGCATGAGCCCCCAGATGTTCCAAAGGAGAACTTTGCAGGGTTGACAGAGCTGTGTCTGCCATTGTCTTTTCAGGTGTCTAGGTCAATGCCAGGTGGTCTTTATGAAACTCTTTGGGATGTCGTGAAATTGTGAAGGGGGCTAAATAAATGCAAATGTTTCTTATATTTTACTGTTGGTCCTTATTGCTGGACACTTTCTAATCAACCTATCCAGATATGTTATTATAACTGGGACATGAACTCAGGTCTCCTTGTCCAGAGATAGAGACACTACCACTGCATCACAAGAACCCTCTGTCAGTCTTTATTGCAGTTTCATATATTTTCTAGTCAACCAGTTTAGAAATATTATTAAAGATCCCTGGAGCTGGTGGGACTTGAACCTATGCCTTATTCTAACTCACACACCATCAACTCCAAATTCAGTGATTATTTATTCACCATATAAACATCTGTCCCTGTCAGTTTTCGTATGTATTTATATTGGATTCAAAGTCCCACCACCTGGTGTGTTGGGATTTGAACCCAGACCCCTAGAACATTACCTAAGTTTCTGGATTAATAGTTTAGGGATAATACCACAAGGCCAACACTTCCCTTGTTTGTCAGTCTTTATTCACTCTTCTTTTCTACCTGTGGGTCTTAATTACCCTCAGAATTAATTCTAGCAGAGGCGCAATGAACCTTCTTTTGTGTCTCAGGATTCTCTGACTCTGTGTTCAGTGCAAATCATAACTCACTATTAGTTAATAGTCAGAGTCAGAGACATACAGCACGGAAGCAGATCCTTCGGTCCAAGTTGTCCATGCCGACCAGATATCCTAACCTAATCTAGTCCCATTTGCAGCACTTGGCCCATGTCCCTCTAAACCCTTCCTATTCATATACCCATCCAAATGCCTCTTAAATGTTGCAATTGTCCCAGCCTCCACCACATCCTCTGGCAGCTCACTCCATACATGCATCAATCTTTGCATGAAAAAGGTGCCCCTTAGGTCCCTTTAAAACTTTTCCCTTATCACCCTAAACCTCTGCCCTCTAGTTCTGGACCACCCCCACCCAGGCAAAAGACCTCATCTTTTTATCTTATTCACGCCCTTCAAGATTTTATAAACCTCTGTAAGGTTACCCCTCAGCCTCCGATGCTCCAGGGAAAACAGCCCTAGCCTATTCAACTTCTCCCTATGGCTCAAATCCTCCAACCCTGGCAACATTCTTTTCTGAACCCTTTCAATTTCACAACATCCTTCCAATAGGAAGGAGACTAGAATTGCACGCAATATTCCAAAAGCAGCCTAACCAATGTCCTGTACAGCCGCAACATGACCTCCCAACTCCTGTACTCAATACTCTGACCAATAAAGGAAAGCATACCAAATGCCTTCTTCACTATCCTATCTACCTGCGACTCCACTTTCAAGGAGCTATGAACCTGCACTCCAAGGTTTCTTTCTTCAGCAACACTCCCTAGGACCTTACCATGAAGTGTATAAGTCCTGCCCTGATTTGTCTTACAAAATGCAGTACTTCACATTTATCTAAATTAAATCCCATTTACCCTCCTTGGATCAAGATCTCATTGAACTCTGAGGTAACCTTCTTTGCTGTCCACTACACCTTCAATTTTGGAGTCAACTTACTAACTATACCTCCTATGTTCATATCCAAATGATGAAAACTGTGAACCTAGCACTGATCCTTGCAGCACATGACTAGTCACAGGTCTCCAATCTGAAAAAAAACCCTCCACCACCATCCCCTGTCTTCTACCTTCAAGCTAGTCCTATACCTAAATGGCTAGTTCTCTCTGTATTCCATGCGATCTAACCTTGCTAACCTGTTGACCATGAGGAAGTTTGTTGAATGCCCGACTGAAGTCCAGATAGATCACACCCACCACTCTTCCCTCTTCAATCCTCTTTGCTACTTCTTCAAAAAACTCAGTCAAGTTTGTAAGACATGATTTCCCACGCACAAAGCCATGTTGACTATTCCTAATCAGTCCTTGCCTTTCCAAATACATGTAAATCCTGAGCCTCAGGACTCCCTTCAACAACTTGCCCACCACCGATGTCAGGCTGACCGGTCTATAGTTCCCTAGCTTTTTCTTATCATCTTTCTTAAATAGTGGCACCATGTTAGCCAACCTCCAACCTTCCAGCATCTCACCTGTGACAATCGATGATACAAATATCTCAGCAAGGGACGCAACAATCACTTTCCTAGCTTCCCAGAGTGTTCTGGTGTACACCTGATCAGGTCCTGGGATTTATCCACCTTCATACATTTTAAGACATCCAGCACCACCTCCTCCGTAATCTGGACATTTTTCAAAATGTCGCCATCTATTTCCCTACATTCTATATCTTCCACGCCACTCGCCACAGTAAACACTTAAAAAAAAATACTCGTTTAGTGTCTTCCACATCTCCTGTGGTTCCACACATAAGTTGCCTTGCTGATCTTTGAGGGACCCTATTCTCTCCCTAGTTACCCTTTTGTCCTTAATGTATTTATAGAATCCCTTTGGAATCTGCCTAATCCTATTTGCCAAAGCTATCTCGTGCCCCCTTTTTGTCCTCCTGATTTCCCTCTTAAGTATACTCTTACTGCCTTTATACTCTTCTAAGAATTCACTTGATCTCTGCTGTCTCTACCTGACATATGTTTCCTTATTTTTCCTGACCAAAATCTCAATTTGTCTTATGTGCAGGAGCACACAGTAATTCTCAAATGTTGCTGCACTACCTACGATGGTCTGATTCAGTGCATTTTCAAAAAAAAAAGCTTCAAAAAAAAAACATCTTAATTAACCAATTTCTGCCAAATCAGACCAAAACTCATGAATGAATGGATTAGCTTTAAAGTCACATATTCTCAAATGAGTACAGTGAAAAGTTTACATTTGCCGCATTACTGCACCACCTTAATTATAAGACACAGATACTTAGATCAAATTCTTAGGAAACAAAAGAAAATAAGAAAAATAAAAGCAACTTTAAAAATCTCAGGCAACTTGCTGTAGGAATGTCTAATTTGTTCACTTTATTTCAGCTATACAGGGCCTTGAGGAGACCACACTGGATTAGTTATGGTCCCAAATGGGCTATTTGGAAGGTTAGGGTGGGATATGGAGATCAGCATAAATTTATGGGGTCGCGGGGAATCTGAGGGAGTCAGGAATAAAGTTGGAAGTTGAGGTTTAGGTATATTAGAAGCCTTTTGGGACGATGAGGGGAGAAGCATGTCAAGCCCTTGGGGAGATCAGACGGAAATTAGAAGAGTCATGGAGGTTAAGGATGAGGTGATTTGACCGATATGGCCAATCACAGGTACTGGGCAAAATGGCCGAATAAATCCAGTCCTTGACTCCTGATCCAAAAGTCCTTCATTTTGGTTTAGTGGGCAGGTTTCACCAAAGCTAATGTTAAATGTTAATTCATGGACACAAAAGGGGACAGTGGCCTTGGAGTGAGTTTGTCACCCAACTCCTGCACTGTCTTCACCAAAACCGAAATGGGGAGAGTACAGTTGGTTTCAGAGTTTGATCAAATTACCTTCCATCCACCCAATATCCACCTGCTTTTTGGGATTAAACTGTCCCCTTGTTGTCTTAGTGAAATATTTCATGGATTCTTATATTACTAGAACCAAATGGGGACCTTTAATTTACTATGAAAACAATCATTTACATCCAACTTCCAACCATTCAACAGTTCTTGAAAATAAACAGAACACAGGATCTAATCTGAATTCCATGTGCTCTCTCAAAACCTGACTTAGGACCTAACAGGATACAAAAATGCATCAACTCCTATCATATGTTGCTCCTTGTTAGGGATCCTCATTATCTAACATGCATTCAAGTATCATATAAAATAATTGCTCAACAATCCATGAACAAGAATTTAAAAATTGTATCATGCTTTGGTTTTTGTAAGTACTTAAATCCCACCTCCCCCCTCATTTATCTTCCAGTACCTCATTTTGTTGGCCAGAATCATATGCTATTTCCTAACACAGAGTGGAGCCAAATCATCTTCAGAATTGTTCTGAAGTCACTGCATCAGAAACATTAACTTGGCTTTCCTCTCCAGAGCTGCTGCCAGTTCCGCTGAGTTTATCAGCGATTTCTGTTTTTGTTCCTGATTTCCAGCATCTGCAGTTCTTTCATTTTGTTTCCCCCCAATTCATCTAGTGCTATTCAGTAAATCGAGCTCAGAACAATATCCCTCAGACTTTGCTTCTCTGCCAATAGTCACGCTCTAAGTTCACAACTAAGGTACCAATGTCGAGGGGGTGGAGGTGAGACTGGTGCTCCACAATAAGGCAGTAGGACAGAAAAGAAAAAAATGGGAACAGAAATTACATCTGGGGAACATCCAATGACATCCTACCCATCAGTGAAACATTGCTGCAAACCAGAGTTGAAGATGTCAACATGCTGTTCCAATGAATCAATTGTTCCCAACCCGAGATGGAACAAGGTAGACCCGCTGCCAATAAGATTATCTAGACACGCCCTCGCAAACTCTCCAATATCTATTACTACCGACACCTTCCTCAAGTATTACTCGGCAGGAATGATTTTCCCTGAAAACCTCATGATCGTTGAGCTACACACAGGTTTACCGGCAGCAGTAATTTAAATAATTTTTGTAACTTCATTTATTCCAAAGTCTAAACACAGTGTGTTTAGATTTGTTATTCACAACCATTATGATTTACACAGCATAAATTTTAAAAACCTATGTCCAACTTCTTTCCTACCTTGTGCTGCTCTATAAGTGCACGCAAAGCTTCATCGTCATCTGGAAGAACGCCATGGAAACGGAGAGTCTGTTCGGCTTCAGCCAACCACTCCAGCAACACGTGCACTGCAGAGTGAAACTCTTCAGCCTGTAGGTACAACATATGTCTGTCAGACCAGTCACAACCTGGCAACCAGAAGATAACATGGACCTTTAAGTTATTTCAATTTTGAACAAGAACAGGAGAGAAGAAAAATAAATGAGTTTCAAGAAAACTTGCTTCAAACTGAATGCTCTGAGTTGGTTGAAGGTTCAGGTGGTTAAATACACTGTGTAACTTGAAGAAAGATCTGAGGGTCACTCTGTGGATGATGTGAGCATTAATTAGTCTCATGCAGTTTGGGTTTGACAGTTATCCTGGTGATCATTTTGGGTCATGGATAAAATAAAAATCATCCGAGACTGACTGGGGTTTTGTGTGTGCATCCGGTGTGAGATGAGTCTGCATCTAGTTTTGGGGATGTGTGTCTTGGAGTTGATGTAGGTTTATGGATCTGGATATGGGATATAAAAAGGGAAACCTATGGAAGACTATGGAGAAAGAATAAGCCAGGTTAACTTAAATGGATAGCTCTTTCAGATAGAGCCAGAACAGGTACGATGGGTGAAATGACCTTCTTGTGTGTCATGAGATTTGAATTCAATTGCAACCAATCTATGATCCTCAATAGAAATGTACAAGTACCCACACACACACCCGCACATCCCACTCTCAGACACATTCCTGTATCCAATCACTCCAGAAATATACACCTAGTCACATGCCCATCACAGAAAACTAGATAGCAGCACACCCCTTTCTCAGACATATATCGACACCCCCAGCCCCATACCCCTATATCTCACCTCCATCCACCTAGACACATCCACATTAGGTATCTGCACTCTATCTGGCTGACACACTAAGGGTCGAGTGATTCTGCAATAGTGAAAGGACTACACTTTCAGGAGGGCAAAACAACATATATAAAATGGAAAGCTCCGTTTTCCTTTTATTAGAGTTTATTAGACTCTAATGTTTTACCTGGTTGAGGGCTTGCTCTAGTCGGGCTTGTTTGGAAACAGAGAGGGCACAGACAGTTTCCCAGCGAGTACTGAGCTCTTGCATCTGCACCTTGACCCAGGAGGAATCATCGCGGCTGGCATCTACTAGTTCACGGGCAGAGCGTTTGAGGGCTTGGACACCGCTGGTCCGTTTACCCAACTCCTTCTGAAAGACCTACACAGAAAACAATCACATTATTATACACTCAGGGTTGTTCTTCATGACTGAACACCCTGTATAGGTCAACACAGTGCAATGAGACCAAGGATAATCACTGAACACGACTGGAAAAAAATTACATACATGGGATATGAAAAACAGCAACACACCTAAGTGCCCCAATTCAGCATGGTTATCACTGAAATGTAAATGAATGACATAACAATTAGACCATAGAAATAGGCCGTTAAGCCAACAAATCCAAGCCACACACTGTGCTTCACATAAACTTCACAAATGTATCCTCCTATTCATTTTTCCTCATATATTTGCCTTAGTTCTCATAAAGGCAGCTATGCTATTCACCTTAACTCGCCCTTCAATGTCATATTTCATATTGACTGCATTTGCCCGCCCCCTCCACAACAATGCTTCCTGGTTTTCCACACGGGAGAATAGGTTATTTGTTAGCACTGTGATATAAAATACAAATTTGTATTGAGTGGAAATAAAATTTTCAAGGATCTATAAACCATCATAATTTCAAAATTCCCACACATGTTATCAAATCTCCCACAGTCTCTGCTCTCTGTCTGTGTAACCCACTCTAGTTCCTCAATCCTTAAAAATCACTGTATTGCTTGAATGTTTGTGTATCCCCAATTCTAATTGCTACAGCACTGGTGGCCACTGGTGGCCTTTTTGTTGGTGGCCTTTTAGTTTAAAAAGACGATTGGACATTAAACTCAAATGACCTTCCCAAATCTCTGCATTTCATGTCATTAATTCTCTAAGAAACCTACCACGTTGACAAAGCTTTTAGTCACCTGTCCTAATATATAGCTTAGTGACGATTTGATTCCTAATCACTCATGTGAATGTGACTTTCAGCCTTAACTATGTTAAAGTAGCCATTTAAATGCACAGTTTTGTTGTAATGAAAGGGGTTTGTCAAATTTTAAACTGGGAATTGGTTATTTAAGGTACTAGTATTAAAATCAAAATAGAAGAAAGATAAACTATCGATACTACAACCCTTCTAATCTGTGAATAAATTAACAGATGACCTCCTCCTGTCCTCTTCAACTGAGTAGTCCCTGAGTAAACAATCATGGTAATGCTGACAAGTGTTGCCTTATTTAAACAAAAACAATAGAGAGCTGTGTGCAGAGATTTTCCACATGATCCACCCTAAAGTTGGATGGAAGGGAGAAGTGGTGGGGAGGGTGAAGTAAGAAGGGAAATAGTGTCCTTATTCACAGATGGTTCTGCCATTCACAGTTTTGATCCTTTCAGCTGACATGATTACGATTTCAAGGTTGATTTTTAAAAATACAAACATGGGGCTTACTGTCTTTTCTAAAAATACCACGTTTTACAAGATCTAAACTCAGATTTCATGTGAGTTCACTGATAAATTTGATCTATTTTGAAATATCTGAAAGAACCAGCTGGACTGTGAGCAGCAACCGAACTCTCAAGTTTGGCAGAGAGACATTTCTACAATGCAATCAACAAATTAACTTGTTGAATTAAGTATGATGAGTCACTCAAGGAGATCTGGATTCTGTAAGTTATTTTTGATAGATTAATTCAGACAGTTGCCAATGGAGGCTGTGAGGTTTGGTTGGAGGGTGGAGTAGAGGGAATGTGTGGTAGTGGAAGGTAAGTTGGAAAAAGAACGAGGGAGAGTAATTCTCACTGTCACACTGACGGAAACAGTTTCCAGTACCTTGTGAGCATCAATCAGGTTCATCACCAGGTCGATGTCCCCATGGACTGGCTGATCTTCAGCCAGCATGGGTTCAATCTTGTACAGCCAATCAATCAGAGCTTGCAAGGCATCTGTAAATTGGCCTGAGAACAGCAGCGCTTCCTCCAATTTGTTCTGTCTGAAATAGAAAGCCAGAACATATACGGTAAGATTAGGCAGTGACAGACACGGCTGAATCTTCTTCAAACTTAAAACCACAAACAGGAAGCTTGGCTTGCTAGTTTGAAAAGCCACTCCGATTACCTCCAGCACCACTCAACAATATGCCTTCAAAAATTTTTGCTAAAAAGTGTAAACAACCAGGACTGATGCAAGTTAAAAATATCATCAGGGCTTCCTGATGGGTCAGTGTCAGAAAGGACTTTGCCAAGCATAACACCAAACATCACAACCTAGGAGTATCCAAAAATGTAGTTCCAGTTTGCACTGTGAGAATATCTGCCAGGCAGGAAGGTGAAATCCCAGAATTAGTCACCTGACCTGAAGCTGAGAATAAAGTTTTCAACCCTGAAAATGTCTGAAGTGGCCCTTGTTGGAAAGTGAGCACTGACGGTGGGAAGGGATCAAGGACAGGCTCCAGGGTTGTGGAAATACTCACATGAAGAACGTCTACTTGGGAGCAGGGTGGTTCTTTTGAGTTGACAGAGCACAGTACTTTAGACAGCTTGTCCACTCTACACTCTGCCACTGGAATGGTGAAATCAGCTGTAACATGCAATGGTGGCCAATCTCTTAATTGCCCATCTTTACAACACACCAAGATCATAAGCTCTATTTACTGTGTCCAGGAGTGGAAAAAAAAGGGAAAATTCAAAAGATGCAATATACTGAAAAGAATCTTTACACTTTTATGAATGCAGGGATCAAGATTGTAGTTGTTATATTCAATATTTACTTTCTGGATATGAAATTAGCTTGGAGAGTTTTCAAATCTATAATTGAGCAGTGTTTTTAAGCCAGCAATTATCTATTCTACGAACCCCATGATTTGGATGTGAACATAGGAGGTATGGTTAATACGTTTGCAGATGACACCAAAATTGGAAGGGTAGTGGACAGCAAAGAAGATACCTCAGAGTACAATGGGATCTTGATCAAATGGGCCAATGGACTGAGGAGTGGCAGACGGAGTTTAATTTAGATAAGTGAGGTGCTGCATTTTGGAAAAACAAATCTTAGCAGGACCTATACACTTAATGGCAAGGAGTGTTGTTGAACAAAGAGATTTTGGGAATGCAGGTTCATAGTTCCTTCAAAGTAAAGTTGCAGGCAGCGAGGATAATGAAGAAGGCATTTGGAATGCTTTCCTTTATTGGTCAGAGTATTGATATAGGAGTTGGGAGGTCATGTCGTGGCTGTACAGGACATTGGCTAGGCCATTTTTGGAATATTGCATGAAATTCTGGTCTCTTTCCTATTGGAAGGATGTTGTGAAACTTGAAAGGGCTCAGAAGAGATTTACAAGCATGTTGCCAGGGTTGGAGGATTTGAGCTGGAGGGAGAGGTTGAGCAGGCTGGGGCTGTTTTCCCTGGAGAGTCAGAGGCTAAGAGGTGACCATATAGAGGTTTATAAAATCTTGAGGGGCATGGATTAGATAAATAGAGAAAGTATTTTCCCTGCGGTGGGGAGTCCAGAACTAGAGGGCATAGGTTTAGGGTGAGAGGGGCAAGATATAAAACAGACCTAAGGGGCAACTTTTTCATGCAGACAGTGGTCCGTGTATGGAATGACTTGCCAGAGAAAATGATGGAGGCTGGTGCAATTACAGCATCTAAAAGCATCTGGATGGGTATGTGAATAGGAAAGGTTCAGAGGGATATGGACCAAGTGCTGGCAAATAGGACTGGATTAGGTTAGGACATCAGGTCGGCATGGACGGTTTAGACCAAAGGGTCTGTTTCCGTGCTGTACGTCTCTCTGACTATATGTATCTGCGACATGGCATTTACCAAAGGACATCTAATTGGCTTGGTTAATAAGATTTTCTGCTCATAATAAGTAGACAGCTGGAACATATCACAACATTCAACATTAGTCTTAAGGTAGTTATTTCATATGAATCACTTCATATTATCAGAAAAAATATACATTACAGGAATTAGAACTTTGCTGCTGTCATTTCGAGAACGTCAACTTCAATAGCAATAGGAAACAGCTTTAAGTACTTGGCATCAATTTTATGGTTTTTAAACAGCAAGGCATCATTAATTGCAAGCATTTTATGAATGAGGTACTAATTCACGGCTTTTCAAAAATGAGCTTGGAGCATGACACTATGTAGTTCATTCTAGTGATCTTAACACGGAGCAATATGGGAACAATTGAATTAGAAGCTAAGGGGTGAGAGTTTTTTTTAATCATTGCCAGATTGGATACATCAGCATGTTATTACCATACAAATGAATAGAAGTTTTATTTTCTCCATGCAGCAGGAACATACAAAATTTCTTTTTTTAACTTGTCGTCATTCAAGCTCAAATATTTTGGACATATATATGTGATACTTCACACTAACCATGGAAAAGTGTCCCTTTAACATATGACATGGCAGAAATTGAAGTATCAATTGCAGAGACCAATCACTATTAAGTCACCAGAGGCCACTTGGATCCCGGGACCAATTGTCTAGGATCATTTACATTTGCCTTCTTGTGACTAAACTATGATGTCATTTGACAGTTCCTCATTCATTCCATTATTACCCTGGAGAATAAGATATCATAGAAATAACATTAACAAATTGGAAACTCAAATCACTCATTCACTGGCCCTGTCATCAGTCAGTCTCTCAATTTCTTTGATATTTTTCCCTCTCCAAGACATCAATTTAATAAATTTGAACCCGTGTTCTCTCCTTTACCTAATCAAATGGCAGTACTCACACTACATATTCAGAGCTGACTGTCTGTAAACCAATTAGAACAGGATAAATGCAGCACACCAAAGACAGAAACATGCAGGTGACAACATTCCTTCCCATTCCCAACTTCATAATCTCCTCCCCTAGTCCCCTACACCTCTTTGGCAGCTCCATCTTAATTGGCACCATCATTCTGATACTAGCTGTCAAACCTATGCTTGACTGCCTCTGATACAATGTCAGGAGTGGGTTGGATCTTTATTGAGTTAACTAGGTTGGGAACATTGTATATCTGTAAACCTCCAAGCCAAGAAAAAACCGTCTCACACCACACAACCTTAGTGCACGAAAAAAGATTGAGAATAAAGAAAAGCAAGAAAGAAAGGTAAAGGACAAATAAAAGAAGGGAATGAAATAAGTAAACAGAAAAGAGTTAAAAGAGAAAAACAGAATGAAGGGGACAGCCCAGCACCTTATTGCAAAAGATAAGACTGAAGCATTTGAAATCACTTTAAGCCATAGGACTGAGAAAATGATCCCTCTCGGCTATCTCCGAGATCCTAGCATCAGGGGTGCCAGTCTTCAGCCAATTCAATTTACTCAACATGATATCAAGAAAAAATTGAAGGTGCCAGATACTACAAAGCTTATGGACCCTGACAAGATTCTTGCAAAAGGACTAAAGACTTTTGTCCCTAGCCAAGCTGTTCCAGAACAGTTACAACTCTGGCGTCTACCTAGTAATGTGGGAAACTGCTAAGGTCTTCCTGGCCCTCAACAAGTTGGACAAATCAAACCTGGCGAATTACTGTGCCATCACCACCATTTTCATGAGAGCAATCGGGGATGGACAATAAATGCTGGACTAGTCAGTGGCAGCCACATTTAGCGAACAAATAATTTTAAAAAGTGCGAAGTGGAAGCCAGGCAGAAAAATACATACAGGATAAGATTTGAATTTTTTTTAATAACTAGGTAGATCCAAGCACACCAAAATCAACTGCCTTTATTTTGAACTCTCAGTAGACCATGTGATGTGCACTGACATACGGCAGTGACAGCATCAGTCAACAGTTTCAGGACTGAGTCTTGGAAAACTAAAACACAATGCAGCTCACATGGATACCCCAGTCAGGACAAAAATCGAGGATGGCACTCAAGATTTCATTCAAACTGAGCCAGTTGCTCAAGCTTTATAGACCGGGTGGAAAAACTAAAAGGAAAGTGAGATTCAGAGTAACTATCAATTTTATGGTTGGCATGGACTGGTTGGAGCGAAGGGTCTGTTTCCATTCTGTATGACTGTGCTAAAACAAAGGTTTCCACTTTGAAAGTTTCATGGGGCCCACCATCCAGTCACGTTAAATATTACCTAATCAAATGGCAGTACTCACACTACGTATTCAGAGCTGACTGTCTGAAAACCAATTAGAACAGAATAAATGCAGCACACCAAAGACAGAAACAAGCCTGGTGAATTACTGTCCCATCACCACCACTTTCATAAGAGCAATCAGGGATGGACAATAAATGCTGGACTAGTCAGTGAACTTAGATGCAGAAAGTGGGGGGGGGGGGGGGGGGGGGTGCAATCCAAGGGCAGTTAACAATTTGCAGCAAAATGGGCAAACATTCTTATTAACAGACCAAATAGAATGCAGCCTGCTATCAGGGGCATCCTCCAGTAAGGCTAAATGCACCTTAAGATAGCACACCAATATTTCTACATGACTAACACATCCAGTGGCAAATGCATACCTAAATTATTCCGACTAGTTATAGCAGACGGACAATTGTCCATGTCACAAATCGATACCGAACCTCTACATCTTTAACCATTATGCATATTAATGCCCATTCTTAGTGTTATTGCCTTAATTTTAGTAAAATATTCACCCAGCTCATTTTAGAGAGTAACTAACTGTGATAACTGTTTCTGGTGGAAATCTACTTTGCATAAAACAAAGTCAGCAATAGTGATAGGAGCAGTGATGGTAGGGATAGAGAAGAGAAAGGAGAATCTCAGACGGTACCTCTGGCCGTTAGGCTGACAGTCTAAAATTAACAACTCCAGCTCTTTTTGAAATGCGTAGTGCCCCTGTGGTGAGAGGCTCTCAAGTCAATAAATGCTGTTTTTGGCAGATTGTTTGTCCAGTCAGAAAGAGATAGATGAGATTTCAGCTGCACTCCATCATCCTGTAAACCCCTGGCCCCACCCACCAAAATCTTTAGTAACACAAAAAGTTAGTCAAACATGGAAGGTGAAACTTGGAGGAAGACAACAGGTGTGTTCCTCTGCAACCTCGTGCTATAGAAAACTGCTTTACAAAAATCATGCTGTAGATGATCGTTAATAGAAAATCGTTATACCCATTCAGTAGAATGTTTGCGACATCCAAAAATTGTCCACAATTCATCAATTGTGTTATAGCCAATTCACGCTGACGAGATGTGCATTATAGCAGAACAACCTGCAGCTGACCCTTGATATCTGTGCCCTTCCCACAAACTCATCAACTCTATGGCCAGATGAAATGATCATCAATGTCCCAGCCAATTTTATGGTTGCCGAATGTGTGTCATAGAATCATAGAGATGTACAGCATGGAAACAGACTCTTCCATCCAACTAGCCCATGCTGATCAGATAGCCTAAATTAACCTTGTCCCATTTGCCGCATTTGGCCCATGTCCCTCTAAGCCGTTCCTACTTATATACCCATCCAGGTGCCTTTTAAACGTTGTAATTGTACTAGCCTCCACCACTTCCTCTGGCAGTTCATTCCATACATGTGAGTGGGAACAAAGTGTTTCATCAGGATTCTCCAACCATTGTGGGGTAGGCTTGATGGACCTGCTGGCCAACTGCCATATATTGGTAGCGCTTGATTATTCTTGGATGTCAAGAAGTTGCACTTGAGGTTATGTTTAAACTTTAGCCATAGTTCCATAAGCTCATTCCTAGGAGCATCCAGCAAAGTTTCCAACAATCTATTCCCTGCTGGCACAGAATAAAACAAAAAAAAAACCCACAAAAAAACCCTGAAAATCATTTCCATCAAAAACAACAACAGACATCAAGATATTCTCAAAGCTTTAATCTGATCACTTGACTGGTCGGCTGTTTCATTAAGAACGCCGTTTGAAATCTTTACTCATGATTTCAAGTAATAAAGATGTAAAGTGAATGTTTTAGAAAAATTAAAGCTTTCTGCGTAATTCGGTTTATGAATTTCTTTGAAAACTTATCAGCTAATCATTAAAACTGCAGTATCGTAGACTGCAAATACTGGAGGCAAATGAGGAAAATCAACTCAGAATTTAAAAGTAGCTGCAGAGAGGGAAATGGGATTTGTAAAATTTTGAAGTCTTTGCATCTTTGTTACCAGATCTGAAGCACGCCTGTGTAACTAAGCCAACTGGTTTTAACCTAAATGTAGCTCAATTACATTCGCAAAATTTATTTTCCAGAGAAAACTCAAGATATATTGGTAATGTTTCTTCTAAATTAGTACTTTTATACAAATATGCGTGAGAGATAATACTCCAACAATTATCACAATAGGACATCTTTGGTTAATTTTATTTATTGTCTTCCAATGCAAAATGTTACAACACTCCTTAATGGTCTAAACATTTTTGCCTCATTATAACAATCCCTACAGTGTTCATGATTAGATAATTCAATTTTCTTGTACTTCCACAATGGAATTTCTTCCCAAAGGAGCCATAAACAGATAGTATGACAGACTGTCACATTGTACAAGGGCAACATGGATAGCTAGTTAAGCACCAGGGGGCTAACTAACGACCTTCCAAATGCACAGGAATAGACGGTCTACAAATCGGACAATGCTAATCTTCCCAATAAATCATCAACAAAGATCTCAGACAAATCTATCATTCTGGCAAGCACATGTTGACTAGATCAAAGATTCAACTTGCAGGCACTGAAGTATTTTTATTCTGAAGGGGAGATTTCAAAGTCAGACCTGAACCTTGTGCTGAATTTAGATATTTGTGGTCGTAACTCACTAGGAAGTCTCCTATGTTGTTAAGTCTTGAGACATGCAACAAAAAATGGTGCATAAAGTCAGCGCTTGGAAATACGAGATTTTCTCAGCTTTGAAACTTCCAAAGAAAATTGTATTTTCATAGCAAATTACTGGAGCAAGAGAAGGAAGTCAAAACAAGCCGGAAAGTAAAGACATGGTTCAAAACTACAGTATTTGGCAACTCACATTTAAATTCTGTACTGAACATCTGTGTGCCAACAATAACTGTTATCACATTCAAGCATTTGTTCAGGGTTTTCTCGGGGTAAATCATTCACACTGTCATTTACTCTTGTTTGGAGACAAACTAATGAACTACTTTTACAATGTTGCCAGATTCAAAAAGTACAACTTTCTTGCAGTTCAAAACTTTCTGTATTGACTTTGTTACCTTTCCACTGACTTTCCGCACACCGTGTCCCACTTGTCCCTAAGCTCACTCAACATGTCATCGAGCTTTTGGTGGTCATCAGCCAGAGTTGTCTTCTCTTTTAAAGAACGACCGGTTCTTACTGTAGTGTCATACACTGAATGCTTTGCTCCTAGCGCTTTCTGGAACTCCTGTGTTTGGTAACAGATAAGTCAATAAAAGGCTTTAATAAATGGATAAACATTGCAGGGCAGCCAATTTACTTGAATTGTTCTTTGTAGCTACAATCATAAAGAATAAAGGACAATTAACGATAATCTGAGTTAGGAGTCCAAAAGCCTCTGAGATAGGAAATACATTCCGAAATTTCTCCCTAGAAAATCAAAACGATAATATTAACCAGTTTTGGAGAGCTTTTGAAGCATGGAAAGAGGTCCTTCAGCCCATCATATCATCAAACATCCACATATTATGCACCCATTTTTCAGCACTCCCACCTTGTATACTATGCCGTTTGAAGTGTTCATTTAAATAGGTCTTAATTGTCCTGAGGGTTCCCATCTCTACCACCCATTTAGGCAGTGAGTTTCAAATATCCATTACACCTTGGTGAAAGTTTTCTTTCCCACAAATCCCATCTAAACTTCCTACTCCTTACCTGAAAACAGTCTCCTGGTTACAGACACCTCGACTAGGTGGAAAATCTTCTCCCTATCTACCCTGTCAATGCCCCTTTAAAGTTTGTACACTGTAATCATGTAAGCTTCTCAAGTTTTCTCTGCTCTGAAGAAGATAATCTGAGGTAAAAACAATGGCTTTTGCCCGAAACGTTGATTTCGAAGCTACTTGGATGCTGCCTGAACTGTTGTGCTCTTCCAGCACCACCAATCCAGAAGATAATCTGAGCCTATCTAGTCTCTCTTGATAGCTGAATCGCTTTAGCTCAGGTAATATCCTGTTGAATCACCTCTGCACCCTCTCTAGTGTAATTGCATCCTTCCCCAGTGTAGTGACCAGAATTGCATACTATTGTGGGTGTGCTTTAACTCACATTACACACAGCTTCAGTGGGATTAGTGGGATCTGGATGCCATATATTCTGACTATAGAGTAGCCCATTGGTTGTTGGCAGCATCTTGAAGATGTGAAAAGTACATTATGAATGTAAGTTCTTTTTATTTGAGCTTAGGAGAAACACTTGTACTTATATAGTTCTGTCACAACCTCAACACACCTTAAACTCTTTACAGTCAATGTAGTGTTCTTAAACTGCAGTCACTGGTTTAATGTGGGAAAGGCAGCAGCCAATTTGCTGACAAGCTCCCAAAAATCATCTATTTTTAGGTGTTGCTTAGTGTTTAGCGAGTTTAACATCTCGTGTAAGTGAGTGAGTGAAAGATACTTTTGACCCTCTAATAAATAATTGAGATACATGTTACCTTGTGGTTGGAAAGCTGCATTTTCACTTTGTCTGGATCATTAGCAATTTCAAGGTCAGAATCCAGGTTTTTTTCTGAATCTTCCAACCATTCCATCAATTTCTTCCATGCCTCTTGGAACTATTGTCAATTGATTAAAAAAAATCATCAACATTGTTTTAAAATAACATCCTATTTTACTTGAAAGGCTCCTGTAGCATCCAGGAGCTTACAATATTTTGTGGAAGATTAGAAAGAACAATTAGAACAAATATTAGAATGACTTCAATGACCAAAACGAACAATTCAAAACTACAGGCAGTTCTCCTATAACGCTCATTGATTAAACGAGATTTGTCTGTAAGACGATTTGTGAATTTTTTATAAAGCGAACTCTCGTTCGCTGTGACATGATTCGCGTTATCAGCACGAAGTGTTGGCATGTGCGCTTTCTCATGAAGAGTTTCGTGAAAGGCATTGTGAAATGTTTGTGCCAGCGGACTTGGAAAAGCATCATGAAAATGTGTCTACAGCCCAAGGACAAGAAGCTGGGAGCAATCTGTTAATTTAAAAACTTAGAGTCGAGGGAAGAGTGAAATTTCATTGGAATTGACTATCAGTAAAAGGACTGTGCTGAGGGACAGTTTAAAACTTGGCTTGTTGTTTAAGAATATCTGCAGACTCATATGAATCTGTTTCAGTGACCAATCACTATGGTAACCAATTACAATAATATACCAGTACAGGGGCTTGGAAATGGTTGGTCAGCTGCTCAGGATGGTCATTGTCAGGAAGCTCTGCACATAGTGGGTGAGGGAGGCAAAGGTGGGTGGCATACTGTTACTTTTGGTGCATGAGTGGAAATGTCCTGAGCGGGTGAGTTGGCTATGCAGAAAAGATTCAGGGTTAGTCAGGGTCAGATCTTGGTGAGGATTAGAGTGGGGAAGAACTTGCAGGAAATTGTGGATACAGCAGCAGACGTAGAGTGAGTGTGAGATAGCAAGGAGAAGATGGTGGCACTTTCACTGGCAGAGTGGAGAAGGTCATTAATCTTTTCCCTACATTCTGATCATTCAAATGGTTGAGACTGCGCTGGTCTGGATGATAAGCCTAGTCCAAACCAGATTTGCTTGGTTCCAGTAGAACAGCATTCTCTGTTAGCCTGGGAGACAAAGATGTCCTACCTCTGCATCACCCCATCCCCATGAGTACCAACTCCATGTCACTGCCCACAAAGAGAGGCACCAATGTTCCATTGTCTGCCATATCCTGGGCAAATGTCAGGAAACATGCAGGGCAACTCCAGACTCTCAGCTCTTGTCTGGGTGCACAATATCTTTTTCAAGATGGTGCTGCACCATGGATGTTGGTTAATTCTGGGATATCTAGGAAGTGGTGAGTTGTTTTGGCAGTGGCACATGCTACAAAGGTGCTAGAATGTGAAAGAGGAGCAGCAAAGGGTGGTGTAGCTAATAAATCAGGCAGATTTTATAAAATAAGGTGATAGAAGTCCCCAAGCATCATGATGTGAATCCCTCTGAGAAACATGGCAACACTGACAATTAGCGAAAGAAATTAAGATTCAGCCCTTGATTTATCAAGGCAGATTTCATTCTAAGATGGGATCAGAAGAGTGGTTATAATGTAGTATAGCCAGCATGTATAGATGCCAATTGAGTAATCAGTTGAAGATTCTGATGAATTGCACTATACAGTACCATATCACAGGTCAAATTTACCCAGATTGTGCTATTGTTTGTGTTGGGCTAACTACTATTTTTGTTTCAACTTTTACATGTATTTTTGGTGGTTCGCCCCAACCCTGTTTTCCTCATAAGCCCCACGATTTTCTATAACATGGCATCACATGGGAACACAACTACGACGTTATAGGAAAACTACCTGTTATCATAAAATTATAATCTGTAAGAGAAAATATTCCTGTTATTTCACTTTGAATTTACTGTTTCCTCTCCAGTTTATTTAATTTACTTCCATGTAATGCTGAAAGGTTGATGAACAAGTCAAAGTGAAAAGTTAAGGGCTCCAGGAAGTCAAACCTGAAAGTTCAAGCATTCAGGAGGTCAATTTGAAATTCAGAATTAGGAATATTGTCTCAAATTGCTATTGAGAGCAGCCTGATTAACTCATCCCATGATCTCATCCACTTGTCTGTGTGCCTCAACTTTGCTTGATGCTCTTCTCTTTGATCTCCCCAAAGGATTCAGAGAGCATCAATGGTAAAGGTTGTGTGTGAACTCAGATCCCGCTTCTAAACAGCAATTTGGCTTCTATCTTGAAATTTCTTTACCATCTCGATCCAAATGGGAAGTTAGAACTTGTGCATACTTGAATTTTCCATTAAGCAGCAAAGATATTTCATGCTCTTTACTCTTTGGCAATTGTGAGTGCATCCACAATCATAAGTATAAGACAGTCAGTCATAATTCAGAATAAATGTTTCTACCCAGACAGCAATGAGAAGGTGGGACCTACTATTACACAGAAGGTTTAAAGGGTGAACAGCAATGGCACATTTAAGGGAAAGCTGTCGAAGTTCTGGATGCAAGTTTGCTCCCTGAGCTGGAAGGTTTGTTTTCAGACGGTTCGTCACCATACTTGGTAACATCATCACTGAGCCTCCGGTGAAAACGAACCTGCCAGCTCAGTGAGCAAACTTACATCCAGAACCTCAATCTGAACTACAAATCTTCTCAAAACTCGTTAGCTATATAAGTGTATGAAAGAGAAAAGAGTAAATGGTGATAGGGTTAGGTAATGAAAGGTGGGACAAAGCTTATGAGAAATATTGGGTGGAACAGTTTTTTTCCTCTGATGTGAAGTCTATGTAGTAACAGAGGCTGGAGAGAGAAAGAAGATCTCTTGAGCACTTCAGAAGTACGTTAGTGTTATATGATCAAAGTGACAGCAGTTAGTAATAAAGAATATAAACGCTAGACTTGTTAAACATTTTAGGAGGTCACACCTCTAGAAACTTTGACTTAATTATTATCCACTTGACAAAGATACAGAAACAAGTTTTACACATAATTTTAGCCTGTTCCAATAGAATTGTCTGTAAGTTCCTTTACCTGTTTAGCACGTTTCCTTGCATCATCTAGTCCTCTTCCCCTATCAACAGAACGCTGCACAACCTTCTCCCATCGAGCTTGAACACTGATCAGTAAATTTTTAATGAGTACCACATCCTGCTTCTGACTGAAGTACTTCAGGTGGGTTCCAGTCTTATCCAGTTCAATTATTTTTTCACGGTGTGAGTTGACTTCATTGGCAAAAACCTGAAAATGGAGAAATATGATCGCACAATGTGGTTGTTCAATGCAGCAAAGATCAGGTTTTTTTTCTCAAAAAATTTTTGACATTTCTTGAACTTCATCTCAGGTCATTTACCTTGTGTTCATCAATTTGGAACAAAATCGTGTCCAAAATAAGACTCGGCGGAGAAGCTAATGTCAAAGTTTGCTCTGCTTGGGTCAACCAATTGATGAAATCTTGAAGTGAATTGTGAAACTCTGTGGCTAGGTTGAGGGCCTCCTCCAGTTTAACCTGCACATAATGAGATAGTGGTCAATTGATCAACCTTCATAATTGCTACATGTCCATTGAAAGCACTCATTATTCTTTCCTCAAATTACAACACGAACTACACTTCAGAAATTTGCCTACGAGACATCTTGGAATTTATCAAGGTTACAAAATATGCTTGTTCGTTCTTTCTCTTTACTTTGTATTTAAAGTGAAGAGTATCAGGAGCGAGGAGTGGAACATTCTCCACTTTGGAATCCAGTACCAGCATCAGGTACTCTCAGTTTAGGTACAGCACTGTTCAATGCAGGTAAAGCTCCTTCTACTCTGCTCCAACAACATATCTCAACCTATTCCTCAGAAATGTCCATGCTCTCTATACTTCATCATACTTTTCCATTTCCCACAGCAAAGCAATTTCTATGATTCCCCTACCTGAGATCTTGTCTACAATGACCCAAGCATATTATTCAGTATTCAAATTCCATTTTCAATTTCATGTTTCCTTATTAAATGAAAAATTGCCTCATAATGCTTTGGGCTGTTTTACATTATTAAAGATGTTATATTAATGCAGTTGTTGTTTTAATTGAACTTGAAAATTATTCAGCGAAACTGCTTTAATGTATTAAAAACTGAGAAAAATATTTGAAACATTTTTACACAATTTCACATGAGTAAAATACACACTGATGTACCTTTCGTTCATTTAGTTTTACTTCAACCGATTCCCATCTTTCCTTTAGGTTGTTAATGCCTTGCTCCACGTTACTGTCATCAACACCCTTATAGCTCAGCTGCCCCTTATTTATCAGGTCCTTGTAGATCTCCTCTTTGCTTTCAAATGCAGCACAGAGTTCCTAGTTGAACATATATATTGCCTTGTTAATTGTGAGTGTTCACACATATACACATGTTTACACATTTACCATTGAGGACAAGTTGGAATACTTCATTTAGACAAAAGACAATAGGTGCAGGAGTAGGCCATTCTGCCCTTCGAGTCTGCACCACCATTCAATATGATCATGGCTGATCATCCTTAATCAGTATCCTGTTCCTGCCTTATCTCCATAACCCTTGATTCCACAATCCTTGAGAGCTCTATCCAACTCTTTCTTAAATGAATCCAGAGACTGGGCCTCCACTGCCCTCTGGGGCAGAGCATTCCACACAGCCACCACTCTCTGGGTGAAGACGTTTCTCCTCATCTCTGTCCTAAATGGTCTACCCCGTATTTTTAAGCTGAGATGTCCTAGTCCTAGTTGTAACTTATCTATGTTCACTTCTGACCTTGAACAAATAAGGCACATATTCACCATATTGCATAGTCTTGGACTTTATTCCTTTGGGTTTAGAAGGTGGTGGGGTAACCTTTTTTAAAAATGTTCACGGGATGAAGGAATTTCTGGCTAGACAGTGTGTATTGCATAACTCTGACTGTCCTGGAAAATGTAGCTATGAGCTGAACCTTGCTGCATTTCATATGGTGCGGGAACATCCACAGCACCATTAGGAAAAGAATTTCAGGATATTGACCCAGTGACCATGTCGGAACAGCGATATATTTTCCAGTCAGGATTGTATATGACTTGAAGGAAAACTTGCAGGTGATGATGTTCCCATGTATCTCCTGCCCTTGACCTTCAAGGTGAGGTGCTCAAAATGATAGATGGGTAGTCAGAATGAAATAGAACCAGGCTATGGAGGACTGAAATCAGAAAAAAAAATTCTCATAAATGAGGAATGAAATATGGAAGTGTTCCTCAGAGAGGATGTGAATTATGGCGAGGGAGGGGATGGGAGGTAGTGGTTGTGTAGTTGGACTTTTCAAAGCCAAAACTAGTAGATTGGTTGGGTATGAGTAGAAAAGGATATGGATCAGTGATGGGCAAATAGGTTATGATCTGAGTGGTCTAACTGGCTCATAGAATGGAATGGTCTCCATTTTTTCCAAATTCAATGACCTGTGTATTTATTGCTATGTGTTTGGAGTCACATGTAAACCAGATCAAATAAAATTGACAGATTTTCTTCCTTAAAAGGATATCAGCTAACTTGGTTTTTTTAAAATAACAATTGACGGTGGTTATGTAGTTTCTATTGGGTTAGCTTTTTCTTTCAGAGATTTATTGATTTGACTTTCATCAAATTGATGTTGAAAACTCATCTGGTTCACTAATGTCCTTTAGGGAACTAAATTTGCCATCTCACCTGGCCTGCCTAAAGGTGATTCCTGACCAACAGAAATATGGTTGATTCTTAATTACCCTGTTAAACAGTAAATCACTCAATTCAAGGGCAATCAGTGATGGGCAACAAATTCTAGCTTTGCCAGCAATGCCCACATTCCATGACAAAGTAAAGAATAAATAAAATGTGGTAGTTAATTTAACCAGAGCAAATTCCCACAAATATCAATGAAAAAATGTTGAAGAATCATCTTTAATGACACTTGTGAATGGTACATATCGACAACTAGGAAACCGCTTCCTTCTTTTCATCGCATGTGTCATGAAATCCTTCGCATGGTTTCACTTTCTGTGCAAAAGATGGCACCTTCACTGGTTCAGTAATTACAGTTAGATTGATGGCCTAGATTTACATGCTCAAGGCTCAGAAATCGGGCTTAAACTATGATTTTCTGATTCAGGTTACAATTGTGTTACAATTGAAAACAGTATTTTTTTTGCCTCCTTACAATGGAAGAAAATAGGTATAATATGCATTCATATAAATAAAAGTTAAAAATCACACAACACCAAGTTATAGTCCAACAGGTTTAATTGGAAACACACTGGCTTTCGGAGCACCGCTCCTTCATTAAGTGACAACTACCTGATGAAGGAGCGATGCTCTGAAAGCTAGTGTGCTTCCAATTAAACTTGTTAAACAATAACCTGGTGTTGTGTGATTTTTAACTTTGTGCACCCCAGTCCAACACCAGCATCTCCAAATCATATAAATAAAAGTTTTAGTTTCTATAATAACAAGAAATGCAAGCTTTCCAGTCTTCAGGAGAATTTTTCAAGTTGTACAAAAGGAACTTGAAAGATGGGGTCCCACTGAAGCCAGTGTTAGGTACTTTGCCCTCTTTTAGAAGCATCATTCAACACAAGTCACAGTGGCTCAGTGGTTAGCACTGCTGCCTCTCAGTGCCAGGGACCGGGTTCGATTCCAGCCTTGGGCGTCAGTCTGTACGGAGTTTGCACATTCTCCCCATATCTACGCGGGTTTCCTCTGGGTGCTCCGGTTTCCTTCCACAGTCCAAAGATGTGCAAGTCAGGTTAATTGGCCATGCTAGATTGCCCATAGTACTCAAGGATGTATAGGTGAGGGGCATTAGTCAGGGGAAAATGTAGAACAATACAAAGATGGGGAATGAGTCTGTGTGGGATATTCTTTGGAGTGTTAGTATGGACTTGTTGGGTTAAATGGCCTGTTTCCACATTGTATGGATTCAATTATTGATTCTATGAAGTCAATAAGATGCTAGAACATGACTGGGATTCACAATTCAAAGATGTTCACCAGAACAATGAGCACACAATTCAAATAAAGCAATATTTTCAGCACAAGAGCCTTTTGGCGTCATTAAGTAATGCAACTTTGTTCCTGTTCATTATTTAGACACACAAAATTCTTCCAGTTCTGTAACTAAACCATCTGAACAGCCTTTGTTACTGAACAATACGTACCAGATGAACGTTAAGCTGTTCCCTGGCAGTTTCTGGCAAACCTCCAACAGGTTTTGATGCTGACAGCTGACGGTCAATGTCTACCAGCCAGCGCTGCATATTTTCAATCTCGCTCTGGAAACCTTGAGCCTATATAATATAAAGAAACTACATTAATCTTCAGCTGACCAGAATATAAGAAACAGAAATCATCCCACCCCCGCAACCTAAATGATAACTGCAGTTTCTCTGAAAGCAATTTAGTTAAGGTCATTGATCTTGTCCAAGCTGTGATGCTGGGGGCAGCCAAGGCTAGCAAAGGCAACTTTTATTCAAAGGTGATGCAACTCTGAGTAGTGTCAAAGAAAGGGACAGTCTGAGAGCTCATCTTTACTCACTGATTATAGTCAGTTCACCCAGGAAGGCCATTAGACCAAGGGAGAATAAACTTGACTCACAGGAATGTGAGCAAGAACCTTTTCTTTAAAAACACAGTGAACGGTAATGACCTGTAACATGCTGCCCATGAGGACAGTAGAAACAACTAACATTTTCAAAAAGGAATTTGGATGGGCACTTGAGAAAAATAAACATACAGAGCTGCAGTAATTGAGTGAGGAGTGGAACTGATTGGACTGTTCCGAGGGGAGACAGCAGTGACTCAACGGTCAAACAGTCTCCATTTATGGCGCAACGCGAATAGCAGTGCGAGAGGAAAGGAACTAGGTCAGAACCATATTTCCAGTGGTTGGTGAGAAGCAGCTGAATTGATGTTCGTCCCTAAGCTATCAGGGACATCTTTTATTATGGGGAACTAAAGGGGAGAAGAAGAAGAAAGAATGTTCCTGGGCAGAAAAAAGGATTTGACATCAAGACATTCAACGTCTGTCCTCTTTAGATATTTAAATATTTTTCAGCCTTGATTCCAATAGTAATATAATCAGGAACAGAATCTCTCTCCCACTCTCTTAGTTGGTGATAGTAAACCAGCCCAAAACTAAAAGCTATGAATTAATTTTGATTTGTATCACTGGTTTTGAAGTATCCTGAATCTTACTCTCATACATTACTATTGCTCTCCATCATGTTCACCTGAGAGTTGGATTCCTAAAGCCCCAGTTAAGATTTTTGCAATTGCAGTTTGTAGTACCTTTCAGTCTGGGCTCAAGCCAGCTTGTGACGAATTCGTGACCCTGCCTTACCTGGATGAGAGAGTATTGCAGTTGCTGTTGCCGTTGCTCTGTTTGTTCCAGGACATTGTTCCAGCGCTGGTTCAGGATTTCTAGCTTGCTCTGCAGGCTGCTGGCTTCTTCCCCATCACTCGATTCGAGCAGATCGTTTCCAGCTTTGTTCACAGTTTCCACAGTGGACTTGTGCGCGAGGACATCGTTCTGTAGAACCTAAAGTATAAAAGGCATTTGTAGCAGATTTGAGTCACGACTCTGGCAGTCCAATGAGATGTGAATCACAGAAGTCAATAATAGTATCAGACTTGGTTCTGAATTGGTGACTTCAAAACAGGGCACTGGAGAAATGATAAAATTGGGCTCACTAACAGGGCAGAAAGCAGCCTCAGCACTTCAATCACAATCCAGCAACTCCAGTCAGATGTATTTATGACCACTAGACTCCAGAGCTTGAGCTCTTGGATGACCACATAGTTGGTAGCCAGTGAATGCTAAGACACACATTAAAAATGTTTTTTGAAAACAAATTCTACTATTAGAAAGGAATGGTGAAAAGTAGTGAGAAAAAAAAAGTGACCAACAGTTAATTAGCTGGGGGGTGGTCACACCACAAATGTTGGTGAGAAGCAGCTTCAGCTTTGTACAATGCAAATTAAATCTTAAACCTTAATGGACTCCAAATTGAGCCAGAATAACAAACTCTTTCAGGGAGTGCCTCTTCCGCAAGGATCAGGCCTAATCTCTAGCTTTCGCTTGCACTTGTACTGAAAACACAGTGTTGGAGTGACATAAAAGCACTCAGCTGGGAGTATAAGACATAGTTACTTCTTGAAAATATAATACCAGCTATACTGACCTTGTTTCCTAAAACTGCACACCAAGTAGACAACTTGTCGCAGAAAGCTTCCATTAAAATAATTTAGCAATGCATTGTTGCACTTTCCCTTTCCTTCATAAAAAAGCCTCTTTGCCACATTAAAATACATATGCAAATATATAATCGCAAAACATTATAAACACAAGTGAAATGGTTGACAAGGTTTTGGGATTCCTTCCCAGCATGTTCAGTTCCTCTGGTTCCCTGACCTAGCATCTGTGATGTTTCCTCTTTTAGGTAATGACTGACCTGCGAGGCATTCCCAGCACTCTTTATTCTTACTGTCTGTAACGTCGATAGGCTCAAAGGTTGCACTGCCCATTTCATCCATTACCAGGTCAAATGTTATGGTGACTCTGTCACACTGCTTGTTTGAGAACAGAGTGAAGCAACACAACTTTAAGTCAATGAGATCATGAATCAACATATTGGATTTTAGACAGGACAAACTGTGAACACATTAGCAACTAGGTTGTTGGTTTAAAAAAGCAAATTGAATGGGAATTGGATTATGGTGCAAAAAGCAGGACTTTGGGACTAAAAGCTAGCACAGTGGGCTGAATGGCTTCTATCTATGTTGTATTATTCTATAATTAACTGATTACATAAATTGCAAGGATGCAATTCACATTTTGGCAGTGGCGGGGTGGGGGGGGGGGGTGGGTAAAGGCTAATTATATTAAATGGCCAGCCTGCGATTCTGACTGACAACAACTCAGAAGATGAATTTCTGTTCTGTTTGAGGTAGACTTAGGGCCTGCTTTCTCATCCCGATCCAGAGTAAATACTTAAGCACTTCGCTGTGTGATTCAGCAAATAATCATCAAGGGCCTGTCTTCCGACAAAGAACTTAAGATGGCAAATTGCATGTTATCCTGACAATTGAAGACTTAAAAACTGAAATGCCAGTGATACAGAAAAATTGCATTACATACGTGATGTTTAGCAATTGCGATTTCAATGGCTTTAGGATCTCCACCAACAGCTTTCTGTTCATTTAGTAGCTCCTCGGTGTGGGTCAGCCAAGTCATCAGCTCATCCAGGGCATGCTGGAACTGTCCCAGAGCTAACAGAGCACCTTCCAGTTTATGCTGCAGTTACAAATAAATTAGCAATTTTATCACAATGTATTCGAAACCACTTAAACCTATGGAATCATTAAAATCAAAATGAACATGTGCAAGTTCAATCTGGAACGAATTAGGTGCCTTTTCAAGGGATAACTAAATTTTTCATTTGTTAAATCACTCAGACACAAGAGTAAGCATTATAATGATCACTTTAGCTTCGATTTGATACCCAATATTAAAAGGTATAGAGTTTGGTAATAGATAATACTTTAGGTTGTGCCTTTAAGATGAGAAGGTGTTTGGGGGAATGGGATGGTTAACATACATTGGTCCCTAGGGCATCACAGACATACTTACTTGTCTGTTGACAATTTTCTCATCCAGATTTTCCCAGAGATGTTTCAACTCATGAAGAGGTTCCTGTACAACACGCTTGTCATCATCTTCACTCACTTTCTTCAGTAACAGTTCTCCCTGATGGTTCAGTCGCTCCATCTCTATTTGCTGCTGGTATGCCTCGGTCTTAAATTGCTGGTAAAAATTCAGAAATGTACAAATATCACAGGGTCTGCATCTGTGTCAACAATGCTCCTTTCAAATTCACACAAATTTAGCAACTACTAAAACCATAACTGACACTGATCTTCAATGCTGTTCATCTACACAGCTGCAAATAATAGATTTACATACCTTGAGTTCAGCAATTTGTTGCTTCACTGTTTCAAGATCTGTACCAATTGGAGGTAGAGTATTTAACTTAGTCTCTGCAATATCCATCCAATCAAACATGGCCTGAATTTAAAACAGAAAACAGTAGATATATTTTGTGGATCAGCATATCCAATATAATATCTGACTGCAGTAGGCTGAGGCAGTTTTATAAAGGATTTTTGTGGCTCGCAGTGATTACTGATGCTTGGACGGGAGTTTATTTTTAGAATTCCTACAATGTGGAAACAGGCCATTCTGCTCAACACATCCACATTGAGTCTTCAAACAGCATCCTACCCAGGGACTATCCTTCTCCTTTATTCCTGCAACCCTACATTTTCCATGGCTAACACACCTAACCTACACAACCTTGGACACTCTGGGCTAATTTAGCATACCAATCCACCTAACTTACACACCTTTTGACTGTGGGAGGAAACCAGAGTATCTGGAAGAAACCTACTCAGACATGGGGAGAGTATGCAAACTCCACAGGGACAGTCATCCAAGGGTGGAATCGAACCCAGGTCACTGGCGCTGTGAAGGATCAGTGCTAACCACTGAGTCACTGTGCCACCATGAAGAAAATTACTGGGATCTGCTTTAGTCATGTTTGTTCTTAAATGGTGGTGTGTTCCATCATACTATTCCTGCACAGTAAAATTTATTTCATTTGTATAAAGCATTGAATCTTGTGAATTTACTCTATGAATTAGGAACTGGGATTTTAATTCTATCTACTTTTACAACCTGGACCCTAAGTGAATTGTAACAAATTTGGGAACCTCACCCAGATCCATAACAATATTTAGCTGGATTGGAGTTAAGTGAATTTTTTTTAAGTGTCCACCGTTTAAGACTTGTCTAGACCTGGATGTCTCAGAATCAAATCAAAATCACCAAAAACTGAAAAGGAACTCAAATCTCAAACAGATTGTCATCAGGATCAGATTTGCTCAATTTTCTCAGGCTGCAGTGCTTTCTACAATCAATGCCCACCTGAAGACTGGTTTCCTGAACTGAAGTGCAGAATACAGGCTGGATTCTCCTGTCACTGTATCTGCCAGAATGGGATTCGTTGGGTTTCTATTTTGGTACAAGATGTGCCTTTAAGAAGAATTTGTTGTGCCCTGTTTCTTTTGAAAGCAAGTGTGGTAAGCTTGGAGTCGAGCTGTCTGCTCTGAGCTTAGCAATGTAGCTAGCTTTTTTAAAAAAGTTGGAACAATTGAAGCAGCACGAATGGGTGAGATTCTCTTGATGTTCTTTCCTCCTGGCATGCAAATTGCATGTGAGACAATCTATTTTACTGAATTTGTCTTTGCCAAGGATGTGTTTATGGGTTGTTACTATATTGGAACAGTTACTGTTTAGTAGCTAAATAATGTGTTATTGCTAAGTCTTCCAATAGAGATAAGTTACTTCAATTCTTCTTTCTTTTGTTTGTATTTTAACTACAGTGTAAGAATAAAGTGTGTTGGCATCAAATCCAATAATCTGACAAATCAAATTGCATCCAGAACTCAATGCTTTTAAAAATAAGATGATGTTGGGGTCGAGGCTGTCTTTTTAGCGTATTTTGAGGGGGTTTAGTCTGGTCCATAATAATTTGGAGAGGAAGATTTCATGGCTGAAATTTCCACCCAAATTCCTGCCCATTTGTTTAGCTGGATGGGTGGTGATGTGGCAAGCTTCAATATTAGTGAGGAACCCTCTCCACTGCATTTTCTTCTCATAGAGTCATTCAGCATGGAAACAGGTACTTTGGCCTGACTCATCCATGTTGCCCTATAATGTACTGTCCAGAGACTGGATTGCTTAGAGATTTAATATATTCAGAGGAATCACGGGTCACTGCAATTATAGAGTACAATTCAAAAGTAACACAGAGCAAGAAATTTAATGCATTATCACAAGCCGCAGAGTTAAAAAGTATTACTTTCATATGACTGCACCTGTAAAGTAGTTTCTCTTTATCCTGTTAGAAAACTTTTGTAGTCAGTTGATTTTACATTTAAATGGAAATTTTTTTGTTATTCTGGGGATCAAGTGTCTGTATACAAGCTGGATAACAACATCAAACCATTTTACCTGGAGTGCATCCTGGAACTGAACAGCCTCTTGCATTGCTTCATCCAGCCTGTCAATGCGATCTTTCCATGCCTTGTTCAGAAAGTCCCAGGTACAATTCAGCTACAAATAGAAAACAGACAACATATTTAACCTTAACATACTTTTAACCAAAAAGCCATAACTGCTAAAAAAAAAACCCTTCCAGGCACATTTTCCTCCCTGTATCCTACCCCATTTCACTATTCCTGACAATGCCAATTTTTGGCAAAAAGTGAGGACTGCAGATGCTGGAAACCAGAGTTTAGATCAGAGTGGTGCTGGAAAAGCACAGTAGATCAGGCAGCATCCGAGGAGCAGGAAAATTGATGTTTCGGACAAAAGCCCTTCATCAGGAATAGAGGCAGGAAGCCTCCAGGGTGGAGAGATAAATGGTGGGGGTGGGGCTGGGGAGAAGGTAGCTAAGAGTGTAATAGGTGAATGGGGGTGGGGATGGAGGTGATAGGTCAGAGGGGAGGGTGAAGCGGATAGGTGGGAAGGGAGATTGGAAGGTAGGACAGGTCATGAGGACAGTGCTGAGCTGGAAGGTTGGAACTGAGGTCAGGTGGGGGGAGGGGAAATGAGGAAACTGGTGAAGTCCACATTGATGCCTTGGGGTTGAAGTGTTCTGAGGCAGAAGATGAGGCGTTCTTCCTCCAGGCGTCAAGTGATGAGGGAGTGGCGGTGGAGGAGGCCAGGACCTGCATGCCTTCGGCAAATTGGGAGGGGGAGTTGAAATGTTGGGCCACAGGGCGGTGGGGTTGATTGGTGCAGGTGTCCCAGAGATGTTCCCTTAAATGCTCTGTGAGGAGGCATCCAGTCTCCCTGTGACCGCATCGGGAGCAACAGATACAATAAATGACATTGGTGTATGTCCACTTTGATGGATGTGGAAGGCTCCTTTTGCTGAGTAGAAAATGTTACCAGTTTGCATTCATTGCAGTGAATGTTAATTATCTAATCATACAGAGGGATTTCAGAGCTGAAACTGAGCTCAATGTGGAGGCAATAGCCTGGCAGCTGGGGTCAGTGGGTGCCAATGCCAATCAGAAATCGAAACCAAGTTGCTTTACCTCTCCTGAGGAGTACTGAGAGCGATTATACTGACCTCATGTTGAGATAACCTGATTCAGCTCAACCCAAAGATTGTGTTTGGAAATCTACTTGGTTACATGACCTAATGGTATAGTTATGCATTAAGTAACCGGTGGACCTAATCAGCTTGGGGGCTTTTTTTAGATCAATGTTTCGTCTGTGGCCAAGTCGGTAACACTTTTGCATGTAAGTCAGGAAGTTGCATCTTCAAGAACAACTTCAGAGACTTCAACACATAATCCAGGCTGACACTGCAGTCCAGTCGTGAGGGAGTGCTGCAAAGCTGATAGGACGTCTCTCATTGTGACATTAAAATGAGGTCCCCTCGGGGGATTTGGCAGGTGGTAATTATAAAGAGACAGGGCGTATGGTCTGTGTCCTGGCCAATATTTATCTTCTATCTGGTCACCAGAACATTATTATCTCTGGAGACTTGCTATGCACAAATTGGCTTGTCATGTTTCCTCCATTCCAATAGGGACTGTTCTTCCAAACTACCTCATTTGTTGTAAAGCACTTTTGCTGGTCATGACAAATGATCTACAAAATGAAATAAAACCTCACAAATGTGTCATCAGTAATAGGTAAGCACTCCCACTCCCACCTGGCTAAACAAAAGGAAATTCAGCACCTCAGACTATTTCCAGAAGAAAGCCAGAATCAAAAAACAGCCTGCCCTCTACAACAGGTTCATCATGGCCAATATCTTATTGGGAATAACAGGGAATCAAGAGTCTGGTAGAATGAGGAAAGAAAACAAATTAATATGTTGCTGTTGCTGCTTGGCAGGAGATTGGTGGTTGTTGTTGTATGCCACATTTGTCTGTTGTGCATCATCCTCATTAGAAGTAAAATAAGTTAGGACTGGATAAATTACTGGGATTTAGTGGTGACAAGCTCCCTGGACCTGATAAGCTGCTTCCTAAGTTTTTAAAGGAAAAAGCTGCAGAAATTGTAGATGTATTGACTTTGATCTTCCATAAATACTTATATTCTAGATCTGGTACAAAGGATTGGAATGCAGCAATCACAATCCTGCTGTTTAAGATAGAAGGAAGAAAAAAAACAAGGAACTACAGGAAAATTTGTCTAATATCAAACAGCAGGAGGCAAAATGCTAAAACTGATTATGAGGGATTTGGTAACAGGGAACCTGAAATTCAGAATGGTCAAATATTCCACAAACAGACCGAACACATGACTGCAAATGAATGTTGGGACTATGCAGGGGTCCTGATGTCCAGACTGATGTGGGAATTGACTGGGATGTTTAAACTTCTAAGGAGTTGATATCTTGCTGTCAACACTCCACAAGTGTCTCAGATTCTGAACTAGAGTCAGAAGCTTGAGATAGTTCTAAAGTATGTACCTGAATGGTCACCCAGGTTAGACAGATGGAAAAAAAGTGTAACGTGTTGCTAACTCTGCAATTGATTCACCCATCCTCAAAATACAATCAGACTACATCTTGCCCAGAACCAACTACCCCTTCACACCTGACTCAAGTACCCACTCATCTACTTATACTCCTCCTCGTTCACCCTACTTACCCACTAGCATTAATATTGGTTCTTTAAACTTAAAAGTTGGCAACTAGTCTTGCAAAAAGGGCTCTCCTCACTTCACCACATTTCCTGGCTTGAGGGGATTGTCCTATGAGGAGAGATGGAGTAGACGAGCCCTATATTTCTGGAGTTTAGAAAAGCAGGGATAATCTAACTGAAGCATAAAATTCAACAGAAGCTCAGCAAAGTCTGGGAATTCCAGAACACAAGGTCATCATCATCTCAGAATAAAGATTAGGCACTTTGATCAGGGATAAGGGGAAATGTCTCCACTAAAAAGTTGTGAATGTTTGGACTTCTCAGACAGCTGTGGATGCTCAGTCATTGTGTATATTCAAGGAGGTTCACAGATTTTTATTTTGTGCACTAAAATGAAGGGATAAAGGCTAGAATAGTAAAGTCTGGTCGCCTCACTTTAGGAAAGATGTGGAAGCTTTGGAGAGGGTGCAGAGAAGATTTACCAGGATGTTGCCTGGAATGGAGAGTAGGTCGTACAAGGATAGGTTGAGAGTTCTCGGCCTTTTCTCGTTGGAACGGCGAAGGATGAGGGGTGACTTGATAGAGGTTTATAAGATGATCAGAGGAATAGATAGAGTAGACAGTCAGAAACTTTTTCCCCGGGTACAACAGAGTGTTACAAGGGGACATAAATTTAAGGTGAAGGGTGGAAGGTATAGGGGAGATGTCAGGGGTGGGTTCTTTACCCAGAGAGTGGTGGGGGCATGGAATGCGCTGCCCGTGGGAGTGGCAGAGTCAGATTCATTGGCGACCTTTAAGCGGCATTTGGATAGGTACATGGATGGGTGCTTAATCTAGGATAGAAGTTCGGCACAACATCGTGGGCCGAAGGGCCTGTTCTGTGCTGTATTGTTCTATGTTCTATGTTCTAACCATAATCTTGTTGAGTTGTGGAGCAGGCTTTATTGGCCAAATGGTCTGTTCCTGCCCCAATTTCAAATGGGAAGTTCTAATTTCTAACGGCTGTCAATTCCAAGTTGAGTGATGCTTTCACTCATCATTATTAAAAGAAGTGGCTGCTCAATATTTCTCCATGTGAATGAACACAATCTCAACAGACCAATTAACTTGCTGACAATGAGCCTTCACTCATCACATAGAATGTGAAGTTGCCCTTCACAATGCATCACAAAACATCGTAAGCATCCTCTTTCTGAGCTGGCTGGTTTCAATAGAAAATGGTTCTCCCAGACACACGCATGCACACCTCGTCTATATTTTTCTTCACCACGGGTTTATCGGGCTCTCCACAGGCTGCAGTCAACTCGGCTCCAAGATTCTGAACTATCTCCAGTTCCTCCTGTAGCCCATCAACTTCTTCTTTGATGGTCTAGAAAAGAAAAATTAAATCAAATAAAATGTAAGAATCTACAGAAATGAGAACAATCTTACAAAGTAAGCAGTGCTCCCTCTAAATTTAAAATTACTCTTCCCAAGATGGTCTACATTCTCAAAAACTTTTCTCCTACACTTCAAGAGAAACATTTTTCCAATTCCCTCTTAGATTATGGTTCCACAGCTGTCAGTAGCCTTGAGATCCCCTGCCCAGGTGTCAATACACATATATACAGAAATGGATTAGTTGTGGAACATAACTATTCATTAATGTGTCCTTGCAGAGTCCTTTCTCTCAAGTGTCGGGTATCTTCACACGATTAAAAATCAATTTAAATTTTACAGGCTTTGTGTGATTCCAGGGGAATTTGAATGCACATTAAGATTATGATAATTGAGAAAGAAACAGAATTCTAACATTGCCCAACAGGGGAGTAAATCCTATCAATTCAATAATGTGAATCAATCAGGTTGTCAGGCAGACTTTGGACTTGGTTGGAAAAACAGACGAGTGTTACAGCAAGTGGGAGTTATCACTCCCAATGACAACTCTTGCAACCTTCTCTCTTCCAGATCTACCATCGCCATTTTTAGCACATAGAGAGCTACAGTCCAAGAATAAAATAATATTTCACCCCACTACCTTCAATCCCAAGTTTCGATTTCTTCAGATCAATGCACAAAGGCATACCTTTGACAATCAACTGCCGAAGTATGCCACAGTATGATTTGTTTTAATTTAACTATAACTACAGCAAGAGGCATCTAACTTAGCTTGATCAGGGATTGAACTCGTACTACTGGCATTAATATGATCCACATACTCACTGTCTAGCCAACTGAACTAATTGGTTCCCCCATTATGAAATCACATATTAGAACACAGACTTGTACATCAGGGGAACAGGCCCTTCAGCCCGTATTTTAAAATATTATAAAAATATAAAACAATTCCCTCAAGAAAGAATGGTATACACATTTACAGCTTACATAGTCACTTTAGGGTGTAGGTTTGCTCACTGAGCTGTAGGTTTGATATCCAGACGCTTCATTACCTGGCTAGGTAACATCATCAGTGGCGACCTCCAAGTGAAGCGAAGCTGTTGTCTCCTGCTTTCTATTTATATGTTACCTAGCCAGGTAATGAAACGTCTGGATATCAAACCTACAGCTCAGTGAGCAAAGCTACACCCTAAACCTCAACCTGAGCTACAAACCTTCACAAACCTTGCAATTACATAGTCACTATTTACGCATAGAACACCTAGGATATTTTCCCAATGGATGGTGCAAGAATCTACCGGAACAAAGGCCAGCAGGTTTCCTAACCTCCAGAGCCTCTTGCTGTTCTTTAACAACTGATGGGTCTATCCCGGGTTCCTCCAGTTCTCGGATTAAGTCCTGGGTGTCTTTAATGGTGACAATCAGAGCAGAATGATCGCACCAGAATTTTTCAGCCAGGTCCATCACATCGAGCAGCTTTGCTTCCCGTTCCTCTGCCCGTGCTTTGATGTCAGCCCAGTAGAAAACCATCTTGTCCAACTGGTCTTGAACAGCTGAAAGTACAAAAGTCTCATCAGAAAGAAGTTGCCCATTAGGCTTATGGGTGAGAAAGCATGGTTGAATGGTCATGTCATTGGATGGGTTGTTCAAAAGTGTGCACTAATAATTTACAAAATCCAATCGACAGAACCGCTATCGGTAAATTTAAATTAATTTTTAATAAACCTGTAAGTATATACGTCATCAATAAACATGACCATGTTGTGAAAATCTGACTAGTTCACACAATGCCCTTGAGGCAGGAAGCAGGCTTTTCTTCCCCAGCCTGGCCTGCATGTGGCTGCAGTCGCTCTCCAGTGTTAACTGTCCTCTGAAATAGTCTCGCAGATCCCTCAGCTTTATTAAATATTGGGAGACAGACAATAACTGCTGACCCAGCTAGGGTTTCCCAGAACCTCGGAATTACTTAAAAACGCTGGTTAGAAATGCTGGAGTTTTAATAATGGACAGTGTTCTGTTGGACTTTGATTTGAGATTTCCATTTTAAAATGGATTTAGTAATAAACTGATATGCATAATTAGTCATCATATCTTACTAGCCAGTATTTAATACATCCATTCAATGAATTATAAACAGACAAAAATCAAAGCAGTGATATCAAAACTACCTTTTGCACAGAAATCTTTGTCAGCTCCTTCAGAACGTCCAATCAGATCATCGCCTCGCTGCTTAAGGGTTTCAAATGCTGGTTGCAACTTCTCGAGTTCCATGGTCACATTCTTGTTTTCGCTGATCTGCTCTCGGATTTTCTCCACCTCAGCAGAGATGGAAGGTGGTTGTTGCAATCTGACGGCAATGCGCTCCAGGGCTTCGAGCATGGGGCTAATCTTGTCATGGAACTACAAGAGGGTGGGAAGATTAGGGTCATTAATAGCACTCATCAGAGTATAGAGCCTGGAGTACAAAGAGATGTGTGGCCACATGCAGTCTCTCCTCACCAACGTCTTAACGATAAAGGTACATTCTCTTCAACATGTCTTGTCTTAACTTTTGCAATGTCTTTTATCAACTTCTAAAGCTCCATACGTGGAGAACCCACTGCATTCCCTTTCTCTGTTTGCCAGATAATTTTATGAAAGCACAATAACCTTCAATAAGCTTATGCTGACTGGGTCTGGATTAACCCTAATCTTCTGAAGAAATTATTAAATCTATCCCTATCATAGACTCTTGTGCCCACCATTTTCCTAGGTTCCTTGGCCTAAGAATGAACTAGGGCACTTAGGAGCCAGGAACTTGGAGACTGTACTCCGGAATAGTGCCGGCCTCAATTATTAAGGGGTTTAAGGACATTTCAATGGATCCCATTCTGGACACTGTAGCTACCTAATGACCATGATATTTGCTTATTTGTAGCAGCTGAGGAAGTGCTCCATGTTACTCAGTGGCAATCCACATTACTTTAATATCATACCCAAGTGGACATCCCACAGAGTACAGAGAAGGATACAGCACAGAAGGAGGCTATTCATCACCTCATGTTTGTGCTGGCTCTGGGACAGAGCTATCCCATCAGTACTAGCTCTATGCTCTTTTTCAAATAGCCTTGCAGTTTTTCTCTCCAAATTAGTAGCTATTGGCACAGATTCCCTGGTTAACATGTGAGCCCTGGGACTGAGTGGTAGCTCCTACTGAATTTTCAGAGGTTGGCACAACCAACCCAATATAGCTTTCTGCCAATTAACACCCAATGTACCTTTTCAGCAAAGGATTAGTGAGAAGCAAGCTTGTGAAAGTAAATTCAACATATCCAGTTACTTTAGGGGGTTACATTGGAAAAAATGCACCATAATAAATTACGAGTCAGAGAAGTAGCTGTAAACGTGTGAGGGAAACAGACGGATGGGGCAGGGGGAAAAGAGGGACAGACAAGGGCAAAGGTGAAGACAGACAGATGGGGTTGGGGAGGATGAGAAGAGAGACAGACTGGGTAAGGGCAGAGGAAGAGAAACAGACAGGATTGGGGGGGGGGGGGGGGGGGGGGGTTTGGGGGGAGAGAGACAGAGTCAGCTGGGGTGAGAAACCGGGAAATAGAGACAAATAGGGCGAGGGGAGGACAGAGACAGAAGGGTTGGTGCAGGAGTTGGGGGGCGGGGGGGAAAAAGAGAGACAGACAGAAAAGAAGAAACACAGAGAATGACAGGAAGAGGAAAGGCAAAGAGAAAAAAACAAAAATCAGGAAAAGGCTGGGCTGGGGACATAAGTGGACAAACAAAGTGCAGGATTACAACCCAAGTTTCATCACTTGCATCATAAATGAAGAAAAGTTTATCAGTAACCTAAGAAACATTAGAACTAATGCCTTATGACTCACAACTAGGAAAAACAGAATTCCAAATTAAGAAAACCTTTGGTGTTCAGGCATTTAGCATAGCAAGTTCCAGAAACATCTCTCCTTAGGGAGAAATTAAGATAGCTGGAAAGTGTAGAAGCAATTCACACTGGGTATGAGTATGTAAGCTACAATGCACATGAGCATTTTCCACTGGTTATCCAATACTTTTCACCACAGTCAGACAGACAAGCAGCTTCAAATGTTAAACTTATCAGTTAGTAGATTAGAAGAAGGTAAGTCAGAAAGCTCTTTTTCAAACTGGCATTTTTAACGGATGCATAAATCATTTTGATGGCTAATGATCAATGTGAACAACTAATTACAATGTAATTATTTTTAAATAAAATAATTAAATAAATTACAAGTGACAATATTAAAACCAATAAAGGCACGGGAGGAAGCACACACACAATAACAAATGTTTAAGCTCACCTCCAAAACCTTGTTGATCATTTTACGCCACAACACAATGTTTGGGAAAGTTAAAAGTTTTATTGATGATATGGAAACAGAAAGGTGACAGTTGAAATGAGAGATAAAAAGAAAATAAAAGTTAATTTCAGAAATTTGTAGTTTAAAAAAATATGGAAGATAACCAAATGAAAAGTTATGAAAGGGTAAGAGGGTAAGTTGCTGGAGATGATTCTGAGTCAGGATTTACATGCATTTGGAGAAACAAGGACTGATTAGGGATAGTCTGCATGGTTTTGTGCATGGGAAATAGTGATTACAAACGTGATTGAGTTTTTTGAGGATGAGTTTTTTGAGGATGTAACCAAACAGATAGATGAAGGCAGAGTGGTAGACAATGTCTACAAGGGCTTTGGTAAAGCCTTTGACAAGGTTCCACATGGTAATCTAAAGTTAGATCACATGGGATTCAAGGTGATCTTGCCAACTGAATACAAAATTGGCTTGATGGTAGGAGACAGAGGGTGGTGGTGAAGGGTTGCTTTTCGGATTGGAGGCTTGTGACCAGTGGGGTTCCACAGGGATTGGAACTGAGCCCACTTTTGTTTGTCATTTATATGAACAATTTGGGTGAGAATTTAGGATGAATGGTTAGCAAGTTTGCAGATGACACCAAAATTGGGGCATAGTGGACAGTGAAGAAAGTTATCTAAAATTACAAAGCCATCTTCATCAATTGGGTGAATAGGCTGAGGAGTGGCAGATAGAGTTTAACTTGGATAGATCACAGAATCCCTACAGTGTGGAAACAGGCTGGACTTGAACCCAGGTCCCTGGTGCTGTGAGGCAGCAGTGCTAACCACTGAGCCACCATGCTGCCCACAGATAAATTCAAGGTATTGCATTTTGGTAAAACAATCAAGGGCAGGACTTATACAATTATGGGTATGGCCCAGGGTAGTGCTGTAGAACAAAGAGAGGGTGAAGATACATAATTCTCTGAAGTTTGCATTGCAGGTAGACAGGGTGGTTAAGAAGGGGTTGAGCATGCTTGCCTTCATTCCTCAGGTCACTGAGTATAGGAGTTGGGACATTATGTTGAGGATTGTGCAGGATGTTGGTCAGGTCTAATCTGAAGTAGTGTGTGCAGTTCTGTTTGCCCTGCTACAAGAAGAATATTATTAAATTGGAAAAGGTTCAAAATCAATTTACCAGAATGTTACTGGGAATGGACGGGTGTCCTTACAAACGTTTATAATATCACGACAGGCATAGATAAGTTGAGTAGCAATGGTCTAGTGGGCAGCACAGTGGATCAGCAGTTAGCACTGCTGTCCCACAGCACCAGGGAGGTGGGTTCAATTCCAGCCTCAGGTGACTGTCTGTGTGGAGTTTGCAAATTGTCCCTGTGTCTGCATGGGTTTCGTCTGGGTGCTCTGGTTTCCTCCCACAGTCCAAAGATGTGCAGGTAAGGTGAACTGGCCATGCTAAATTGCCCGCAGTGTCCATGGATGTGCAGATTAGGTGCATTAGTCCGGAGAAATGTAAAGCAATAGGATAGGGAAATGGGTCTAGGTGGGATACTCTTCGGAGGGTCAGTGTGAACTTGTTGGGCCAAATGGCCTGTTTCCACACTGTAGGGATTCTATGATTCTATTCCCAAGGGGCGTGGTTGGAGTTGGGGTTCAAAACCAGGGGGCATATTTTTCAGGTGAGAGAAAAACTTGGAAAGAACATGCGGGGCAACATTTTACACAGAGTGGTTCATGTGTAGAATAATATACCAGAGGAAATGGTGGATGCAGGTTAAATTACAACATTTAAAAGACGTTTGGATAAGTACATGAATAGGAAAGGTTTGGAGAGGTATGGCCCAAACGCAGGCAAATGGGACGAGTTTAATTTGGGAATGTGGTCGGCATGGGCTAGTTGGACCGAAGGGTCTGTTTCTATGCTCTATGACTCTTTGTCTCTCTGAATGACATTAACTACTTAAAACACACTGGGCAAGAGGATCATAGGTAACAGAACAGATTGCATCAACACTTGCTGTGGATTTCATGTCATGTGATATCACAAACTCCTTTTCGAACAGTTTGATTTTATAGATATCAATTTAAGTTCTACCACTTTCCATTTTAGTTTAACAGAAAGCTGTCATATGGAAAATAGCAGCAACAGGGTCAGTTTAATGGTTATGCAGTTCATACCTGAGTGGATTGAGAAATGGCTTCGTCCAGTGAGGTGGCTCTTCGTTTAACGTCCTCTTTGATCTTACTGTAAAGTGCATCAGCTGCTGTGTACTTCTGCTGAATGCCCAAACCTTCCCGAGGGCTTAACTCCAGTAATTGAGGTCCAGTTTTATTCATCTTATCTATGTGAGGCTTGTGTTCTGCTATCAGCTCCCGCAGTTGCTGAAATAGAATAAAGCATCTGTCTATATTTAAAACAAGCGTATTCCCATTAAAGTTGCCTTATCCTGTTAGGAGTACTTGTCACAATTTCAAATACGTAGTGAGTGGATAACAGTACCTTTCCATGTACAGATGCAAGAATATACTGGACTTTAATATTTACAATGACAGAATAACATGTCATATAAGACAAGAGATCTGTTTTGTTGGGAAATTGGAAGCACAGTGGAAGTATTTTGCACATATTATGTTTCCAAAGTTTGGTTATGTCCTTTACATCTACATTATCTGCACCAAACTAATTAAGGTATAGTGCAAAACCAGGCAAAAATGAGGATTGCAGATGCTGGAGATCAGAGTCAAGGTTAGAGTGGTGCTGGAAAAGCACAGCAGGTCAGGCAGCATCTGAGGAGCAGGAAATGTCAATTTTCCTGCTCCTTGGATGCTGCCTGACCTGCTGTGCTTTTCCAGCACCACTCTAACAGTGCATAACCAGGCCGTTCAGCCTAACTGGACTCTGTGCTCCACATAAGCTCCTCCCTATTCTCTTCAAGATACCCGGTCAACACATCCTTCTCTTTTCTCCTTCACATGCTTATCCAAACATCCCCTTTAACATATCCAAGGTGCACCAATTTCTTGTAGGAGTGAGTTCCACATTTTACAGCACTCGTGGGTAAACAAGCTGCTTTTGAATTTCCTACTGGATCTATTCTTGATTATCATATATTAATGAACACATATTCCAGTCTCCCTCACAACTGGAAGTATCTTAAAACCATAAGGATACGCAAAATAGGAGCAGCAGTAGACCATAAGCCTCCTTCAGACTATGATTTGGAGATGCTGGTGTTGGACTGGGGTGTACAAAGTTAAAAATCACACAACACCAGGTTATAGCCCAACAGGTTTAATTGGAGGTACACTAGCTTTCGAAGCACTGCTCCTTCATCAAGTGGTTGTCGAGGGCACAATTGTAAGGCTATAAATTCTGTGCCTTTATTTATAGCCGTAGCTGTATCTCAATTTAAATTGCACTTTGCCACAGATCCACATCTCCTACGATTTTTCTGAGTCCGAAAATCCCTACTTAATAAGGGAGTATCCACATCCCTTTGAGATACGGAATTCCAAAAACTGATAACACTCTGAGTGAAGGTACTGTTCCTCATCTCAGTCCTAAGTGACAGATCTCCTATCTGGAGTCCATGTCTATGATCTATACTAACAAGTTTTGAGAAGATTTGTAGCTCAGATTGATGATGAGTATGTACGTTAGCTCACTGAGCTTGATCTATCCTCTCCAACTAGAGGAAACAGAATCACTGTGTCGATTAAGCACTAACCTCACCGCTTATCCGTCATGGGGGTAAATCTCATCTTCACCAGTGATGTGATGATAGCGTGCAGTGAATTGGCAATCAATTTTTTAATGGTGTTCAATCACTTTTTTTCACTGAAGTTCACAATATGGTAGTTGAAACTGTTTTTGTAGACCACATCCTTGTTTGGATTTAAAAGTGCTGCCTAAATTTTTCAAGTTAGTGGAAAATAAAAATGCATGGAAAATCAGTGTTTTCCTAATGATTGTTTCATTCTCTGCATACTTCAAAGAGATCAATCTTGTTCCTCTGAAGACCAAAGAGTGTAACTCCATTCCACCCAATCTCTTGATATCTACCCTATCATAGGTAACCCTTAATCTTCTCCTAACAAGCAAAATAAAACAAGCTTTTCTGATGATTATAATCACTCAGTTCTAACACCATTACTGTGAATTTGATGTGTACCTAACTATGAAGTTCAATGTGGACGATTCTTCCATATCTAGATACCCCATCTCTGATTAAATAATGGGGATCACTTAACAATGTAAAAATATTTCTATCAAAATTGAAAAAGAAATATTGCTCAGTTTACAAGAAGCTTGCTGTAAACTCAAGTTCTAATTAACCTACTTTCTACACGAATGTTTAACAATTGATTGCCTGGACCAATAATAGACACTTAACTACTGTCAAACAAAAAACTTGAAAACTGCACAGATTAAGTAACCTCAAAAAAATCTCAAATCTTCACTTCCAACATGTTAATGACCACAAAACATTGCTTTCTTACAGTACATTTCATGACCAACAGATGTCCATAAGCATTTTATAGTGTATGATCTACCTCTTAAGTGTTGTCGTGTGGGAGCATCACCCAATCTGCATTCACAAAAGTTCCACAATAACAAGGTGATATTAACCAGATAATCTTGATTTTGGTGACTTTGAAGGAATACATATTGTGCAGGACACCAGAGTGAGCTCCCTAGATTTTTAAAAAATATTATAGGGTCATTTACATCCATCTAAGAAGGCAATGTACAGAACTCTGTTAACAATCCCAAATAAGTATTAGATTTAGATTTGTGCTTAAGCCCTTGAATGGGATGTGAACCACCAACCTTGTGACCCTAAAGGCAAGTGTGCTCCCAACTGCACAACAGCTGACTCCAACCAGCAGATAAATGATTTTAATTTCACATCTGTGTGTCAGTTTCAATTACAGCATGATGGAAAAATTAATTGAAAATCAAGTTTAATAAGAGAAGCAGCAGGAAAACAGTGAAAGGAACATAGGGCAATGGCACAGGTTGCTTTTCCAACAAGCTGCTGTAGGCATGTCTTCTTAGACTCTCTAATTCGTTAGCAGCAAGAGTTATGAAAAACAGCTGATTTCTTGAACTTGCGTTGAAATTAGAAAGGGATGTGTTCAGTCTGGGAGCTGACCAACAAATTGGGAAACAAAAAAAGAAAGATATGAGGAATGGGAAAAGGACAAGTGACCTGAAGTGAGGTCTTCGGTTTTGTGTGCCACTACAACCACTAATTCTAATTTCCACAACATGGTAGATAGCTTTTTTTTCAATGCATGCGCATAAAATTGGAACACAAACTCTTCTGTAAAAACATGATGCCACAATTCCAAAAGTCAAATCATAAAAGCAGTATTTAGAAAAAGGAATTTGGCACATCATTATTATTCAATTTGTGCATTCAAGCATTTTGATGATCAAACTAATTCCACAAATGCGACTTTGATGACCTCTGAACTCACTGGTGTAAATGTTCTAGGGAGCCAATGAAAACAATCATAGCCTGGCAGTGGTCCAGTTTATGAGCCACTTTAAATTTAAAAAAAGGAATTAAAATAAACAAGCCCTTTGAAGATGACATCATGGGTGAAGGTTCTACTTTTGGTCTAAAATCTGAAATAGTCTGTAACTCGCACTGAAAGAAGAGTTATCTAATTAAGCTGAATAGGAGAAAAGTAGTATTTGTGAAGAAAAGAAAATGTATTCATTGATACACAAATCATTCACCTGCTTCAGAAGATATGACGGTCCCTAAACTGATTCTTCCAAGAAAATGTACATTATCAACTTATATCAACTTGGTTAATTTGTTCCATGAGGAACAGTGGCATTAGAACATGTGTATAATACACCATGGTTTCAGCAAGAGGGTGTGTGCAATACATTCACTTGAGGACCACACAAGCAGTTGGAGCTTTTGCAATCTGTTTTTGGGGGCTTCTCCAAATTATTTTTCTCATGTTCAAGTAACCCAGGTCCCAAAGGCAAACCACCACCTTCCATGAACTGGTGAGGCACTGCGCCAAAGGAAAAGAGTTAAATACAGAAAGCTGTCACCTTTGTTTCTTTGGATTTAAATTTGTTTTATGTGCAGATATGAGAGTCAGAAAAAAGACACTTCTTCAAAAGCAAGTAACCACTTGTTTTCCATCACTTACACTTATTCATAATGGTATAAAAATATTAGCCACAGACTGCCATTTGCACATCCCAGTCAAAACCATAACAAACTAAAATGTCCATTCATATACCAACTGAAAGGTGAACTACTTTCTTGTTTTTGAGAAGCATTTTACTGAAACAATAAACAGTAAGCTTCAAAGACACCATGGGCTGGAGGGATGAGAACAACTGTTGTCTTCACTCCAACTATCTTAATTTGTCAATATTTAATAGTAATGTACATCAATTGTGGCTGGCAGCTGATTGAGCTCAGTGAATGTTAACAATGCAATAGGGAAATCAACACATGCCAGGTCTGGATTCTTTCTGATGTACCAAAGATCAGCAGATCTGCAGCCAATTTTGCAGCAGGCATTTGTCAAGGTCATTGGACAACAGGATCATTTTTAGTAAATTTGCTTTGAAGCTAAGAAGGGCAGTTTATAAAACAGAGTCATAGACTGAAATCAAAAATACCTCCTCTAAATTAAACTCTGGTGAATCCTTGACATCATCCTTTTACATAGATGTCAAGGCATGAGACAGAGTGAAGAGGAAATCTGAAATGGGGCTAGGGATGCAGAAATTTCACACACTGGTGATGCAGCAATTATTGTCCTGAGAGAAAAGGTTAAGGGATGATTTAACAAATGCATTCAAAATTGAGGGGATCTGATGGCATGAATTGGGATAAACTGTTGCCATTAGCGGGAGGTTCAATGAATAGTGGCCAAATTTATTGAGACTGGCAAAAGAACCTCGGTGAGAGTTTGGGATGAGGAGAGCTATTTTAACACAGAATGGTTAATATCCAGAGTGCACTGCCTGAAAAGAAGATCACTTGTTATTTTCAAAAAAAGAAAGTGGACAAATCCTTGAAAAAGGGGGAAACAAAAATTGCCTGGCATTGGGAGGAAAGTGGGATAGTTGGGGTGACTAGATAGCTCTTTCAAAGTGCTGGTAAAAGCATGCTTGCATGAATTGCCTTCTTCTGTGCTATATGGCCATTGGTAAATTTTTCACAGCTTTTGATGGATTCCAGATAGAAAGATCTCTTGACAGTTGTGGAAAGTAGTTCACTGCTCGTCACAGAGGCTGCAAATTTTACAGCAATGAAGAAAGGGATTTACTTTAAAACAAGGACAATTAAGACAAGAGTTGGGAAAGGATAAAGAGCAAATGAGTCAGCTTTTTCTTCGAGCTTTAGAAGTACATTTAATGGTAACTGGAGTTTCTGCTGGAGCTCTCACACACTTTTCCACAGCCCTCTTTACAAAATGTAAGATTTTAAAAGGCACTGTCGCCGTTGTCAATTTTAATGTCTGCCTATCCAGCTCTGAACACTATCATCAAGTTGTGATGAACGGCACATGTAACATGACAATTCAAATGGTTCCTTCACCCTAACTATCTGCAGCTTTAGGAAACAAACATCGTCATATCGATCAGAACACATCAGCAGAAATTACACAAAGTGCTCAGCAACTGTAGTGAACTCCACACAAAAAGAACAAGTTCTCTGACTCTCAAACATTCTGAAGAAACTTGGATTTCACTGGAGATGAGGAAAGAATATTTGCCAATATGGAAAATAAATGTTATCACCTAAAAAGGCAAAGCCCCTGAACAGCTTGGAAGCCACAAGATGGGGCAATGAAAAGTGTGCTTATTTTGTTTTTGGAAAATAGCTCATTTTGTTAAATATAATGCCAACACCTGTTGCATGAGCCAGACTAATGTCAGTCCAAGCTCATGCAGGGACAGGCAATGTAAATTAATTGAAGGTTCTAACAGGCCATACTCATATTAGATTATTAGTAACATGTCCTCCTTCAGAAAGAGGAACAACACATAACGATTTGACACATATAGAGTTCATTGATTTGGAAGTAGTAGCGGGATGTTTAGAAAATCATATTTCAATTGGGCAAAGTCATCACCATTTTGTGAAATCATGATTGACAAACTTATTAGAGTTAGTTAAGGATGTAACAAACAAGGTGAATGAAGAGGAGCTTAACTGTATACTGTATTTGGATTTCCAAAAAGAAACCAATAAGGCATCATGTATAGATAACTCATGGTGTTTGGGACAATATGAATAGAGGATCGGCAGACTAACAGGAGGCAGAAAGTCCGGATAAATGGGGAATTTTCAGATTGGCAAACTCTAATGAGTGCAATGTCACAAGGACTTCATCTATTTATAAACAGACATTAATTTGGGTGATGGGCCCAACTGTATTACAACTAAATGTGTTGGTACCAAAACAGACAGGAAAGTAAATTGTTAGAAAGTGAAAGTGACAAAAATCAACATAAAGTGAATGGATAAAAAAATGGCAGCTGCAGTATAATGTGGGAAAACATGAGATCTTCTACTTTGGTTGAAAGGATAGAAAAGCTGACTATTATGTAAATACAGACAGACTGCAGAATGTGCCATGACAAAGGTTCGTGCACAGGTACAGCACAGAATTAGGAAATCAAATGGAATGTTGGCCTTTATGGCAAGGGATGGAGTTTAAAAGTCAGGAAGTCTTGCTAGAACTGTATAGGGCATTGGTGAGATTATCCCTAGAGTATTGGGTAAAGACTTTGTCTCCTTATTTAATGAGGAATGTACTTACACTGGAAACTGAGAAGACTCACTATGATTCTTGAGATAAAGGGGTTATCTTCTGAGGAAAGGCTGATTAGGTACCAATACTCAGTGGCACAGTGGTTAACAGTGCTGCCTCTCAGCATTAAGGAGCCAGGTTTGATTCCAGCGTCAGGTATTTGTCTGTATGGAGTTTGCACACTCTCCCATGATTGTGTGGGTTTCTGCCCAATGCTCTGGTTTCCTCTCGCGGTCCAAAGATGTGCACATTAGGTCGATTCACATGTTGCATTGCCTTATAGTGTGCAGGATTACCCATGGTAAATGTGGGTCGGGGTGGGATGCTCCTCAGAAGGTCCATGTAGTCTTGATGGGCAGAATGACCTTTCTGCACTGTTGGGATTCTACAGTCCTCAGAATCGAAAGGAATAAGAGGTAATTTTATTGAAAAATGTGAAATGTTAAGGGCCGTGACAGGGTGAATGCTGAAAAGATATTTCCTATCATGGTGGAAGCTAGAACCATGTTTAAAACAAAGAAGAGACTCCAATTAAGAGAAAGGCTAGAAGAAATTTCAGGGTCACTGAGCTTTGGAATTCTCTTCCCCAAAAAGCAACACCTGGATCACTGAGTCAGACTGACTTTCGATTAAAAACAGGGCCAAGAGTTAGGGTTGAGGCTGGTGGAGTGAGCAGATGCAGGAAATTAATATTACAGTTACACTAAACATGATTTTATTGAATGGCAAAGCAGATTTGACAGGACATACTGACTGCTCCGGCTTCTCATGACCTTATGATGCAGTGGTAGTTTCCCTCTCTCTGAGCCAAGAGGCCATGGTTCAAATTACACCTCCTCCACAGGTGGTCATAACACCCCTGAATGAATGGATTAGAAAATTCTATTTGCTTCTATTTGCCAAAGTGTGGTGTCCTCTATTTGTATCAATCAGAGATGGGGTAGGGTAAAGGGTTGGTTACTGAAATCCATGCCTTGACCTTGCGACAGTGGTCATATTCATGTTCAACTCCACGTTCCCATATGCCTAACATCTCATGGCTGGATCCCTGAAGACCAGGCCACCAGAGATGATCATTAGGATCCAAAAATTGCAGGTCTCTACTGGCTGGTAGCTTAGAGAAGACTTCAGGAACGAGATATGTGATCCACCCGAGAAGCTGTGTCAGCTCATAGCCAGCCATTTGGAGTTCATTCTGATGAGCTTGAAGGAGTCATACCACTGCACCATAAGGTCATGAGAAATAGAAGCAGGAGCAGGCCATATGGAACTGTCAAACCTGCTTTGCCAATAAAATCATGTTTAGTGTAACTATGACCCTTAATTCCACTTTCCTGCCCATGCTCACGCCACTGCCCCCAACCCTTTTTAATCAAAAATCTTGAATCCCTTTTTAATCAAAAATCAGTCTGGCTCAATTATCCAGGTGTGACTTTCTGGGAAAGGGAATTCCAGATATCAGTGACTCTGAAATTTCTTCTAATCTCAATCCTAATAGGAGAATCTTACTTTTTAAAACTTTGACTTCTGGTCCTAGCTTCCTCTACAGTGGGACATATCCTTTCAGCATCCAATCTGTCAAGTCCAAACATGGCTCCCTCTTGTACCTAACGCTTTGAACACTCAATGGTTTTCATTTTGAGGGATCTCACCAATCAATGCCAAATTTAATAAAACTGATAAACTAGATCTTTTTCCCAGACTGGGGGCATGAGTCCAAAATTAGAGGGCATAGTTTTAAGGTGAGACAGGAAAAATTTAAAAGGGACTGATGAGAAACGTTTTCACATAGAGGATGGTGTGTGTGTGTGTGTTGAGCTGCTACGGGGAATGGTGGAGGCTGATTCAATGACAACATTTAAAAGTACCTGGATGGGAATATGAATAGGACTGGTTAACAGGGATATGGGCCAGATGCTGGCAAATGGAACTAGATTTATTTCAGATATCTGTTTGGTACGTATGAGTTGGACCAAAGGTCTGTTTCCTTGCTGTACATCTCTATGACTCTATGAGACATGCTGAACTGTGATAGTGCGGCTAGATTTAAGCTACTCTGACAGCTAGTTTAGCACATTTGCTAAAGTCAGACCTTATTTGTTTTGTAACCAATCCAACATGTAAGAATTGTTTTAAACATATCATAAACAAATCATGATCAAAACACTGAAAAGCTCCTGGAAATTTTGTGGCATTGACAAGTAGTGTTACAGAAGTGTACAATTAAACATCTGCGTGGTCAAATATTTCCTTTTAAGGGTGTTGAAACATCAGCAGTTATTGTCATTAAACAGTCAGCATTTCAAAAAAAGCGAAAATCCTTCATGCTGCTGATTACAAATGATAATTGCAGGTAATTTGTCATTCTGCATAACTTGTGATAATTCAGACACTTGGCGAGTAGCCAAATTGTTCAACTGGATTCCAAGAATATCAATCATTCATCTTGATCTCACTTCCTTAAATTCTATTATTATTTTCCCTAACTTGGTTTCTTCTGAATGTACAGCTTCATGGTGAGGATAGAAGGGGGAGTCATTTCACAGCCCAGCCTCCCACTCAGAATCATCACTGCAGTAATGAAGCTCTGGCATCAAGCCTCTCTAACCAGAACTTGGGAATTGGCTGAACTCATCCTTCCAATCAAGACTGCAACCTTTTCATAACTTAATTTAATGACTAGTCTTCACATGAGTTATGATAGGTGGTGTTCAAGGGCTTTTACATGTTGTAAGGACGACACATATTTTATTCGAAAATATAAACTGGAAAATAATAAAAGTTTGGACTGCTCGATTGCAGAGAATGAGCCAGTTTTTACAGAGATATATGTATATCTGATATGTATAACGGAAAATGGAACTGTGGGGTCATTTACGAGAATATAACTTTTCTGAAAGCTGAAACTTGATATCTTTGAGACTCGCTGGCACTCGTGTGGTTGAGGGGAAACAAAGTAACTGCCCAGCAACAGGGTTTTGATTGATTGTAAGTGATGGTTTGTCACTGAACTGAGTGGAGTGAGTTCAGTTAGGACACAAACCTCCAAAAAGCTTGAAAGCAAGCTGATCATTCCTTTTAACTGAAAACAAAACAACGCAACAATTTTGCAAAGAGTATTTTCTAAGTCAAGATCTAGGTCTGACTGACCAGTTACCAAATTGAGGGGGAGAGGGAGGGGCGAATGGCAGTCAACAACATGATATAATTGCAAAAGCCAAAAAGAATTCGAAGAAAGTCACCTCATTTCCACATTTTGTTTGAATTTGGATCCACACATTTTATGCTTTTTTTTGTATGTATTTCCCACTAACAATAATCCTAAAAAGACTGCATCATTTGTCTGTACATCCTACATGTAAATGAATGTGTGTGCGTTTCAAGTTAAAGGAGGCATAGCTTAAACTTGCATTAGTAATTAATAAATTGTTTATGCCACATTAGTTTATCCTTTATTGGTTAAGTTTATTGCATTTTGTTTTTATGGATTGATTAAATCTGGTTGAGTTTCTTCCATTTCACATAGGGGTCATGTTCTGGCATTAACTGTATTAGAGATTAAATTGGGCGTGTTAACACTTGTGATGGCTAATGGAATAGGGGCTTAATTTCAAGTTCACTATTTCCATAAGGGTTGTGATAATATATGATTTGGAGATGCCGGTGTTGGACTGGGGTGTACAAAGTTAAAAATCACACAACACCAGGTTATAGTCCAACAGGTTTATTGGAAGCACTAGCTTTCGGAGCGCCTTACCGAACAACTACCTGATGAAGGAGTGGCGCTCCGAAAGCTAGTGCTTCCAAATAAACCTGTTGGACTATAACCTGGTGTTGTATGATTTTTAAAATGAGAATAGAAATAGCTCTTGTTGGGGGTTAGAAGTATAATGACAGTCATACAGCCAAGTAAAGTCATTAGGTGCAATTGGGAATAACAAACTTGATCAATTTCTCTTCTGCTTCATCCAAAAACAGCATCGGAACACCATTCCAGTTGACACTACTAAACAGCAAACTGGGAATAGGATTTGGGACCGCCCTGGTCTGTACAGCTCATTATCACATGGTGCACAGCAAAGCTCGTCATGCAATAACAAACATTAAAGAACACAGTAGTAGCCCAATAGGTCTATAATGCTCTTCAAAAGAGGTTAACAACACTCCAACCTCTCCATGGCCCTCCAAATCTTTTGCCTTCAAGTTTACATCTTATTAACTTTAAAACTTTTACTGCACCTGTTTCCACTATCCATTTTGAAATAAAATCCAGATCACATTTCTGTCTGTGAAAAAAAATCAATAAACTCTGTCCAATTCTTTTCTCAATTATCATAAATCTGTATTGTCTGACAGAATAAATCAGTTCTTCCAATTTACTCGAGCAAGAGCCTTTTGCAATTGTATGCATGGTAATTAAATCTCATCTTGACCTTCTATGGTCTGAGGGGGAAAAAAGAATCTCAACCTCTCTACTTTAATTGAAACAATTTTGCTGACTATGTAACATCAATGATAGCTACAGGAACTTTATCATATGAAAATTATTTAACGTTAACATTTAAAATACAACCCTACCATTTGATTCCCTTACTAGCATGCAACTATAATAAAATTACCTTTAATTCAGGTGAAAATTTTCACTCTTAAATTTAGCAATAACAGTTTATTTCTTCTGAATATTACCAGTGGTATTGTTCATATACATGTTAGAATTCACTTGTCTAATATATATGCTGTGAATGAGAAAAATGCAACGTGCATCTGTATCGTGTTCTTCACAATAGTAAGGTAGCACAAAGTACTCCACAAGAAATGATTAAGGAAGCGGATTAGATGAAAGATGTTGTCTTCATAATGACAGAAAGAGAGAGAGAGTGGGTACACAGACAAAGAGAGCAAGAAAGACAGAATATGAGTGACAGGGTGGACATGTTTCGAGACTGAACTCCACAACAGCAAGACTTCTCGGTCATAGTAGCTTCCAACTTATATGCTGTTTTATGTCAATGAAAATAGCTAATGAATCAACACAAGCTAAAGGAAGTTCAACCAAGGACAGTAGTCTGCAGAGAGTGTACATAATGCATCTATTCCCTTACCCGAAGCTCTTCCTGTTGTTGCTTTAACATCTCAAATTCGATGGCTGGTGTGGGTAACTGTGTAATTAACACCTGGGTCTCTTCAAGCCATGGCCAGAGCTCTTCGTAGGTCTCACAAAACTGACTGACCAAAGACTGAGCCCGTTCCAGCTGCAGGTATCTCTCTGCATTCATCTGGCTGATCACCTCATATTGTTTTTGAAGCATGTCCAGTTTGTTCTACAATACAAACAGTTAACTGAACTTACTATTACTAAATTAACAGTGTATCCACAAGAAAAGCTTGCATTTATTTGGTGTCTTTAACAGAGTACATCATTTCAAGGTGCTTCACAAGGGCAATATGAAACAAAATTTGACATGGGGCTACATCAGGCCAAAACTTTGACAGGGTAGCCAAACATTTAGGTTTTAAGGAGCATCAAAAATAATAGAAATGGAGTTGCTTTGGGAGGGAATTCCAAGACGTGGAGGCTTTGGAGTTAAGGATGATAATTTTTGTGGAAACTCAGTGAAACTATCTCAGCGAGGAAATTTTTTATCATTCTCGGGTGCGGGAGTAGAAAACAAGAATTCCAAGGGAGGTGAACAGGGCAGTACAAGGTGAGATGTCCAAAGGAGGCAGAGGACTAGAGGATGAGGCCAAAGTATGGTTTGGTAATTATAGCCACACCACTATTCTGATTGCCTTGACGAGGCTGGAAGTGGAAAAGATGGCCAGAGGACACATTTTCATTTAGTCATTGATCCTCAGCCAGTTTGCCATTAAAGCCACAATGCTGATGCAACTGTAGACAATAAACTGTAAGGGTCTTATTCAAATGTGAACAAACACTCTGTGTAGAGAGATACAGATAGGTCGATGCCAGCTGATTCACTGGCAAGTGTACACAGGATTGGCAGAAAGAGGGTGAAATTGTTAAGAGTTAGGCCAAATGGACAGCTCAATGAAACAGCAGGTTGAGACACTTTGTGTTGGTGATTATAATGACTCAAAACCAAGTGATTTGATGAATAGTTGAGAGTGAAACAGAGGGAGAGGGAGGCTCTAAGTTTACCTTAATGGGAATCAAGGCTGGGACAGTGACAGGAGAACATTCCAACAAGTTTTGATGGATTGGGATAAGGATTTAGCAGGGAAGGCTACATAAAAGCAAAGATAAGAAGTTATAGGAGGGGTTGACGCCAGATCAAGAAAAGAGGTAAGTAGGGGAGAAAAAAAGAAAAGGAAGCGACCAGCTCAAGGTTCGAAGCAGTAGCTAAATTGTGCATGCAACTGTGGAAAACTCAAATTATATATAGTTCTGGTTAGGCAGCAATACTCAGAGTACATACTTCATGATAGCAAATGGGTATGAGAGGGGGGCAACAGGAAGTGGTCAGAAGTTGAAATCAGACATCTGGTACTGAGATAAAGTTGGTCTTGTCAGGTTGCAGCAGCATATAGCAACTAATTCACTTTGACATTTTGCTGCTCAAATCAAAACATTTACTCTTGTTCTGATGGACCTTACACATGCTCAAACATAAAGTAATTAACACTGACTTCCTTTGCTTGCTCTTATACCTTCAGGGATGCTTTCTCTTCTTCAGTGCAGGAACTCATAATTTGATCAGCATTTGCAACAAGTTCATCAATTGTATCTTTGTGCCGCAAAATATCCATTGAAAACGCCTTAAAACATAAGGAATAACATCAGCATTTAAAGCTAAACGATCCTTTTTTTATTCCAGACACAGCACAATGCTAAGAAAAATTATTTTAAGCTGTCTACACAATCTACATTAAATGACAATATGAAAGTGATACAAAGAACAGTACTAGACCAGTCATTGTGGGATATCTGGAGTCCTGATCAATGTAAAGTTAAATTCCCTTTGAGATTTAAGTGAAAGATTCAAATTGAAATAAGAGCATGGCATATTGAGAAAAGAGCCTCTTGTTCACCATTCCTCATCCTAGTCATATGAAACAACATTCATTGTTCATTGATCACAGCATTTACAACAATCTTAGACAAGAAGGCTAGGTGGGGTTAGGAATAGATGTGGCACAATTTGAAAATTATATTCCCTGTGGTGACACTGGATACTGCTACCTTTGGGACAGTTTGCAATTTTCAAAAGGTCCTTGTAGGGAAGAGGAAATGGGAAAGCTGCTCACCATCAATTAACAGCCCTTTAAACTCCTTAAGGAGTTTGCTAATTGGACTAGCTGGAACAGAACGTGATTTTCAATCGTGATGTTAGGAGCCAGAATCTATCATGATGTCACATTCCTGATCCTGTGGTGAAAATCTTCCCCAAGGTGAGCGAGACCCCAACGATTGCGAAATTTCAAAACCATTGGCCCAAAGTTACTTGCTCCTCCCAAGCTTATTGCACTCACCACATCACCAATATCTCAAAACTGCTCCTTTCTGAATGAAACTTAACTAATTGGGGTGGCACGGTGTTTCAGTGGTTAGCATTGCTACCTCACAGTGCCAGTTCCAGCTTTGGATGAGTGCCTATGTGGAGTTTGCATGTTCTCTTCTTGTCTGCGTGAGTTTCTTCCGGATCCGCGGTTTCTTCCCACATTCCAAAGATGTACAGGTTAGGAGGATTGACCATGTTAAAATGCCCTGTAGCTTGCAGGCTAGGTGAGTTAACTATGATAAATGGGGGGCTATGGGGAAAAGGTGGATGCTCTTCAGAATGTTGGTGCAGACCTGATGAGCTGAATGGACTCTATTTACACTGTAGTGATTCTGTGGTATTTGAAAGCATCATGACTAATTGCTTCCTTGTATCCTTTTATCACAGGTTGACAAATTACTCAATTAAATTTTATTTTTCCAGATTAGTTTTTCAGTTATTCCCTTCAAATTATCTGATTCCTTGGCTAATGTCTAAAGCTAATACATAAAGGTTTAAGTGAATCAGAGGCCAACAATCAGGGGCTGTCTGCAGTGGACAGATACTGAGCAAGTGAAACATTCTTTCCATTGGTTTATGTTTTGCTTGAACAAACTTTTTGATGGGTTGTTCAATGCGATTTGCCCAGGTAACATTCAGAAATACAGAACACAGACCCATTATGGAATAGATGGTTTAGGACTCCAATGGATAAAACAATAAAAGCACATGAAGGGGTCACTGAGATGAGGGCATACCTCCGCCTTGCTCTGTGGCACTGGGCAATATCCGGAGATCTTCACTATCCTTACACAGGGACTGAGTTCTCTGCAGCACCAATACACAGGTGGCACAGGACAAGATGTACCAAGACCCAATCTCACACATTACTCGCTTAAAACAAGACGACAACATGGAGCTATCAAATATCAAAAGCAAAAGACTGAAATATTCTCATTCAAAATAAAAACAGGGTAGTGCAGAGATTGTGCACTATTTCCTTCCATAAAATTTGAAAAGAGACCTGCAGTTAAACTGAATACATAGACATCTGTGCAAGGAATCTATAGTTTTTCAGTACATCGCATTACCTTTTGAACTTGTAACTCAGCAGAGGTCTGATCTTGTTCAAGCCTTATGTCACCAAGTGATTTGAGCTTCTTCTCTGTTTCTGTGATCCAGGCAATCTCTGCATCTGCTGCTTGTTCAAACTGGTGAGGAGGAGGAAGGAGAATAGTCAGTAAAACAGTAAAGTCACCTTGAAGTGAAACATTAGTTTCTGCTTCTAGCTTACAGCCTCCCTCAACAGTGAGCATTCCCAAGTCATTTGTTTCTTGTGACTGGAGAATTTGGGGGAGGTGGGAGTATAGTAGGTGAGGGCTATTGCCACATTCATGTAATGACTGGCAGAAAAGTAGTCATGTGTACTGTCCAATCTTTCAATTTTTAAAATTCTGATCACTTTAAACCCCTCTACTCTACTTGTGATCACCATGGACCCGGAATCAGGGCAATTCTCATATATATGTATGCCCATGAGATTTCTTGGACTGGTTTTCATTACCTGAGGGATTGAGAAAATTTGTTTCTACATTAATTTCCCTAAGCAGCCTGGTCTTTCTCCTCTGGTTTCTGCCTCTGCCAAGAAATGAAGTGGCTGTGCCATTATGCAGCCATCATAGTGTGAGGCAGGCTCCCTTGGTCAACACACACACACACACACACACACACACACACACACACACACACACACACACACACACACACACACACACCTGCTCAGACCACTAGTTAACTGACAACATTACACAATGTAACATGTTACAGGCTTTAAAAAGACCCCTTTCAATTTTTAAGCAATCATTGTTAACCAGCACAAAACCCCACCGAGACTATTCTTAAAAATCTCTGCTACTGATTATCAAGAAGGATTGCCTTTCCAATGCTGACTCTCTACCCAACTGTCCCGACATGCCTTGAACCTTGATGAAAGGATTAATGGTCTGAAACAATGTCATTTATCTCCTGATTCTCCAGTCAGGATGCTGCCTGACCTGCTGAATCTTTCCACTTCTTGTAGATTTCCAACATCCTGCAGAATTTTGCTTTAACCTCAAAGTATCTTTACACTTTATGACTCTGAAGTCCTACCTAAGGTACCTCTTTCGAGGCTCAGTAGTCCCAGATCGTCTCTAACAATGGGAGTCAGTACTAATGTTCTGGTTGACTCCAGCTTTATCATCTAGGATACTGCTTTCTCTGTACTCTGTGCAGAGGAGTCCATCCAGAGCACTGTGCAATCTCAGTATGACTTCTGGAAATATGAACTGAACCAATTCAGCAGCAAACAAGAATACAGTTTCATCAGCCTTCTGAGAAATGATTTTTAACCTTCAGTGATCTGTTTGTGGTTCAGTTTTCAACAAGACTCAAGCAACTCTGATTCATTGTAATAAACAATATGGGTAAGACCATCATAAAAAGGGAGTGTTATCATTATTGCTAGTAGTCCCAACATACTGATGGTTACGGTGAACTATGTCCTACCTAAACACAATTAACTTGTTGCAGATCAGCTGTCAAACTGAAATAATGAAACATATACTAATAATATAAATATATGGGCTCATTATTCACCTCTGACCTCATCATATACCTTAGCAATTCAACATTTCAGAAAGAAAAGAAAGACATGCATTCATAATCTCAGGATGTCCTAAGGTGCATTAAAACTAAAAAGTTTGCAACGATTATGGACACATATACAAAAAGTTCAAAACATGTGACTGGACTCATCAATCGCCCTACATTATAGCAGTGACTACACTTCCATTAGTGCTTCACTGACCGTGAAGCAAGATCAGAAATCCTTCGATCATGAAAGATGATCTATAAACAAAAGTTATTTCTTTGGCAATACACAATTCTAGGTTGCATTTTTACCAAGTTTCCTGATTCTCTACAGCTTAAGACATCTGGCTGTGTGTTCATGGTTTAGTCAAACTAGCAGTAATCACTACATATTTATGTTTATCGTATTGGACCACCGTAAGGTAGTTGCAAATGAAATCACTCTATATTAAGACTTTATTAACTGAATCCATGGAAAACAACTGTGAGCTTCACTCAACTCGAAACTAAATAATGTTGTACGATTTTAAGTAATTCTTGCATAGTTAGTGTTTTTTTAAAGAACATACATCATTCATTTCTAATGCAGCGTGCCAAGAGATGGTGATTTCGCTAGAAAGGCTGGCACTTCATGTCACTATAGTGGCTTTGCGATATCTTATGATCCATATTAAGTTGTCCCAGCACTCTGCTGTATGCCTGTGATTTGAGCAGAATCTTTCTCTTAAATGCCATTTCCTGTGCTGTCTGTTTGTGTCTGTACAATAATTTGATAGTACGAATGCAAGAAGAGCTGGCAGAAAGGGTTAACTGACCGCTGGACTGAAATAGTGTGGTCATATTATCTGTACACAGCTCCTTGAAGGAACAGAGATTCAGTATCACAAAGGCATCTAAAAACTTTGCAAATCAAATGGCTTAGACCCATATCCCACCAGCAGTGACAAGGAAAGAGGTGCTCCAGGTGCAATGCATTAGAACATCAGGCAACTTTGATCCATGCTGTATTGAACTCAGTATCACACTGAGCACAGCTAATGAATTACACATGACCCAGGGACCTACACAGACAAAATCTGGTGCATGTAGCACTCAGAAAACCTCCAAAGCTTCTGTACTGAGAGGATTTCAAAATACATGAAGATCAAGATTTAAAATGTTCTCCACCCAAGTCAAAACTTTTCAAATTTAAGTAAGTGAAAGTGATAAATGATATTCAGGGCTCTTTAACATGCAAAATGTCAACCTTTCCAAAAATGTTGTGACAATAAATTTAAAAGTTTAACCAGAATATAAGTCTTCATGTTTTGAGGTAAACATAAAATGGTGAAAAACGTAACTAATAGCTCAAGTGCATGTCAGGTTTCAAATTTAAATTTCCAGCATAAATCCAGAACTGGTAAGACTAATTTGTCCTAATGTCTAAAAATAATGCCACAGTTTATTTTGTGTACTGAATCCAGCAAGATTTGCTCACCTTTAAAGTGGTGAGGCAGATATGTCAGCAGATGGCTCAGAATAGAATACGATTCTTGCTAACGTTGACTGAATTCTATAAGCCCAACTATAAATGACTAGATCCATGCAACATAAGGAATAAGGAAAACATCTCTTTCTGATTAAGATTTTATTCCATAGCTTAGAGAGCAAGAGGGGGCTATTTGGCCTACCATGCCTGTTTTGGGTCTTGTGACAGAGCAGTCATGCTCAATTTCTCAAGACTGTGTTTATTTGTAATCCTGCAGGTCCCTCATCCTCAAGTATTTATCCAACTCCCTTTCACAAATTTTCATGGAGTCAACTTCAGTCACCTTCTCGGGTAGAACATTCCAGATCCTATCAAGTCCCAGTGGAATAGGTTTCTCATCTCTCTTTTCAAATTTTTGCCTACTTCTTTAAATTCGTGACCTTGGGTCATTAATCTGTTGACAATTCTATACCGTTTTTTTCAGTTATTCATTGGATGAGAGCTGGCTAGGCAACATTGATTGCTCCTCCCTTATTGCTCAGTGGGCAACTAAGAGTGAACTACATTGCTGTGGGTCTGAAATCACATGTAGGCCAGACCAGGAAAGGATGGCAGTTTCCTTTGCTAAAGGACATTAGTGAACCAGATGGATTTTTCTAACGATCAACAATCATGGTAATCATTTGACTCTTAATTCCAGATTTTTGTTTTGAATTGAAAATTCAAGGCAGGATTCAAACCTAGTTCTTTGGAAATTATGCAGGTTGCTGGATGAACAGTCCAGTGATAATACCTCTAGACCATCGCCTCCCCTCATTCTGTTTTTTTTCATCAATGGTACAATAAGGAAACCCAACTGCTGAACTGTTGCACATTCTATAGATATCAATCAAGTTCAAAATCTTAACTTTGATGAAAGTAAAACAAAATGGAGCACCTTGTATAAAAAAAAGCCCAACACATTCTTTACCTTCTACCTCTTCACCTCCCCATTTTTAAATGAATGACTACCGCTTGATGAAATAAAAACAGTAAATGCTGAAAATACTCAGTATGCCAGGTAGTGTCTGTGGACAGAGAAACAGTTAACAATTCAGCTTGATGACCTTTCATCAGAAATTTATTTTCGGTCCCAGATTTCCAGCATACATACACAATATTCTGTTTTTATAATAGTTCATAGTGAACTGTTTTACCATATGTTGGACTAACAGATGGGCACAGATTCAATCTGATCAACGTGATAGAGCTCTCAACAGAAAATGTTTGTCAAACACTACTTCAAGAGAATGCCCTCTTAAACGTTGAGCAATGCTATCCCCAACCCCACCTCCTCAATCATTATAATTGAGAAAACAACAACATGTAGCTCCAAATTTTTACTTTGCACATGGAACCTACCAACACTCACAATGCTCACTATTCTGCAAGCATGAGGAAAGGTTATTTCAGTGAAGAGCATTCAGAAGTTACTTTGTGGTTCCATTAATCCTCAGAATTCAGGAAATCAAAAGTTACTTTCTGAAAAGTAGTCACACTGGACTCTGTTTCTCTCTTCACAGATGCTGCCATATCTGCTGAGTTTCTCTACCATATTGCTTGTTTCAGAATTCCAGCATACTCAGTATTTTGCTTTTATTCGGATGACCTGTTCGCCTTGGTTTGTGCTTAAGCCATGGAGAGAAACTTGAACCTGGAACTTTATATTTCCAAGGTAAGTGTCACCTGCTGACCCTACACATTGGGTGCACATCAGGGCGCCTTCCTAGAATAAAGATCATTCAAACATCATGTCGTCTCAACTGGTGTGTCACCACGATTCGAATAAAAACAGGAAATGCCTTCAACCTCCACCTATTCTGTCTCTTCTCCTGTCTAACTCCTCCATCATTGCCTCCATCCATTACCATGGAACTTTCTCTTCACCCAAGCAATATTTTTGTGTAGATTCTCTATAACAGACAGCCTGCCTTTACCATATGGCCTACAAAGCAACTTTGTTAGCATTCCCTTTGATGTGTACAGGCAGCTTGAAGAAACAGGTAAAAACATTGGACGTAACTGATCCTACATGACAATTATGCAGACCAAGTGGATACACAAAATTTATTAACTTCCTGCCTTGATCAGCACAGACACTGACAGGTTATGAATCAAAATCCCTGCATGCAAAAAAAGCTGTCCAATTCTAACCCCTCAAGTCTAACCTTGGATTTAGTCAGTTTGCAGCAATTTTTGTCTGTTTATCAAAGTTGCTTTGATATTGGCATGATAGGAAATAAATATCCCATTGAAGAAGTGAAAAGTCAATTTGAAATAAGACAACAAGTGGAACTTTCCCCATCCCCACTGTTTGTCAATGTAGGGCAGAAGGAGAATTCCAGCCTTTGTGTGTTATCAACAGTATACTTACCTCAAAGCAAAGCACATCAAAGCAATAGCTTATATTACAAGAAATCTGGCATTTTGACAACTGTGTAAAACATCACCATCAAACGAAACTGGAAACGCTAAGTTGAAATGAAAACTTATTTCCTGAAGTGCCTTGTTTAACAAAGTCAATGTAGCATACAACATCTGAAAGTGTGAAATCTCAGGCTATGAAGTATAACTAGGATGCAGTGTTCAAATACAGAATATAATTTAGGTATTTCTCACTTTCGCTTTCTTAGAAAAATACAACTTTATTCCTGTTTATATATATTTCAGTCGATGATCAAGGATGGAGTTAGATGGGACAAATAGCTTTTTCAGGTTTCATGCTTTATGTTAGAGCCCAGAAACAGACATTTTGTTCAATGTCAGACTCAGGAACAGGAACTGGAACTGTACTGGGAGCTGGTGAACCTTTTTTCTAAAGTTGAGTTTTTCCCTTCAATTAACTAAACATTATTCATTAACAGAAGGCAAGTTTTATTGCAACCCTGAATCAGGGATATACACGCTCTACAATAAAGTACAGCTAGCTATTTAGTGGTTAGTTTAATCTGGTTTTTTAAAGCTTGTCAGTTGTTTTTCATGAAGTATAAATATATACATTCCCTCAGCGCTGCCTCTACAGAGAGTAAAGTAGGAGTTTGAGTTACAGGCAGTTCGGCAAAGGAATTGGGTGGTGGTGGTGAAGGAAAGGGTAGGGTGGAGAGGGTAAGGTGGGATGGTGGGTGGAGTTTCTTTCTTCTGTTTTACTGTTTTTAGTCTTCTGTAACTGGATCTTACTTCAGTACAAAGGAAGAAGCTGCTGGTGAGTATTGATAAATGTTCTGCTATTCTAATTGCAATAAATATTTTTCAAGTTACCGGATGGTAAGTAAACTTGGTCAACTGGAGTTTACATCCTTCAGTATGTACGAAGTCATTACACATCATATGACCCACATGAGATCACATTGCAGGAAATGTCACCAACTGTAAATGCTTGGCTTTCAGATTTGGAATTTGAGCAGTGGCCTGAGTCACTGTCATGTATCCATGATGTAGAGTACTATGTGGATGGCATGTCTTAGGAAGTAGGCATGACCCTGGTTAGAAACATTTAGATTTTATTATCATTTGTACTCAAGTACTGAAGTACAGGAGTACAATGAGAAGTATATAATGTCACCACACATGGCGCCATCTTAGGTACAAAGGTACCTATGTACAACAAAACTTAGGTACAAAGTAATAAAAGAAACAAAGTTTAAAAAGTTAAGCATTATCTTCACAGAATAAGTAGAAAAATAAAGAAATAAGGTCATAGTTAACATTAAAGGTAGCAAGAGAATGGTTGATTTCCAGGCAGTCTAAGACAAGCAGACAGGCAGTGCAGGTGTCACCTGAATCTATCTCGCTTGCCAGTTGGTATTCAATTTTGTATAATGGTGATGTTTCTTAGGGAGAGTGCATCCACAACCAGGTTTGTGGCACTACAGGAAACTCAGCCATACAGGGAGAGGGAGGCTAAGAAGAATGAGAAGTGCAACAGAGCTAGGGGATTAGACAGGTGTTTCTGCAGCCATTGATTTGACTTTAGGATGGAATGTGGCCTCATGGTACCTGGGTAAAGGATGTTATGAAGCAACTGTGCAACATTTTTCTGAAGAAAGGAAATCAGCCAGAGGTCATGGCCCATCTTGGTAACAGTAACTTATGGAGGAATCAGGATAGGATTTTGGAAGCAGTTTTCAGGGACATGATAGAACACTGAAATGCAGAACCTCTAAAGTGGGAGTGTCAGAATTACCCAGAATCTCACGTGCTAGTGAGCATTGAAATAAGAGAATTGAGCAATTAAACATGGCTGGAAAGCTGGTGTAAGAGTGAAGGCATCAGATTTGAGAGATATTGGGACTGATTCTGAGGAAAGTGGCATCTTTAGAAGCTGGTTTATCTTTGTGTCCTCTGATTACTGACCACGTAGTCACACGAAAACAATCTCTCCTCATTTACTCCACCAAAACCATTCATGATTTTGAGCACTTTCATTGAACATTCATAGAATCCCTACAGTGTGGAAACAGGCCCTTCAGCCCAACAAGTCCACACCAACCCTCCGAAGAGTAACCCTCTCAGACACATACCCCCACCCCAGATCCATTCCCCTCCCCCATATTTACCCCTGACTAATGCACCTAACCTACACTATGGGCAATTTAGCACAGCCAATTCACCTAACCTGCACGCCTTTGGTTTGTGGGAGGAAACCAGAGTACCCGAAGTAAACCCACACAGACACTGGGAGAATGTGCAAACTCTATACAGACAGTTGCCCAAGACTGAAATCGAACCTGAGTCCCTGGCGCTGTGAGGCAGCAGTGCTAACCACTGAGCCATCGTGCCACGCCACAGGAAATTCATCAAATCTTTCCTGCTCGAAAGCAGATCAACTCCATGTTTTTCTAGTGCCATCACATAACTGCAAAATCTCATTTCCTGGTACTATTCCAATATATCTGAACTATCTCCAAAACCTTGATGTCCTTCCAAAAGAGAATTCTCACACAGAGTCCAAAAACAAAACAATTCGTTCTTCAACTCATATTAGTATTAACAACTGGATGCCAATTATCCCTTTTAAACATCCCATTTCTTTAGAAGCAGAAAAGCACACCAGTTTTGAAATGCTGGAAATAACCTCGAAATGCTGAGGCAGTTACCTGCACCCTGAAAGGTTGCTGTGGAGGTTTTAACATGGAAGTGTTGTCACACAAGGCCAGAGGTTAACTTGGCCCTAAGCAAGGTTCAACTCTCAGAAAATAATAAGTGTCTGTTTATCATTAAAGTGACAATTAAAGTTAGGGAAAACATAATTGTGAGAATGCAGAGTAAAGTTGTCAACAGTTGGATTAATGCCTTGGGTAAAACTGTTCAAGTCAGTATTTTGCTTTGAGTTTTGTCTTCCAGTAGTTGTAGAGTTCTTTTTGTGCTTTTTTTCTCTTCAAGGTTTTTTTTCAGGGGGAGAGAGCAGCACAGTGGTAACATCACTGGTCTAGTGATGAGAAACCCAGGCTAATATTCTGGGATCACAGATTCTGATTAAGTGTATCCCCAGGGCATTATGGGAAATTAGGGAAGAAATTGCAGGGCCCCTAGCAGAGGTATTTGTCTCATCTACAGCCATGGGTGAGGTACTGGAGAACTGGAAGGTGGATTGTGCTTTTATTTAAGAGAAACTGTAAAGAGAAGGCTAGGAACTACAGACCGATGGGTCTGACATCTGTGGTGGGTAAGTTTTTGGAGCGGATTCTAAGGAGAGGATTTATATACATTTAGAGAGGCAAGGACTGATTAGGGATCGTCAGCAAGACTTTGTGCATGGGAAATAGTGTATCACAAACTTGATTGAGCTTTTTGAGGAAGTAACCAAAAAGCTTGATGAGGGCAGAGCAGTGGACATTGTTGACATGGAATTTAGTAAAGCCTTTGACAAGGTTTCGCATGGTAGACTGGTTAGTAAAGTTAAATCACATGGGATCCAGGGTGGGCTTGCCAACTGTATACAAAACTGGCTTGACAGTAGGAAATACAGAATGCTGATGGTGGCTTATTTCTTGAACTGGAAGCCTGTGACCAGCAGTACTCTGCAGGGATTGATGCTGGGTCCACATTTGTCCGTCATTTATATAACCCATCTAGATGAGAATTTAGGAGGCATGGTTAGTAAAATTGATGGTGTACTCGAAAGGGAAGAAGGCTATGTAAGATTACAAGGAATCTTGATCAACTGGGCCAATAGGCTGGGGTATGGCAGATTGAGTTTAATTTGATAAATGTGAGGTATTTTACTTTGGTGGTTCATATGTGGAATGCAGATACGGTTACGACATTTAAAAGACATTTGGGCAGGTACATGAACAGAAAGATATGGGCCAAACACAGGCATGTGGGACTAGTTCAATTTTGGAAAATTTGTCAGCATGTTTCCATGTTGTCTAAGTGTAACTGCTGTCAGTGAGTTAAATGTTCCTTATACTGCATAAATTAAGTGTGATGGATTTCTGCTCTGTACAAATAGAACAAATGATGGAACAGACAGATGGTTTTAACAATGAACAACTTAGCTCTGCTTCAGCTTTCACATGCCACTTGAAGCAACATCAAGCTGTGCATCTTTAAACGTTTTCCAAAAGCTCCTTTGTCAAGGGGGAATAATAAGATGGCAGCACATTTTGCATAATCAAATGCATCTTCCGTGGTGTAACATAAGACAGAGTGTGACATACCTGCTGAGATCTTTGTATAGCAGCATCTATTTCTTCCACCTTCTGTGCTATGGTGTCGCTCACAAATCTGTACCGCTCGTTGTCATCAGATACCAGCTTATCGAGTCCTTCTCTCGCTCTCCATGGGACCAACTCCAATAAAGCACTGCTGACCTCATTAACTGTGTCCAGGCTTACCCTGTGCTCCACCATCTCTTTCCTCAACTCCTGAGTAAGAGAACAAGAGAGATACCTCATCACACACTAGATGGATTTAATGAATTGTTACCCTGCCAATTTGGAAATTGTACAGTCCGATAAAAGCAACAAACCATCTCACTGTAATGAGTAGATATGTTTTCCTTCCTCTCCCAAGATTGGCCAGACCAGTGAAATCCCCCTATGAAACCCTTTGGGACAATATCTGGACAAACTCTGTCCCTCAGGTTAGTAACACCAAGGTACCAAAACTTCTGCCACGAGACTGGTTGAGAACAATTTTAGTTCAACCCACTAATCAGGAAGCAGTCAAACTTTGATGATTCTATACCCTCCCCAGTTTTGATTGTAACGAAATGTAAAATTAGATAGTGGGTGTAAAATGTTCTGAATGATGTAGTAGGTTTCATGGCCCAGGACTAAGGTTAACACCAGCCTTGACTATGTCAGTCAAGGTTTCTGTACATATACTGTAGGGTAACAATACATAAATCGGATTAAAATTCTGGAAAGAAAATATGATAAGGAATGCAAGAATACTTTTGACTTCATTTGAGTAAAGGTTATGGAATTTTTTTTTAAAATGTTGAGACCAATTGTTAAAAACAAATTTTAAAGAGAATACTGATCTTATGCAAAGTAGACAGTATCTTTAATGTTATAAACTAAGAAAAACCAAATCACATATCTGTGCGTGGGGTAGAACCTTTGCTTTCAGCAATAGTGCAAATTTGGAGATTTGCAAGTCGGCAGCCTCATCTTAGATCTCTCTTCGTGTTTAATTTCAAGGGAATTAAGATATAAAATGAGCTGCTGACTTGTTATTGCTCAAGCCACTGTTTGTCCCATTGTTCATCATTAATGCAGTATAACTCCATTAATTAAAGATTAAACTGATTACTAATCGTAATTCCCAACTTGTAATCAAGCTGCAGACCTGTTCATGGCTTAACCAACTGAAAGATGATTTATTTCAGACAGCCTAATTTCCCTAAATTTGCACCCACTGTCTAATCTTACATTCTGTTATCAACATGGGGGAGGGTATAAAATCAGCATTGCATCAAAGTTGGACAGTTTCATGACTGGAGCTAAAATTGTCCTCAGTCAGTCCTGTGACAGACGTTTTGGTGCATTGGTGTTTCCTTGATATTTTTCTACTTGACCCCCACAGTGGCCCTCAGCATGTTCCTCAGATGTAGATTACAAGAGAATTAGCAATTCTGCCAAGACAGCACTTTTGAAGAAGAAAATAAGCCACGGGGAGATAATGACTGAAATGTCCTTAATTCAGTAAATAAAATGTAAGCCAAAATAACAGTCAATAAATGGAGTACAGTAAGTGGTGTTTGTCCTCTTTGAAAAGCAATGAAAGACATCTTTTTAAAGATGCCCAATTGTGATGATTTTACAAATTTCTGCTAATCACAAGCTCTGATGATAATATTATATTTTTTTAAACAGTGATGATATGTTAATCAGAACAGTGTATCTCAGTTTCAATGACCCGCAGACAGTGGTCACCTTCTTCAATACAGAGATGAACTCTATCCTTTCAAAAGCATTAAGACTTATCATTGCCTTCCCAGAGCAGCTGCTGGAAACAATGAAAAACACAGGCCTCCATCTTATAGGCGGTCGACTCAGCAACACCCAAGCTGGAAACACAGGGAGCGGTTACTCAAAGGTCAAGTCTCTGCTTGAGTGATTTCCTGACATTGTACGGACACTGTTCATCCAACTATTGAAGTGTGAGATTACACAAAGTATACCAACAAATCAATCCCTCACGTAACAACTGTTCGTCCAGTTGGTTCAACCACCATCCCTTTTATTGGCATCGCTGCACAATCTGATATATATCCACAACAAAGTAGCTTAAGGTAGCAATTTACTGAGACATCAAACACACATGATCATGAGCACACATTCATTAAAACACAGTGATACATACTAAGGGGTACACACAAAAACACAAACATTAACATACAAACCAGCTGACGTAATGGAACTATCATATTTGTAAAGAATTGAATCACAATTGTGGCAGAGCTGAAGGAGGCCATTTAGCCCATTGTGGCTACGTGGCTTTCTAAATGAGGAATTCTCTAATGCCATTCTCTTGTATCTTACCTCGAACCCTTCCTTTTCAGATAACAATCTCAGTTCCTTTTGAATGCTTGAGTTGAACAGGGCTCCACCAAACTCTCAGACAGCAAATTCTTGACTTCATAAATTTGCCACATGACCAAGTTTTTCCTCATCTTCCTTTGCTTTTGACAGTTACTTTAAATCTGTGCTGTCTCGTCCTCAACCCTTTCATTGGTGGGAACAGCCTTTTCCTACTTAGTCTGTCTGGAACCCCCATAACTGTGAGCAACTCGACTAGATTGCCACTCAGCTTTTGCCTTCTCCAAGGAAAACAGTCTTAACTTCTTTAATATACCTTCATAACTGAAGTTCCTAATCTCTGGAATCAATCTGGGAAATCTCTTCTGCACTCTCTCTGATACATTACATCTTTCCTAAACTGTGGTGCCCAGAGTGTAGATACAAAACTTGAGCAGAGACCAAACTGGTGACTTCTACAAGTTCAACATCACCTCCTTGCTCCTGTACACCATGGCCCTATTAATAAAGCCTGGGGTCTTGAATGCTTGACTAACCTCTTTCTCGACCTGTTCTGCCTTCAATCCTTCAGTGCCTATGCACATATACTTGGGTTGCTCCTGCAGTTCCTTTTAGAAATTTACCTTTTATTTTATATGGTCTCTCCAAGTTAGAACAGAATCCATAGTGTGGAAACAGGCCAAGTTCTTCCTACCAAAACGAATCAAACTTCATCAAGCAGTTGTCTGCCATTCCATTAACTCCTTTTGATGTTCTACATTCTTCTTCTCCTCAGTTTGCAAAACTTCCAAGTTTTGCATCATCTGCAAATTTTGAAATTGTGTCCTGTACATCAAGGTCATTAGTATATATCAGAAAAAGGAAGGGTCCCATCAATGACCCCTGAGGATATCTACTATAAACCTTCCTCCAGTCTGAAAAACATCCATTAACCAGTATGCTCTTTTTCCTGTCACTCAGCTAATCTGTGTCCATGTTGCTATTGTCCAATTTATTTCATGAGATATATCTTTGCCCACAAATCTATTGTGTGGCACTGTATTAAGTGCCTTTAGGGGGACCATGTACATGACATCAACAGCTTTGCCCCTCAAACTAAATGCAAACACACACTGACATGATGGAAATTCCTATTTGTAGATACTGAACTAATACATACACACAAGCTACATGCACACAAACATCTGCAACTCAAACACACACATTAACATAATGGAAAGCACTTACTCATGTGGAAGCTGAAATAATGAGGCAAGAGGTAAATTCAGATTTTAAAATAAATTGCAGATATATCACAGAGTAAGAAATATATACATGAGCACAGAAGTTACAATGGAAATAACCACCTACTTTCTGTCTCTTCTGTGTTTGAGCTAGCTGTTCTCCCACAAGAACCTCAGAAGCATACGTGGTCAGTTCAGCCTCCACCTTCTCGAGCCAGGTAGTTAATAACTCATGAGCAGACTGAAACTTAGTAGCCAGCTGAAGGGCCTGTTCTAGGGTTTTCAAGACTTTACCACTGGTAGTAGTAATGTCAGCATAGCGTGCTTTGATGCCATCCAGCCTTTCCTGAATGATTATAACTTCATCCCCTATACAAGGAAAAACAGAAAGTTAAAATGCTCCAAGTATAGTGTGAACTAATGTGCAGTTACAAGCAAGGGGAACAAATAATTTCAGATTCTTTGTTTTTCATTCAATCTCCTAAACTTGAGATTTGCATTTATTAATCACCTTCCACAACCTCTGAATATTTCAAAACAGTTTAAAGCCTAGGACTATATTAGTGCAGTAGAAATGGTGCCAGGTTGTTGGCCCACTTTGTCACACCAAAGCACCATCCCAACAATGACAGGTCAGGATTGCAACATACCATCCAAATCTCTGGAAGATATAGACTGTAGGGAAATAGATGGTGACATTTTGTAAAATGTCCAGATTACAGAGGAGGAAGTGCTGGATGACTTGAAACGGTTAAAAATAGACAAATCCCCAGGACCTGATCAGGTGTATCCCAGAACTCTGTGGGAAGCCAGAGAAGTGATTGGTGGGACTCTTGCTGAGATATTTGTATCATCGACAGTCACAGGTGAGGTGCTGGAAGACTGGAGGTTGGCAAACGTGATGCCACTGTTTAAGAAGGGCAGGAAAGACAAGCCAGGGAACTATATACCGGTGAGTCTAACCTTGTTGATGTGCAAGTTGTTGGAGGGAATCCTGAGGGACAGGATGTACATGCATTTGGAAAGGCAAGGACTGATTGGGGATAGTCAACATGGCTTTGTGCATGGGAAATCATGTCTCACAAACTTGATTGAGTTTTTGAAGAAGCAACAAAGAAGATTGATGAGGACAGAGCAGTAGATGTGATCTATATGGACTTCAGTAAGGCGTTTGACAAGGTTTCCCATGGGAGACTGATTAGCAAGGTTAGATCTCATGGAATACAGGGAGAACTAGCCATTTGGATAGACAACTGGCTCAAAGGTAGAAGACAGAGGGTGGTGGTGGAGGGTTGTTTTTCAGACTGGAGGTCTGTGACCAGTGGATTGCCACAAGGATTGGTGCTGGGCCCTCTACTTTTTGTCATTTACATAAGTGATTTGGATGCAAGCATAAGAGGTACAGTTAGTAAGTTTGCAGATGACACCAAAATTGGAGGTGTAGTGGACAGCGAAGAGGGTTACCTCAGATTACAACAGGATCTGGACCAAATGGGCCAATGGGCTGAGAAGTGGCAGATAGAGTTTAATTCAGATAAATGCGATGTGCTGCAATTTGGGAAAGCAAATCTTAGCAGGACTTATACACTTAATGGTAAGGTCCTAGGGAGTGTTGCTGAGCAAAGAGACCTTGGAATGCAGGTTCATAACTCCTTGAAAGTGGAGTCGCAGGTAGATAGGATAGTGAAGAAGACGTTTGGTATGCTTTCCTTTATTGGTCAGAGTACTGAGTACAGGAGTTGGGAGGTCATGTTGTGGCTGTACAGGACATTGGTTAGGCCACTGATGGAATATTGCGTGCAATTCTGGTCTCCTTCCTATGAGAAAGATGTTGTGAAACTTGAAAGGGTTCAGAAAAGATTTACAAGGACGTTGTCAGGGTTGGAGGATCTGAGCTACAGGAAGAGGCTGAACAGGCTGGGGTTGTTTTTCCTGGAGCATCGGAGGTTGAGGGGTGACCTTATAGGGGTTTACAAAATTATGAGGGGCATGGATAGGATAAATAGACAAAGTCTTTTCCCTGGGGTCGGGGGGTCCAGAACTAGAGGGCATAGGTTTAGAGTGAGAGGGGAAAGATATAAAAGAGACCTAAGGGGCAACTTTTTCACACAGAGGGTGGTACGTGTATGGAATGAGCTGCCAGAGGATGTGGTGGAGGCTGGTACAATTGCAACATTTAAGAGGCATTTGGATGGGTATATGAATAGGAAGGGTTTGGAGGGATATGGGCCGGGTGCTGGCAGGTGGGACTAGATGGGGTTGGGATATCTGGTCGGCATGGATGGAATGGACCGAAGAGTCTGTTTCCGTGCTGTACATCTCTATGACTCTATGACTCTGCTCCCAGCTTCCTAACTTTCACCATGTTCTCTGCACCCCATGCTTGGTCTCAGGTCGTCAAACATTCTAGCATTTCCAGAAATCATCAGCACCCTCCCAGCACTCATACTGCCCTGTTTAGAACGACTGCTTACCTGTCGTCTGTTTCAGGAGAGCTAATCCATTCTTAATGGCCTGATCGACATGCTGTCTACGAAGCATGATGTCTTCATGAAGTGTCTGTTTTTGTAGAACAGGTTTGGAAAATGCAAATTGTTAGAAGCAGAAAATCCAGAGTTTCTCGCAACATCCTGACTCAATCAAAATGAAAAAGGGCACAGAAGGAAAATTAAATTTTAAAGAAATGTAGAAATGAAAATTAAATCATAACGAAAAGAAAGGTACCATATGTTCGGAATGCTGTTTGTGAAGATGATCAGGATTGTAGTCTTGAATGGCTGCATTGTTGAGTTTGTCCTGTACTTCAGCCAACCAGTTCAGAACTTCCACCTCCTCCTCCCCAAAAATCCATGCATTGGAGAGGGCCTGCTGGATCAGGGCAGCTTTACGGCCACACCTGTCCTGGACCTCAATGTACCGTGTCTGGGCAGAATCCAGCCTTCCCTGCACGATGTCTTTATCATCTCTGGAGCTCATAGTCTTTAGCAACTGACCAATACTAATGGCCTGGTGCAACTGTTTGCCATGACTGACGACGTCATCTTCCATGGCCTATGCAAGGTGTACAAATAAATGAGAAAAGCAACGATGGAAAAATAAACTGAGGCAGAACATAAGGACTACGGTAACAGAAAGTTACACCCTCACCAACAAATACAACAAAACAATGAATGTGTGAATTTGTAACTTAAAAGGAAAAGAAGGATGGGTAAAGTATACACCTGGCTTAAACTCACTTTATGCTGGGAGATCTGTTCTTGCAGTCTGGCAGTTTGAGTGCCAATAGGTTCAGAGTTTGCAACTTTCTTCTCAGCAGCAGAAAGCCATTCAATCAAGGGTTCCACAGCATCATGGAACTGCTGAGCCACCACCAAGATGGCTTCCAACTGCCGCTGCCTGTAGAAAAGGCAAGAGACCTTAATATCAAGTAAGACTCAGAACTTTTTCAACATCTTTCAAAACTTCAAACATAGCAATGCACTATACAAGTCAATGAAATATTTTTCTGAAAGGTAGTTGCTGTTGCTGTCCCATCTCTTACATTACATGAACCAGTTTATGCACAGCAAGTTCTCCCAAGCTGTAATGTGACAATAAGGGTTCATCTTTTTCCAGTGATGTTAGCTGAGGGATAACATTTGGCCACAATATAGGGGAGATTACCCTATGTAGCTTGTGAAATTGAGGCATCCAAAAGCCGAAAACCCATGTGTGCTGACTTCTGGCATTTCTGGTCAATGCTCTCTTGAATACTTTTGAGGGAATATTTAACAATCTTCTCTCTAACCATCCATATCAGCTTCAAAACTGCTCTTAATGTGCTAAATGGACCAACTTCTCATATTCAGTTTCTGTTACAGCTGACATTATAGTATAATGGCTTCTAAAGAATTATTTAATAGAAATTTTTTTCAAAATGACACAGACCCCAAAACTTACTACAACTTGTCAAATTTGGACTCAAGATGCAAACCATTGAATAGTTGAAGAGGTTAGAAGGGGTGAATGCCTCCTCCTGTTTCTAAGCTGCACTGGTTTATAATGACCAACGCAACTCAAAAGGATAAGTAGGAGAGCATCCACTCAGTTTGAGCCATCATTACCCACTATGTAACCTACATGATTAGATTGCACAATATCTGATTTCCCTGGCCATAGTAACGATGTATACCTAGTAAACGTAAAACTAAAATAAAAACAGCCAAGTTGTTTTAAAATCAAGAGATAGAAAATTTCTCATATGAGTGCAGAAAATTGTTGAAAATAGCAAGCAGTGCTTGCCAGAAACAAGTTTATATTTCATTCACAGAACAGTGACATTTCAGCCTTATATTCTCTCTCTCACCATTTGAAGTTCTATAGATAAGATTTTTTTCTTTAGGAAACCTCAAAGAAAACAATCACTACTTAAAAAGAAAGATGCCAGATGCAATGATACTGAAAGAATTTACAGAAAAAACCTTCAGGTTATACTAGACAATTAACTACAGGCTTATCTTTGACAATATGTTCTATCAGAAATAATTAAAATCTGAAATGAAGCCTTTGCAATCACCTCAGTCCATTATAATTATGCCTATTCATTAACAATAATGATTTACACAAGGCTCATATTTTTACTCATATATTGTAAGTTTTACAGCTGGTGATTTTTTTTAAAGTAACGACAAGCTACAAACAGTGGAGATGCAAGGAGGTTTTAGGTTTCAAGTACACAGAACAATAAACATTCAAAAAAATAATCAAAAAGGTTTACAGAATATGAGTCTTTAAAAGTTGGTTATAAAGCAGAGGATGTTTTACTGCATTCACACACTGCCCTTTTCAGATCACATCTACAATGTACGGCATGTAATGCCCTAGACACCATTCCTGGGAAATAATACATCAATTTTGGACTCAATGTCCCACAAATTGACCAAAACATTAACAAACTTGTAAGGTTTAAATTATGAAGTGGAATTACACAAACTGGGCTTGCAAAACTTGCAATATGGAAAAATTAAAAGGGTGGCTTGTTGGGTATTTTAGGGTTTTCAATGGAATCAACACAGACCGACTGAGAAACTTCTTCCATGGGCAGCTGAACGTAGAACTTAAAATGTGAGCGAGGCCACTGAGTGGAAAAGTCAAAATATAGATCTTCATGCAAACAATTTGAGAAATATGGACGTCTCTTTGACAAAAAGCAGTAGATGCTAATTCAGTTAATTATTTTAAACCTGAGGTCTATGGATTTTTGCTGACCAAAGGACATACAGTTAGGGAACCAAGGTGGGTAGATACGGTCAAGATATAGATCAACAAAGGTCCAAATGAATGTGAAAGCCTACATAGGCCTCCATCTTCCCCTATGTTTCCAAATGGGTGCACAGCCACAAACTCATCTGTACCTGTCTTCAGCCTTGGTTAGTAGGGAATTCCATCGACGACTCAGGCCTTGCAGCTGATTCAGGGTCTTCTCTCGATCTGTTGAATCAGCCAACCCAGCAATCTTCTCCCCTTCCCTTTTGATCATTTCCACAGTTGGTTTGCGATCATCCAGCAAATGTTGGAGAAGCTTCATTGGAACAAACATTTAACATCAGAATCACTATGCACACGTTATTTAATGTTTACTACTCATTCTCAATGAAACATACAAAATTGTTACAGGGCTTGACAGGATAGATGTAGGCTGGGGGTATGGAGTCAGGGGTACGCCATTTAGGAGAAAGTGAGAACTGCAGATGCTGGAGCTCAGAGTCGAGTGTATAGGGCTTTTGCCCGAAATGTCGATTCTCCTGCTCCTCGGATGCTGCCTGACTTGCTGTGCCTTTCCAGCACTACACACTTGTATGCCATTTAGGACTAAGAACAGGTGGCATTTATTGACTTTAGATGATGGTAAATCTCTAATTGTCTACCCCAGAGGGCTGTCTGGGTTTAGCCACTGAGTGTGATTTAGACAGAGATCAACAGATTTCTAAACATAGAAGGTATCAGGGGAATCTGAGAATAATGTGGCCAAGTGAAGTTGAGGTGGAAGAGCAACCATGATCTGGTTGGTGAAGTAGGCTCAAGGAGCTGAATGGCCTTTTGCTGCTCCTATTTCCTATCCTTTTATAAAGTCTGTACTATCCAACTTTGAAACAGATATGTCTGTTTTTTTTTAATTGGCCAACAGGATAAGTATTTGTATATGTCCAAGACTAGAAACCCACTGCCTGGGTAGGCAATGGAAGTAGCTTCAATAATAAACTTGAAAAAGTAAATGGATAAACTTTTCAATGGGAAAATATGGCAGACGTATGGTATAGAGAAGGAGAGTTGAATTGTGGGTAACTGAATCGATTACAAACATCATGGGTTGAATGGCATCCTTTTGTACAATATTAATTTATGATTCAGCTGCATCTAGACAAGTTATTCTGTTTTCAGCCTTATTGGCTAACATCAGGTAATCGCAGCCTACTCAACTGACAGTAACTTATAGCCATGAGTCATTAACTAATCTTTGCAGTTAATGTCTAGCTCATCTGGCTTTGAGCATAAGGTTCCTGATGTGTGGACACATCCAACACCTAGACAAGGAGTTAGCAACATATATCATCACTACTGCTCTTGGCCTGCTCCATGTTCAAAGCTCCAACTTTAGATAAAAATTTTCAATGATGGAGAATAAAAGACAAGTGTAATTGCTCCTTTCTCCCTTCCCCGTGTAATTCCCTCTGACCCCAATCCCCCTCTCCCACAAACTGCCCCAATCCTCCTGCCTCTCAAACTTTCCCACACAAATTGCCCCTTTTTCCCTGATATAAACTGTCCTTCAACCCTGACTCCACCCCAAATAAACTAGCATTCATATCCCTCTCCCCAACACAAACTGCTCCTCTGTTCTGTTCCTCCTACCTTCACTACCTCATTGCAACATAAACATATATTGATGAAAACAGCCTAATTCATTCAGTGCAAGATTCTCTGATGACAAGACTTTATAACCCTCGCTGACATAATTTACCTCAAAAATGAGTCACTCAACCACAGCATTATTTTCTTACAATACCACCCATTGTTGGTTGACCCATTGACTCAATTTATTCTCATGTCTGAAGTTCATTTTTCCAATTCTAATAAAAATACAGACGTATAAGTTAACAGCCAATTCAGACATCAGTGCTCCACGTAAGCTTCACCCTACCCGTTTTCATGTCTTCATTGTTGATATCTGCTCATATCAATGCAACCTTCTATTTCTTTCTCCCTCAGTTTGTTAGCTTTCCTGAGTTTGCTGTATTTAGGTGGTCCCTGCAGGACCAACCTCAATAGCTCTATAATAATACCAGTTCATAAAGTGACTAGAAGTGAAAAATAATTTATAAGGAATGCTAATGGGCACCCAGAGAACAAGGAGCACTGGTATAGTCAGCTCCTCCAGACCTCTTCACTTCAGCAGCGGGACTGTCACCCCAATCCATTGGCTGGCTGTGGGCCATTCCTCTCACCTCTCTGGCAGCCTTGGGCAGCTGCCCTGTGTGGGTTGCAGGCATGGGGCAGCAGTGGACTGTTACCATGATGCCTAGAAGAAACACACAATAAACCACCTGCTGGAGCATCCCACTTCCCCTTCCTCCTCCCTGACCCCATCTGAATTAAAAAGTGGCCTCCTCTTGTGGTGCAGTAGGAGTATCCCTACCTTTGAGCTAGGAAAGTCCAGGTTCAAGTGCCATCTGTTCCAGAGTTGTATAATAACACAATGAGCAGATTGCGCAGAAAATAGGTTAAAAACAAAAGCTTTCTAATGTTGATACACAAATCAAAGAATACGCTTGCTTAAAATGCCAATCGTCTCTAAGGGCTTTATACAAACTGACATTTTACAAAGAATTGCCGACTTACTTTCTGTTCTTGAATCTGAGCCTTAACTACTTTGAACTCAGCTGAAGGTGGCTTCTGATTGGCTACGAGTTCCTCTGTATCCATTAACCAACTGAGCAATGATTCGAGTGCATCCTGAAACCTCCCACAATGCAACAGAGCTTCGTGCAGCTTGGCGGCTCGTTCTGCAACCTATAAAAACAGAGTAAACTATCCCAATTAACTTGATGGTGACATAGATGGCAGTGGGCTACCTGTCAAATAGGGAAGGGATTGAACCAAGAAATAAAGGAAACCAGCCTTTGTCGTTAGAGTATTCCATCTCATATTTGCTTCTTCAAGGTTGTGCTCCAATGTCTGGATATTGGTATTTTTAGCTGCACTCTGGATCAGTCCTTGCCCGAGTCGATTCACCTCTTGGAGCACAGTCTGAAGAGGTTCAATTTCTTCCTTCTGAAATACCTGGAGTTGGAAAGGGAACAAAGTGAATTACAACATATCTAATTGTTTCATTTAATCTAGTTTGTGACTCTAATGCCATTCCATAAATAGCAATACAACCACAAAAGGTAGGGGAAGTCTAGAGTCAAATAAACTAAGAGAAAATGGAAGTCCTACATTAAATCATTTTTCTGTCAACCATTTGTGATACCATCCTCTCACCTAGCGCCAATGGCTATCTCATTGACCCATCTAGTTCAAATAAATGGTGCTAATTACTTGCCAGAACCATCCATGTCAAGAACAAAGGTGCTGCCTAAACCATATTACTACTTCTTCTGATATCATAAAGACTAGTTTACACAGCAATGAATGAATGAGAAAGGAAAACAGCCAAAGCATTTTATCTTCACAAACTTTAAAAGCAAAACTTTTTTTCAATTTGAGTTAACCTCAAACTAATTATTTTGCAGCACTGTTGTGCTAAAATAAAACCAAAATCTTTAATGGATGTCAAATCCAATTAATGTTTTGTCTTCTGTGTTAGAAAATACAGCATTCAAAAATGGTTGCTGAGCCAACAACAAAACTGAATACTTAGCAAAATGAATTAGGAACTTGTATGGTACATTAAACTTCTATTCAAAATAAAACTCAACTTAATTACAATGGCCTGCACTACCAAGCCATTATAAAGAAGATTGTTAGCTACTGTCTCAAATTTTTATTTTTTCCATTGTTCTTTAGGGGTCCTTCAGTCAGGCATCTTCTGCTCCACAGATCCTGTACAATTTGATGAACTGCCTCCCTTCTAAAATCCAGAGATAGATGACCAACGAAAGTCCAAAATCCTTGGGCCTTCCCCTCCACCCCACCCCTGAACTAAACCTCAGCTTAACAAAGGGAAATTAAAGTTACTTCCATCACCATAAGCAAAACTTCCATTCATTAAATCAATCCCATATTGTTCAGGATGACTAGAACAATCCTATTCCAAAATAGATACTGTTCAAATCACAAGTAACATTAAATATCCTCTATCTGCTATTCTACAAGTGAAAATGTGACAGGGGATTTTCATCAGTGTTTATCTGACATTCATACAAGCTGGTCAATGCACCATCTAGGTTAAAGAACATTCCAAATAAATTACTGTTAAAAATGGGCAAATTTCCTCAATTTCAAAGACCCAGAGGATGATAATTTTTCAATCTTTGCTGTGTCACTCAAAACAAGTTCTATTCAATGAATCACCTTTCGCAACACAGAACTCCATTACCTTGTCATTCATGTTTTGCCTCTTACTCTAATGAAGCCCAATGAAAGATTGAGGAACAATGCCTTAGCTTTTGATGAGGTTCTTGCTAATCTTGCAAACTCAGCATTCATTTCGACAACTTCAGATCATAACTACCGCTTCAATTTTTTTTTTCTCTGGAGAACAGGAGCTGGTAATGGTTCACTTTTGCCATTCAACACTTACTTCGGACACATCATTCTTGTGTTTCTTTATTTGGCCTATTGTGACACCATCACCCATTTTGTCATACAATCTCTCCTGCTTTCCATCCTCTCACAGACCTCACCACCCCCACCCCCGCCAACCCCACTCTCCACTTTCCCTGTCTCCATAGTTGCTTAAAATCCATTATATTTCAAACTTTTTGGAAGCCTGGTGAAAGTTCAACTATCTGAAACATTAACTCTGCTTCTTTTGTCATTTGATGTTTGATCTGAAGAGTACTTCCAGCAGGTTCAGTTTTGATTTCAGATTTCCAGGATTGACAGTATTTTACTTTTGCAATGCATCATGTTCTCTTTTCATGAGTGAATAAGTCACTCAGGGTAATATGAGTGAAGTGCAGTTAACTAATAATCTATAAAGTATAACATTTATTCACTAACAGCTTAACTTTGTGGAGAACATTTTTTTCCATCAGCTCTAAATTCCTTCTCTTTTTTTCACCTTTGTTAATGGAACACGGATTACCTTCTGTTTATTCCTGTTAAAATCCACCCACCAAGCCAAACCCAGGAATTCAGGGGAGCTGAAAAAATAAATTGATCTTTTCATGATTCACATGGCCATGCAGTTCACTCTCAGCAAATTTATAATTAGTCACTCACATTATTTATGAATACTCTATACAGCAAGAAACACAGAACAGATCTGTTCCTGGCTCTTAGTCAGCACCCTTTGCTGCTTTCTAATGCCAAAAGTATTTTCAATCCAACTAGCTAATTTACCATTAATTCCGCAAATGTTTATCTTCTTTAAAGTCTTACTATGGAACTGAACCAAATAATCTCTTAAAAATCAAAGTCACAAAATTTGTCGACTAGTTTGGGTCCTCAACAGTTCCAGACTGCTCATCAAAACCGAAATCAATGTGGCTAGTATGTGAAGAACAGAAACGACTTTACAAAAAACAGTTTTCTTTAACACATTGTAAACTATTTTTCCACATTACGTCAGCATTATGTATCTTCACTCCTTTGTTGCTTCAGATATTATTTTTGGTTTGCCTGCCTCAGACTATTCTCTTAGATTAACTCTTCATTTGTGCATCCCAAAACACGTTCACGCTTGCTTGGATGATGTATCTACTCATTAAAAACAGTGTGTGTTTGAACCTATCCGCTAAAAAAGTGGTAGTCTCAAACAATGTTCACCTGAGTCCTTTTATTTCAAATACACATTTTTGAAACTTCTCATTTTTGAACTGCTCTAGTGAGTAGCAAAGTTGTATTTAATGCAAAGATGAACAAGGAAATGAGGGAGAGAAAAATGGAAAGGTTTGTTGATTGGTTTTTAAAATCAATTTCCAGGATGTTGGTATTGCTGACCAGGCTAACATTTATTGTCCATCCCTAACTGCCCTTGAGAAAGTGTTGGACAACTGCCTTCTTGAACCTCTCTGCAGTCCTTGGCTAGGGTGGGGGGTAATGTTATTATATAAGATTTTAACCCATTGACAGTGATGTAACAACAATATAGTTTCAAGTCAGGAAGGTGCATGACTTGGAGGGGAGCTTGCAGGTGTTGGTGATCCCATATTATTATTGCCCTCACCCTTCTAGATGGTAGAAGTGTGGATTTGGTGATCTGAAGGAGGGAGTGAGGACTGCAGATGCTGGAGAGTCAGTGTTGATAATGTGTGGTGCTGGAAAAAACACAGCAGATCAGGCAGCATCCAAGGAGCAAGGAGCAATAGAGTCGACATTTCGGGGCAGGATCCTTCTTCAGGACTGGGCTGGGGTGGGGTGGGGGGGGGAAGAGGGATGAGAGATAAATAGGGGGTTGGGGCTAAGGGAAAGGTAGGTGGGATGGCAATAGGTGGGTGAAGGTAGGAGGTGATGGTAATAGGTCCTTGGGAAGTGTGCAGCAAATAGGTGAGAAAGTAGATGGATAGGTGGTCAGGTCAAGAGAGTGGATCAGAATTGGAGGGTTGGACCTGGGATGGGATGGGATGGGGGGGAAGGGGCGATGGGGGAGGGAAACTGGTGATGTTTGGAGCAGGCTTGTGTGATGCATACATTCTGGCATAGACCAGTTGGGCAGTGTGAGCTGCTATAAATATTATGTATTTTAGCAGTTCATTTGTCACGTTACTCCACATTTTCAGAATTTGACATAATAAGACTCCACTCGACTTTGACTTTAATTGATGAGAAAATTAATTAAATAGTAAAAGAATAAATATACAGTAGCAATAACACAGCTTGCAATGTTTCCACAGTAGTTGCCAAGCTTAGTCATCTCTTCCTGTAGTTAAAAAAGAATAATTTGCAAATTCGGTGGTGAACTAGAACATATGCAATATTTGTTTGAAAACTCTTTTCTGTACCCTCTTTGAAAGCTTTCTACATGAAGACTCTAGATGGAACCACACAGCTTAAGGAACAGCTTCAGAAAATGAACTAAATTACAGCAAACTTGAATACTGAATCATAAAATTAACAAATACTGTCATGCATACATTGAACAACCTTCAAAGCACCCTACCTCCCCATTATCCAAGGCCCCAGATATATCCTCCAGGTAAAGCAAAGATTTACCTGTACTTCACTCAATGTAGTCTCCTGCATTCACTGCTCACAATGTGGACTTCTGTACACTGGGGATGTGAAACACTGACTGGGTGACCGCTTTTCAGACCACCTAGATTCTGTCCAAGAAAATGACCTTGAGATTCCAGTTACCTGCCATTTCAACACACCACTGTGTTCCCTGGCCAACATTTCTGTCTCGGGCTTGGTAGAGTGCTCTAGTGAAGTTTGGCTCAAGCTGGAAGAACACGGTGGCACAGTGGTTAGCACTACTGCCTCACAGCGCCACAGACCCGGGTTCAATTTCTGCCTCAGGCGACTCCATGTGGAGTTTGCACATTCTCCAGGTTTGCTCCGGTTTCCTCCCACAATCCAAAAATGTGCAGGTTAGGTGAATTGGCCATGCTAAATTACCTGTAGTGTTAGGTGTAGGGGAATGGGTCTGTGTGGGTTGCGCTTTGGTGTGGACTTGTTGGGTCGAAGGGCCTGTTTCCACACTGTAAGTAATCTAATATCATTTTCCAGTTGGGAATTATGCAATATCTGGACTCATATTGAACTCAATAATTTCAGGGCCTGAGCACTTTTTCCTGTGTCCTCACCCCAATCCCCACACACCAGACCTGGTCATCACATTGATTGCTATCACAAACAACCCATTGTCAGCTACTAACAATTAGATTCCCACTGGATCCCCATTAGTAGCTGTTTATTCTTGCAGGCTGACCTTTACCCACTCTTTTGTTTACCCAACTGTTTATCTCTCTCTTTGAGCTCTATCTCCACCTATCATTTACTCTTTCCCCTACCTCATCCCTTTCCTACACATATACTTTTTTCATGCTGCCATGAGTTCTGAAGAAAGGTCACTGGACCTGAACGGTTATCTCTGCTTTCTCTCCACAAATGCTGCCTGACCTGCTAAATTTTTCCAGCAATTTATGATTTTGTGTCTCAAAGAATGTTTGTATTTCAATTGCTTGACTTGACCACTACCATTTGTATCCAATTCTCCTCCATTACATAGAATTCACAAGCCAACAAACAAAAGTTATAAAAATTGTGGCAATGTAATCTATGATATAATTACTGTGACTGGAGCCAAATTTTAACCATTTATGCATAGCGATAGCATTTTCTTCAAAGATAGTCAATTCCCACTCAATACACAAATATTTCTTTTCATCAAAAGTATAATTTAGATGCAACTGACAAGGTGAATCCCACTCACTTCTAGCTTCAAATTTGAGCCAGTACCATGTACTTAATCAAGTGCAACACAGGTTTTGCGTCTATGCTCTGCTGTATTTGAATCTTACACAAAGTATATACCAATTGCCTGAACAACTTTAAATACATGCCAAATAATTGCCTTGAAGTGCAGAAATTGAGAACTGCTATAAGCTCAGAATATAGTGTACAACATTAGACGAAATGCTTTCTGATTAGGCAGCATTTACTCAACAATCCTGACCATGCCAAGTGTCACACCAACAAACAATACAGAATAATCAGTCAGGCTGACAATGTGGCTCAATTACACTTGCTGGAAACTACATGTAATCAATCACATGCAATAATGTGTCCCCTGCAAGTGAAAGTAGTTTTCCAAGCATTGCTGTATAAACAAACACTTTATTTTAAGGAGGGGGCAGGGTCAGGGAACACTGTTCCTTGGTGCATTCCCCAGTACACATCAAAATAAATCAGGACCAACTTTCCTTCTTAAAATGGGTAACTGCAATCTTGTACATGCTCCATTGGAACACCTTGACCATTTTAACTTGTCAGCCAATCAACATATGAGTCTAACTTGCTGTATCCATTGAATATTGATATTCTTGCAGGTCTCCAGATGATAACCAGACTAAAAATTTTAACAGGGCGTTTTTGTTTTAAACAGTATGAATACCTCCCAGTTTATTTTATGGAATCCACAGCTTGCTTCAATTATATTATAAATGGATAGTCTGACAAGGTCTTAACGTTACAATTCTTATCAGCATGTTCAAATCCTTTCTTCACCACCCTTTTTACCTTTGTAATCTATTCCAACCCTCCAGGATGTAATGAAAGCTATAAGACCTGACAGCATCTTGACTGTGGTGCCAAAGATGTGGGCTCCAGAACTGGTCCTACTTTTAGCCAAGCTGTTTCAATACAGCAACACTACTGACATCTGCCTATCAAAGTAAAAAATTGTCCAATAACCTGTTTACAGATGTTAACTTGTCCAGCCATATAAATACTGTGGCTGCAACGGTGGATCAGAGGTTGGGAATTCTGTGGGGAGTAAAATGCCTCCCCATTTCTCAGAGCCTTTCCACTAACTACAAGACACAAATGAGGGGAGTTTGATGGAATAATCATCACTTGACCAGATAAGCACATCTCGAACGCCATTTGACAAGCCTAATGACTAACCTGGACAAAGAGCCTGCTTGATTGGCAGCCCATTCACCATCTATAACTGGCTTGACCTACAGGCTATCCATCACTTTAAACATTCATTCCCTCTACCATTGTCGAACATTAGCAGCAATGCACATCATCTACATAATACACTGCAGCAATTCACCGAGTCCCTTTCATAGCACCTTCGAAACACATGAACTTTACCATCAAGAAGGACGAAGGTAGTAAATATATGGAAGCATCACCATCTGAAAATGCTCCTCTAAACAATACATCATCCTTACTTGGAACTATACTGTTGTTTCTTCACTGTCATAGTTTCAAAATAATAGATCATCCTTCCAAACAGCACTGAGTGTACATCTATATCACACGGATGCAGAGTCTGAATAAGGTGGCTCACCATCACTTTCTCAAATGCAACTAAAATAGGGCAACAAAACTGGCTGAGCCGGTGTCATCCACACCCCATTAACAAATAAACAGTTTTGGTGCTTGTTCCAATTCTGGCCTCTTGTTCATTCCGATTTTCATCGCTCTACTATTAATGGCAGTGTTTTCAACTGCATTGATGCTAAACTCTGGAATTTTTCCCATAAACCGGACAGCTCTCCACAGCTTACTACTTGACTAAATTCTTAGTTACCCGTTCTTGTATTTCCTTGTATCGTTACTTGTCAAATTTTATTTGATGATATTGGTTAGGTCACTTTTGGAATATTGTGTGCAATTCTGGTCTTCGTCCTTTCGGAAGCACATTGTGAAATTTAAAAGAGTTCAGAAAAGTTTTACAAGGACGTTGCCAGGGTTGGAGGATTTGAGCTACAGGGAGAGGTTAAATAGTCCGAGGCTGTTTTCCCTGGAGCATCGGAGGCTGAGGGGTAACCTTATATAGGTTTATAAAATCATGAGGGGCATGGATAGGGTAAATAGTCAAGGTCAGGGAGTCCAAAACTAGACGGCATAGGTTTAGGGTGAGAAGGGAAAGATATAAAAGAGACCTAAGGGGCAACTTTTTCATGCAGAGGGTGGTGTGTGTGTGTGTGTGGAATGGGCTGCCAGAGGACGTGGTGGAGGCTAGTACAATTGCAACATTTAAAAGCATTTAAAAGAATCTGGATGGGTATATGAATAGGAAGGGTTTGGAGGGATATGGGCCGGGTACTAGCAGATGGGGCCAGATTGAGTTGTGATATCTGGTCGGCATGGACGAGTTGGATCGAAGGGTCTGTTTCCGTGCCGTACATCTCTATTACTCTATAACTTGAGTACCCCTTTTACGCCATTAATGAATTGGGTCCAGACTTTGAAAGGGAATCATCTATGCAATCTGGTGGAGATTGTTGGCACAGTCTACATTTGACACAGCACAGAATCATAGTATCCTTACAATGTGGAAGCAGGCCTTCAGCCTATCAAGTCCACAATGGTCCTCTGAAGAGCATCGTGCCCAGAACCACCTACATCCTATCCCAATAGCCCTGCATTTCCTATGGCTAACCAACCTAGCATACACATCCCTGGATATTATGGGCAATTTAGCTTGGTCAATCCACCTAACCTGCACATCTTATCCAGTGGGAAGAAACTAGAGGAAACCCACGCAGACACAAGGAGAATGTGCAAACTCCACACAAACAGTTGACCGAGGGTGGAATCAAACCCAGGTCCCTAGCACAGTGAGGAAGCAGTGTTAACCACTGAGTCACTGTGCCGCCACATGTAATGACTGTCTCACTGCAATTATTCCTGTCTTCAACCTCATGCATTTACATTCAAAGGCTGGAGCAGGACTCACTTCTTATCCAACACTGTAGCTAAATTGCAGGCAGGCAGAATGAATAACAGAGCCATCTGCACATGAAAACTGTATGCACTGATCAGAGATCAGAACGAACTATGTCCTCAGTGACTGCATCACAATTTGATTTTTCAGACAGCACAGTCACAGAGTTGAACAAAGTATCTTGTTCACATGGGTCTGTCAAGATACCTGCTCCCAGAAAAAAGATGAACAAAGAAAACAAAAGGAAACCTCAATCCCACTCTATTGCAGCAAATATTGGACCAGTAACATCTCATCTTTGGGGTTAAACAATTGCACACAGCATAAGCTTCACTCTGGCAGATAAGGAGATGTTTTTAATTCCTTACTGGCAGGATCGGTAAACCAGTGAGACAGATTTAAAGTAATTGGTGGAGAGATGAGCTTTTTTTCAATAAGCTCAGTGAATGGATATGATCTGGAATGCACTGCTGAAAAGGGCAGCAGAAGCAGATTCAACTGGTCCCTTTCAATACTGAGTCATATAAATCCCTGAAAGAGAGATATTCACAACACTATGGTTAAGGAACTGGACAGTGAAACAAGTAGTGACAATAATTGGGTAGATTTTTGAAGGCAATGGGATGATGGACCAAATGCCCTCTTTCACTATTGTTTGATTCAATGATATTCCTTTCTCAGGAACACGACTAGATATCCACTACCAACCATATAAAAGGAGATGAAAGTTTAAATTGTTCCATTTCCTGAGTCCATTTGACAGATTTGTAACAGTGGAGGAGTGCAGATCAGGCCTGCTTTAAGAATTATACAGAACATAGTAAGTAGATATATTTTTAAAATGTTTGATTGTGTGGGATGCTGGTGGTTGGCCAGTTTGTGGTCACTTCAGTTTGATTACTGCCAGCTGGGAGCAGCCTGCTTGCGTGTACAGGAAACACGCATCATCTCTCTCACATTAAAGTCATTCAAAAAGGTGATGAGTGGCTGAGTACAAGCATCAAGATATAAAATCTATTCCGATGTCAGGGATATTGAATACTGACTGTTGGGTACAAGGTAGTAGAGAGTATCACTTAGCATTGCCAACTTATCGAGGACAAGACTCTGTCACAGTAGGCAGTGCAGCAAGACTACCACTTGCTGGGTTCTTAAACAGCTCTGTGTACACAGTCTGAGTTTTTCAGTCTGAGTCTTCCTTGATTTCCAACCAACCAACTCAAACCTTAGAATTTGCCACCTCCCCACAGAAGCTCCACTTGCTCTGGCCTTAACTCCCATTGCTCTGCATCCCTTCCAAAACCAAGGATCTCAGCACCAGTCTCAGGCCTGCAACCTCCCAAAACAAATAGGCAGAACTTCCTTCCTTTTGTCTGGTCGCCCCATCATCTGAGGACAGATCTTAGCTCTGCCCAAGGCTTTGTCATTTGCCCAGTGATGTTAACTTCAAGACAACAGCCATTTCAACACCTATCACATGTGCTTCTGCCCTTGCCACTTCCCATCATTCACAACAGCTTGAGATCCCCCTTGTCCTCACTTTTCATCCCACCAACCTCTGCATTCAAAGGATCATTCTCCGCCATTTTAGACAACTCCAACAGGACACCACCACATCTTCCACTCACTCCCTCTGCCTGCATTTTGCAGTTATCATTCCCTCAGAGACACCACAGTCCACCACTCAACCACCAACACCCTCTCCACCACATGTTCCCACGTAACTGCAGAATGCGTGACACCTGCCCCTTCAACTCCTCCTTGCTCACCATCCAAGGGCCTAAACAGTCTTTCCAGGTGAAGCAATATTTAACCTATACCTCCTCTAATTTTGTGTATTACATTTACTGCACCCAATGTGGCCTACCCTACATTGGAGAAACCAAATGCAGACTCGGTGACCGCTTTGTGGAACATCTCTGGTCTGTGTGCAACCAGTTATTTTAACACACTGTCCTGCTTGCGTGCTCACATATTTGTCCTTGGCATGCTGCAATGTTCCAGTAAAACACAGCACAAACTGAGGAACAACATCTCATCTTCAGACTAGGCGCTTTCCAACCTTCTGGACTTAATATTGAGTTCAACACCTTTAGGTTGTGAACCATTTCTTTCCTTCCTTTTAGCTTGTTATCATGTCCTCCCTCCCCTTTTCCACTTACTGTCCTTTGAAGTCTGGTAGGAAACACACCATTAATCTGCCATTCTCACATTCTGATCACTTAATGTGAACTACTAACATCTTTTCTCCACCCTATTCCCACTACCCTCACCACCATCTGCCCCAAACTATAGCATAAGTGCTGTCCCCTCCACACTTCACTTCAGCTCTTTTGAAGAATCATCTAAACTTGAAATGTTAGCTTGCTTTCTGTCCACGGATGCTGCCTGACCAGCTGTGATCCCCAGCTTTGTTGCTTTCAGCCAGTTCAACACCACAGGTCCTGACTCTGTTTACAAAGTCTGACAATACACCTCCAGCAAGCCACAATTCTGAAGTTTAGGCCAAGGTAAATGCTTCAGCTCAAAGAGATTTTTAAAAATGCAATACAAGAACTGCAAGATGTACAGAAGACACAATGAAGGGAGAAGCATGCTTGGAAGAAATAAAACTAAAATGGCAGGGGTAGCGATTGCAATGCTGGTAAAGAAGAGAGAGGGTGAAAGAGAGAACACACGAAAGGGAAAGGAGTGAGAGTGTGAAAGAAATGAGGGAAGACTGAGAAGAATATGGTAAGAAAAAGAGAAAGTGGAATTGGAGTGAGGGGAGGAGGCGACCTTGAGCACAGTGACTGGGAGATTTGGTTTGTTATTTAGCAACATCATTAGACATTATCAAGATTTTACTGTTACACACAAACTGCTCATTTCAAACCTGAAAATGCTGAGTATTTACTGTTCAGTACGCTCTGGTGGAATATTTTAAATTAAAACTGAGTGGAGGTACTCTACTCATTCCGTTCCATTGATAATAGATTGTTTTCCTTTTCTACCATTTATGTTGTGGCTGTGTCGAAAAGTTGTATGGACGATCGGATTTATCAAAACCATCAAATAATGTCAGCAATGTTAGGACGGTGGTGCTATTGCTTTGAAACTCTTGGTACTTAAATAAATCAACTCAACTAACTCAGCGCAAACCTGTGGCACAGGGACAATAGTGAAGACCAGCCCTGTGATCCATTTGTGCCTGTCGTTTCTTTTACCTTGAATTGTTGGCCAAGTTGTTCATTACTCTGAAAGCTAAGAGTGATTAAATTGCATTGTACTATGATGACATAACCCTCTGGTTCCATTTCTGATGCACAGGGAAATAGATTAAAAAGGGCCTTAATTTCAACAAAAAAAAAGCATCAGCTCAAATCGTGGCATTCCCCCAAACCACAAAATGCCACAAAGTCATAAAGACCTTTAGCCAGTGAGGTTTGAGAAATGATTATTACACAGATATGAATGACGCTGTGGGGAGACATGCCACCACAATCCCCAGTTTCTGTTAAGCGAAATATGTTAGTGTAAAGGTATACCAGGACATGACGAGTAACAGACACCAGCTGGTTAATAACCACACAACAAACAGCTGGAAACTATCAGTCATGTCACAAGCTGCCTCCAGCTCACAAAGCCACATTGCTCACCCAATCTAATTCAGCCATATTGAAATTTAATATTCTAAAGGTTGCTAGGAAACCGGTTACCTGGCAACGCTGAAATAAAGTAAAATGACGGAACTTCAGAAAGTGTTATCAGAAATCTTTTCCCAGGACCTCAGATGCAAATCACACCCTGTTGCATACACAAGTATTTTGGTTACCTTATCAGTGAAAACCCCGCTGCTGTTCACATTAGAATTTTCTATCACTGCTGATATGGTACAGATGCGCACCTCGTCCATCAATGGTGTGTTTTCATAATAACCCTTGCACTCAGAGTTCACGCTTTCAACATCAGGAGATATTTCCCCAGGAACAAATAATGGGGCATCCGGTTCCACCGAAGTCTGCACATGGTCACATTCTGACTGTGTTTCGGATTGACTTTCAACAACTGTATCCCAGTAACGTGTCTCTCGTGTAAGTGTACTCTCGTTTTCTTCCTCCATTGTTGCTTCTTCCAGATCTGTCTGTTGTGTCTCAAAGAACTTGGGCATAATCTCTGCCGGGGTGGATATGAAGTTAGATTTCTCATCAAGAATTTGTTTGCCAACACCATTTTTCACATTGTATTCCATGGTCTTTTCATTTCCCTCAAAATCAGTGTCTTCTCTTGCATTATGCTCAGAAACCAACTCTAAGGCCATAATTAGTTCTGCCTCTTCAGTTGGGGAGACACCATAGTCCTCACTCTTTGTGATAGAGGGTACACTTTTAGGTGTTCGTGACAACATTAGCTCTTTGCCAGAGTTGACGCTGGGCCCGAATCTTTTGGCTTCGTGGTCTCTTGTTAAATGTACTCCATCCACAGAGGATAAACTCCTGTATCGAATTTTATCACCATTCGCCCATGGGTACCTTTGTGCTTTACTTGCTGAGGGACTGGACAGCCCGGAGTCCTCCTCTGAGGTGAGTGAGCCGCTGGTGCCCTTGTCCCGGCTCCAGGACGACAAGGTGGCAGCCTCTGTACTTTCACAAGGTGAAGCCTCTGCTCGGCTGGTGTAGTCTGTGAAGGGAGGAACAAATGTCCTCCAGGACCGTCGGTTCTCCCTTTTCTCTGTCACAGCTTTCACCTTGGGAGCACCAGCAGATCGGATGGCATCACTGTTGAGCTTCAGGGCATCGAAGATAATTCTCTCGTCCAGTCTGGTGCTCTCTCTGGCCCTCAGCTCAAGAGCGCCGGGGGTTGAAAGCGCACCATTGCTAGAGAAGGGGGCAGATTCTAGTGTCCGTTGGCTGTATGGAAGGTAACGCTCTGTCAAGTGTCTTGAAGCCAGGCTGCCCTTTGAGCCTGAGTCTATCTGTTCATTCAGTCTCACTGTGTCATATATGGATCTTTGGGGAACATAACAATCTTCAATATTAATGTCCTCTTCCTCGGTTATCCCCACACAGGCTGGATTTTGGCGTAGGCAGTCAGGCCTACTCAGTGGTTTTCCCATCTTGTTTTTTTTGTTAAAGCATTATGTAGTTGCTCCAATTTTTTTAAAAAATCCTTTCACAATTTTAAAGGCAGCCAAATGTGAAATCAAACCTACAATAAACATGAGTGTCCCAGCTAAAGCAACGTGTTCACTGGTTTCTTGAAATCTGCAGTTAATAAAAATATTTTTAAAATTCATGCATTGAGACTGCATTTAAAGGAGATCTTTTAAAAACAAAAACAAAATTCCAGTGCAATGGTGACTGTTTAACTTTACCTGACTGTAATCTGGTGCAAAAAAAAGGAGGGGGGAATTGATTCTGTGTATAAAGTGCGTAGGCTCTTAGTTTGGCAGTTTAAAAAAACACAACAGTAAGTTCAGAAGGTCTTTCAGTCAGAAATTCCGTGCCTTTTTTTCCCCTCAAGCCCCTCTACCCTTTAACCCCTCCTCCTATTTCAATTCTTTTTAGCAGCAAGAAAGGTATACAGACAGCACTGTAATTTCAGCTGATCCCCATCACCGGGAACTTTGCAAAGGAAGGAATCCTTCAGCTGAACACAATAGCTCTGCCGATGTCTCAGTGATCACCCTCAGTCCCCTTGCAGGCAAAACAATTCACAGTTACAAGCAAAGAAACCTCCTCATCGGGCAAAACGAATCACAAGCAGCCTGCGTCCAAAACCCAAACCTCTGGCGATCGGAGAACACAAGTCACATTGGGTTTTTTTATATATGCAAAAGGAGACCACTTTTTCTGTTGAAGACAAAGGCGCATCAACTTGTTTCCTTTTTTTTGTCACATAGCTAGTTTTTCCTCCTGTATTGATTTGACGATTGGTTTCTCTCTCTCTCTCTCTCATGTCAAGCCTTTTGCAGCCTGTCTTTAGTTCTGCAGCACAATCCGCGGGTTTGTGAGAACAAATCTTCCCCTCCCCCACTGCGGCCAATGTAGACATTCAGTGTAAAATGTTTCAGAAACAAACGCTGCTGCTGGGTTTTTTTTTACCCTCGTCCTCGAAGCAAGTTGTTCAAGCACAGAGCGGGACAAGTTCCTTCCAGTCGCCCAGCCTTGCGAGCACAGTGCCCACTCGAGGCTTCATGGTTCCGGGAGGAGAACTTGGGTCTCAGTCACAGACAGCGAGGTGCGGACGCAGGCTGGAGGGAGGGAGGAAGACAGACATGGGAGCGGACCGGCGTGGTCACCGCTAAGGAAGCACCCAGGGCTGAGCTGTGCAGCCTTCCCTCCCCGGAGCTGAGAAATCTTCCAAAGCTCCACAGTGGAGTGACGCCCCTTTCTCTCTGCTACACCCCGGCTTGATGGACTCGATGAGTGGCCGCTTCATTCGACCCCCGGCGATCTCTTCTGTCACACCCCCAGCCCTCCTTTTGTGTTCGCGCCCATCTCATTCTCAACCACATGTTCTGTTTCCAGGAGAACCCTCAGGTATTTCGGTTGCAGATCTGGTGAATTCAGGCTCCCCGGCGGATACCACAGAGAGCTACAAAGGCTTTGCTAACCTTAGCACACCACCTGCTCAGGGGATAAGACTTGAGGGAAACTGGATCTGGTCTGGGATTTCCCCCTTGGTCTCACCTTTGTGGGGATAGCATTTCAATCCCCATTTTCATCAACCTGTATTAAGGGGGAAGGAGAGATGTAGAAACCAGGACCGACCTAATCCCCGTAAGTGACCAAAAACCCCAGCCAATACCAGAAACCGACAGTACCAAGAGTTCATTCAGACCATTGTGTCTGTGATAATACTATCTGAGCATCCCCACTTCTCCTTCAGAGGTTTACAATTCTCCCCCTCAAATATTTATTCAATTCCTATTTTAAATTGCCATTAAACTTGAACAGCTCTTTTCACAATCATGAAACATGCTTTCTCTCCACAGATGCTGCCAGATCTCCTGAGCTTTTCTAACAATTTCTGTTTTGTTTCAGTGGGTTTGCTTTTTACACGGTGCCCCTTTCTTCCCCCCAGTCACACAATGTTCGCTGTGTTGCTGCTCCTGGCACCTGTAATCTCATTAAAGATAGGAAGGGATTTCTACAAACAGTAACTGCTTCAGGTACACTTGCTGTCACAAACATATAACCACTGGTGCAAGGTCACTGCAAAGATATCAGCCTGACATCCCACAGTGAAGCATATCAGAGTAGGTACAAAATCCAATCTTGAGAATTCACTGGTTAGGTCTCAGCTGGAGTTGTGGGACCAATTCTGGGTAGTTCACATCAGGAAGGGGGTAAATGTGTTGGAAAGCGTGCAGAGAAGATTTGCTAGAATGAGACCAAGTGCAGAGTTGGAAAAGCTGGGATTGTTCTTGGAGCCATGACCATTAGGAGGAGACTAACAGTCACAGATATGTACAGCAGACCCTTCGGTCCAACTCATCCATGTCGACCAAATATCCTAAATTAATCTAGTCCCATTTCCCAGCATTTGGCCCACATCCCTCTAAACTCTTCTTACTCATGCACTCATCCAAATGCCTTTTAAATGTTGGATTGTAGCAGCCTCCACCACTTCCTCTGGCAGCTCACTCCATACATGCACTGTGTGAAAAAGTTGCCCCTTAGGTCTCGTTTAAATCTTTCCCCTCTCACTTTAACTATGCCCTCTAGTTTTGGATTCCCACCCCAGGGAAAAGCCCTTGCTTATTCACCCTATCCATGCCCCTTTTGATTTTATAAACCTCTGCCAGGTAGCCCCTCAACCTCTAGGGAAAATAATCCCAGTTTATCCAGCCTCTCCAAATAGCTCAAACCCTACAACCCTGGCAACATTTAACAGAATAATTCAAAATTGAGGTGTTTGTATGGAGAAATTGGTTCCACTGTCAGGGTGAGTCAGTAACTAAAGGTCACAGATTTAGGATCATTGACAAAACATCCAGAGGGAATCTGAGGAGAATAGTTCATGCAGTGAGCGATGTTAATCTGAAACGCACTTTGGTAAAGGATGGTGGTAAAGGGCCCAATAGTAAATTTCAAAGGGAAACTGGATAGATATTTACAAAGAAAAATGTGAGGGATGGCAAAAGCAAGAAGGAGATTAACGAGATAGTTCTTTGAATATTCTGACATAAGCATTTGGTGCTGAATGGTACTTTTCACCTTCTCTGCAAAGGACACAATTTTTAAAATTAGTGTGGTTTGTAAAGCTGCCAGTTCTACACACCATCCAAACGAGGACAGATATCCAGATAGTTGTAGTTTATCATGCAAATTCCTAATCTCCAGTTTTAGTCCACACCCCATTACCCCCAGCTCAAACAAAGTTTAATGATAGTTCCTTGAGAACTCTACTTGTTATAATTCTCCAGCTGCCTTCCAGTACCTTACTCAGTCACCATGATACTTTTTAATTTGCATTTCTAAATGTTGAATTTTGACAGACTGCTCCTCTGAGGGATCACACCTGAGCCTGTCAATGTATTGACTATTGGTATCTGACTACGGCAAGGTGTGTGATACCTGGCTAATGCCTGAGCCAGTAACAAGTGATACTATCATGGTAATGGCAAATTGGTGAAAAACTTCAACTGCTTCACTAATATAAGGCTATTCTCAGTAATGGTGACTGTGATATGATCATGATTGTAAAACCTTATCTAGTTAACTAATGTCCTATAAGGAAGAAAATCTGCCATTCTTACCCATATGACATACAGGTGACTCCAGACCCAACATAGTTGACTGTTGACTACCCTTTTTAAGAGCCTCAAAGAACTCAAATCAAGAGCAATTGGAGATTATCCCATGAAAGAATAAAGAGAGAAAGATTCTGCACAGAAAAGGAGCCTACCAGTTCAACTTAAAACTTGCCCCATGTAGTAACCTTTCAATGAAATGGGCCAGCAAGCCACTTATACCAATGAGTGCAGCTTTGAGATAACCAGTAATGGGCGAAAGGTACATCAGTGCTCACGTTTCACAAATCAATTAAAAAAGATTGCAAGTACTTTACTTCAAATCTGGAACAGTGATGGTCAATCTTTCTTCTCCTAAGTTCAGGTATCATTAAGGCCAAGTATGCTGTCCTATCATTGCCCTGATTGAGGGTAATCAACCACTCAGCAGTAACTAGTGAAAATCACTGAGTAATATATCCACCAACACAGATATGGGAGGAAAGAAGAGAACCATTTTCAAACACATTATACAATCTTATCTTCGACAGTTCACAGAAACAGTTTCATGCACTGATGTGGAATAAATACTGAATTTCAGCGCAAACTATAGATGTGTGAAATCTAAACTGTGAGGTCTAACTTGACTTTTAATCCATCTCATTAAGATAAAGTTTCCCAATACAAGACTCTTACTGGCCATTTAAATGGCAGAATTGACTACTTTATGGTCCAAGTAACTTAATGCTTTTCTTCAAACCAAAAATGGTGCATCAGCAACACATCATTGCTTTTAATTGTAAATCTTTTAAGTTTCTACAGCCTTGTACTATATTAATTCCTCTAGTTACTGCATTTACTTTAATGTCAGTGAGCAAGTAGTCACACATCATAATCTGATCATCTCTCCATGCTTCAGCAACAGTAAAAACTCTTTCTAAAAAAAAGGCTAAAAACATTACTGTATTGTAGTTACAGCCCCAATAATAATTGACTCAAGTATTCTGAAGGCAGACAAAACCAATTAAGGACTTTGAAACTAATGTCTGAGAGAACAGAGGCCAAAGTAATGCAATAAACCAACACAATGTCAAATCCCTAGCAAGATTAAGTCATTATTAAAAATACCCTAGGCCCCAGACGTCACAAAGTTTGTTAAAAAACCTTTTATTTGGAACTAGTTGTCCAATCACAGCTGCCTTGGAGGGGGTTTGAGTGGAGTGAAGATAACAAACTGTCTCCTGGCAAAACTATGTACTCCTGAGCTCCATTTCAAAACACATTAAAATCAACATATTGGGAAAATCAACATTTCCAATAATGACTGAAAACACCAGCCAGTCAAAAAAAAAGTACATCAAAACAAGTTCAGATAAAGAAAACAAATCTGAAGGGAAGATAGTATTGAACAAATTTTAGCTAAGCGTTTATTCTCAATTGCATGTAAAAGGTGCCGAATTGCATCGATTTCCTGTTGAGCATCTCTTTGAAATCTTAGCGAGATGTCAATGCACATGGGATTTAACAAATATCAAGGTTGAGTTTTAAATTAGTGGAAAAGAAGGCATTTCACATTCAGTCTGAAGCCAGGCAGGAACTCATCTAACCTGTGCAGGTGCAAGAACTTGAATGGGCAATGGTGCCTTTCTTGAGTTCCAGGTTTTACAGTCAATTAAGTACTTTTGAACTGTAGTCACTGTTGCAATTAAGAAACACTAAAACCTACAAACAATCTGACAAATTTATTTTTAGTGATACTGGTTGGGGTTTAAATATTGCCAGAACCCTCAGGAGAAAGAAACAGGAATCAGTACCATAAGGACCTAGTACACACACAAGAGGGCAAATGGGGCCTTGCTTTAACATTTCATCAGAAGGAGACACCACCTTCAGCAGTGTAGCAGTCTTTCAGAACTCTACTGCGAGTGTCAGCCTGGAGTGGGGCTTGAATCCACAACCTGACACAACAGACCAGAGGTCGTTTATTGCACCAATCAATACTGCCTTCTTCCTCTGCAAAGGATGTATCTGTAATAAGTTAATCGCAGCCCAGGTGAAATAGCAGTAGGGTACAGAAACTACCACCATTGGAGTATTAGTGAAGAAATGTGCTCTACTCTAGCTACTCATATATGATTTGCAACATTTAAAAAAAACTCCTTTTTCAATTTATTTTGTGCAATTACACTGCAACTTAAATAACAGGAAATATATGCATGAGAACACTACAGTCTTAACATCTCAAAATTGCTAATCTTCACAATCAGCACTAACTGCTAAAATAAACCCAACAATTGAGGCTATTTCCAATTGCAATCAGGATAAGCAGTCCTTCATTTAATTGCATTGTACCAGTGACCAGGAAATGTGAATCATTTAGCAGAATACATTTTGTGCACATGTACGGTATACTTCAGCCTTTCCCAAGTTGCATCTGTTTTCTATACTTGCAATGGGAACATATGCTCAATCCCACTGGTCATGGCAAAGTTTGACCTTGGCTACTGATTTTCATATGCATTTTATAACAGAGTCTCCGTGTCAGGCTCACAGTGAGCTTGTTTCCCAAGCACCTCACCAGCCAGTACACCTAACCCCCACCAAAATACATTTGTTGAAATGAATATATTAGTGGGATTGACTTCTCTAAAATGCCCATTTCTCTTTGTTGCTAATAACAATCAAATATCAAAACCAATGCATAGGAACTGCAGCAGGCCATGCAGTCCCTCAAGCCTGCCTCCCTACGGGAGATGATTATAAGGTGAAGCTGAGGTAGAAGATGAACTATCTCCACATACCTTGATTCCTTTTATGTCCAGACATAATCGCCCGATCATTAACTACCAAACAACTTCTGTGCTAACTTCTAAATTGTGGAGGATCGTTACATGCAACTCTGCAAAACTATGTTAGGGTTTAGATATTTTCCCATACCTGCTGTCTCTATCCTACTGTGAAACATACTTTCTTTCACTCTCTCATCTTGTAAAGGTTTTAAATCTTGTTCAACAGTCCCATGGACACCCATGTCATCAGTTGTTAATATGAACTTAAGTAGCCTGATCATAACCTTGCTTGATCTGCACATCTGGATAATTTATAGCAGGGGTTACTGGATCTCAGTCCTCCATTGGAGGAATTTCAAGATGAATCACCAAGTCTGTAACTAGCAGCATGGCAAAAGGCAAATTCGATAGGCCCTGACCCTTTCTTTCCCCGAATTTTGAGTTTCAATGACAATCAGAAAACGTGGTTGATTCCGCCCCCATCCCAACTTTGATGCACTAAGTCCAATTGTAGGGCACTTAACATTGACCTGACGGAGCTTCAGCAGCTCAGCATGACTTCCACAATCCTTTGCAGCAATATTCTTTCTGTCTCGACAGCTATTCCTTCTAGAGCTCGATACCAAACTGTGTGTTATATGTACTCAATGAATCATTGGGAAAATTTTTTACAGTACAGTAAGACAAACAGATCATGTTTCACTCAGTTTACACCATCAAGTCCTGAATTAAGTTACAGCCTTATAACAGGATGCTGTATAAGTGCAACGTGTTGGTTTAAAAAGGAATTTAGGAAACATGTATTATCCACTCCAGAATTTTGTCATTGCACAAAGGTTTTTCAAACTGGTGGGAGACCAATTTTGGAACATATTGTGTCGTCTTATGTTGTCTACAACAAATCACTTTTAGTTAATGGACTTTCATCAATTCTCCATGACAATCTACTGAAAACATAGCTCCAAATCATGGACTTGTTCTTACAGGTTGGGAGCATCCCGTTGTTTTTTCAGAAGGTTTATTGTCAGTATTTCTCCTCAATCAGACTCATTTATTGATAGATTGTGGAAGCAGTCACACATTCACATTGCTGAAAATAAATTTTCCCATTCACTCATAAGAATCTTGAAAGAGAAGACAAGTCATTCAGTCATGGCTGATTTGCACTTCCATCCCCTTTACTTGCTCCTGATTCATTTACATTCCTTGAAAACCTTACTGAACAAAAATCGTCCAGTCAGTGTCTTATAAACTCAAACTGGAATGGAATCTACAAGTGAAGAAGAGAGTACAACATTTCCACTACCCTGCTATGAAAACGTGCTCATTGATTTCACTCCAGAATAGCCTGGCTGTAATTGTAAGATAACAGTGAGATCCTTTCAACATTTCTTTTTTAAAAGTTGTCAAAGCAGCTTTGACAGAACAGTGAGGAGTATCCTTAAACGTGAATATTTGAAGTTGTAAAGGATAGACTGGAAGAAATGTGAAAGCTTCCCAAATTCCCTAGCCATGACTCAATGAGTAACATTTGTGGTCAGAAGGTTCGAAGTTCAAATGTCACTCCAGAGACTTGAGTACCTAATCCTGATTTACACTCTCAATGCAGTACTGAAGGAATGCTGTCACTGTTACACTATTATGTGTACTGTCTTTTGGATAAGATCTTCCATTGAGACGCCGTCATGTAGATGGAGTAGTCAAAGAAAGTGCAGGGGAATTCTTTTCAATTTTCTGTGATACTTTAACCAAATTTTAAACAAACTCATACTGGAGCCTTTATTTCACTGTTGTATGTGGACACTGGCTGAGCACAAATAGTCCCCAAAAACAGGGACTACACTTCAAAACAATACTTAATTGATTGGAAAGTGTGTTGTGATATCCTTGGGTTGTAACTGAACCAAACAGTTGAGAAATGGAGATTCTTCCTCAGTTAATATTAAACTGTGGCTGAACATTAAATGGAATCGTTATCGGCAAGGCCCTTGTTGGAGATCATAACTCAGTCTAAGTACTCTACATGAATCAAAAAGCTGTACACCACACCAGAACCAACTACTATGATCTCATCTACCATCTGCATTAGTGCACAGACACTGAACTATGCTAAAGGTAAATCTTACGGAAGGAAACAATTCTCTGTGAAGTGTTCAAAGAATTTGGTTAACCTTCTTCAAATGTCTAATCCAATTGAGAAGAATACCATTAGGGAAATATTGAACTAATTAAAACCTGCTTTCACATCTGCACCAATTGTATCTGCTTACTAATGAGCTCAGATGCTTTTTATGTGAATTAATCAGAATTTAAAAATGAAAAAAAATCCATCTTCAAACTTCTATTGAAAGCAACAGGATATGGAAATTATTACAACATTAGCCTCTGGTCTTAGCGGAAGCAACAACTTTTGGCTATCTCCCTCATTCCTTTTAAAGTCTCCATCCTGTTACTCTATTTCTTAGCTCCATTCCAACAAATATCCTATTTTAAAGGCAAGCCACTTTCCACCCCTCCCCCACCAACACCCCCACCCCCAATCAAACACTGCTACCCTGTAGGTTTTCTATTTATTCAAACATTTGAATTTTAAGAGATTGAGAATGCAGAGAAGCACCAGGACCAAAAGCACAACAATAGGATTTAAAATCAGGAGGAACCAAAAACAACCAGAGCATCAGAGAAGGTGAAAAAATACAATCACCTGGTATCAAGTAAGATAATGAGAGAGCCACTCAAGGACCTAATAAAGCACATGTATACACAATTTGCTACAAGGAGTCATACATAAATGGAAACTTTTATTTCACACAGATGGCTAGAGTTTTATATCGATTACTCTGTAAGTCACCCTCAATTAGCATCAAAGAGTAAAATGTAAAATGGGGAGCTGAGACCAACTTTCTTTTTACATAGCCAGTTATGATGATCTGGAATACATTGCCTAAAAGGGAAAATGCAATAATAATTTTCAAAAGGAAATTGGATAAATATTTAAACAGGTAAAAAAAAATGCAGGGTTTTGGGAAGAGGAGAACATGAGACTAATTGGAGATTCTTTTCAAACTGCTAGCACTAACATGATGGGCCGAATGGCTTCCCTTCTATTATTAAACAGGAAGAAAGAACAAAATCAAAATAACAGATATACTTAGAGGGAGGAGGAATGGGTCAGCACCCTTCCTTTACCAAAATAATTAAGCATTTCATATGAAGAAAGTAAGTCAGTCTTTAGTTTAAGCGTTTCTACACACAGCAATTTGACAGGTGATACTGAATCCCTCAACGTGTTTAATTCATAATAATGGATTGCTCCAGTTAGCTCACCCATTAAATCACTGCTCCCGCAAGTGAATCTGAAGGAAACAGTGTTGGTTGGGGGTGGGGAGAGAGGGGCACACAGCACACTACTACCAGACACTGGAAACCTTTGCAATCAATGAAATATCCTCATCCTCCAAAGGTGTTGACTTTCGAATGACAAGAACAAAGTCATGAAATGGATGACATGACACTAACAACAGTGGCAACACTGCTATAACTATAAGAGCATCATGATGCAATCAAGGTCGATCCAATCCTCCTACACATGAATGCACTTTGAACAAGTAACACTGGTATCCTTTCACTATATGTCGAGAGGGGAACTTGGAGAGAAAGAGTTTGCTGACTAAAAATATCATCGGACCCATGACCTCAGAATCCAGAACATCCAAGCCTTGGACAGGAACTTCTTTATTTGTAAGATTTGATTTTCAGCCAGGGATCAAATCAGTTTACTGAAAGCAAACTGTCAGTACACATTGTGTAGCAAGCTCTCTTTAGGTAACTATTGTCTACTTGATATTATTAGGGAGTCAGAACTTCCTGTGCAATGTATCTGCACAGTGGCATGGGCTAAATTTAATATGGGAAAGAGTTATGTCATGCCGAGGGTCAACTGAAACATTTTTCTGACACACACATTTCCTGTTTCCCTGAAATGGTGGAGACTTGCAGTGCTGCAGCTCCACAGGTATGAGAGCCCAAGCAGTTACCCTCGACATGTACAGCCAGTGAATTTTGGCAGGCTACTGCACTGTGTTGGAATCACAGCCTGATCTAAACCGATTTCCAGATATGAAGGCTTTCCAAAGTTGGCCAATGATTAGCGAACAGGAGTTAAAATCCCAGCTAGTTTCTCAGGATGGCTCTCATTCTTAACATGCACTCAATTTGAATCTGAATGGCCTATATATAATATACATACACACATACAAAAAGGGAATGGCTGGGAAAGGACATATTGAGTGAACTCTACTGATTCATAGACGACACAGCAGGAACTATTTACATATCATTCTCTGATGCCAAACACACAGCTTTCAAGTAGAGACAAACCTCCCCACTGGCATTATGGCTGAAAAATCAATACTTATTGATCCTTTATCACCTAAGACACATTGGGGAGAAAACTACACGAGAACCTTAAGTTCTTTCCTGTGATTAAATTTCTGTATTTTAAGACGAAGCACTGACGAGGACCCCCTCAAGCCTATTCCCTGTTTAATTGGATTGTGGTTGATTCTCCATACAATCTCCTTGGTTCCAGGCTGCTCAATAACTCTACTGGCAAGAATCTAAGAATTTCAGATTTTAAATTGTTAACTGACCTGAAATCTGCTCCTTTGAGAAAGAGATGGTTCCGTGCTCCCGCCATATTATTTCCTAACCTGGTTTAGCTTTGACTTTAAAAATATACCCCCAAGGATTTTCTACCATCTCTCCAACTCTACCAAGACTTTGGAGTGCAGGTTCATAGTTCCTTGAAAATAGAGTCGCAGGTAGATAGAACAGTGAAGGTGTTTGGTATGCTTTCTTTTATTGGTCTGAGTACTGAGTACAGGAGTAGGGAGGTCATGTTGCATCTGTACAGGACATTGGTTAGGCCACTTTTGAAATATTGCGTGCAATTCTGGTCTCCTTCCTATCAAAAGGATATTGTGAAACTTGAAAGTGTTCAGAAAAGATTTACAAGGATGTTGCCAGTGTTGGAGGATTTGAGCTATAGGGAAAGATTGAATAGGCTGGGGCTGTTTTCCCTGGAGTGTCGGAGGCTGAGGGGTGACCTTACAGAGATCTATAAAATCATGACAGGCATGGATAGGATAAATAGACAAAGTCATTTCCCTGGGGTGGGGAGTCCAGAACTAGAGGGCATAGGTTTAGGCGGAAGTGGGTACTGCCGATTCTGGAGATTAGAATCAAGATTAGAGTGGTGTTGGAAAAGCACAGCAGGTCAGGCAGCATCCGAGAAGCAGGAAAATCGACGTTTCGGACAAAAGCCCTTCATCAGGATTGAGGCTCGGACCCTCAGGGCATAGGGTTAGGGTGAGAGGGGAAAGATATAAAAGAGATCTAAGGGGCAACATTTTCATGCAGAAGTTGGTGCGTGTATGGAATGAGCTGCCAGAGGAAGTGGTGGAGGCTAGTACAATTGCAACATTTAAAAGTCATCTGGATGGGTATATGGATAGGAACGGTTTGGAGGGATATGGGCTGGGTGCTGGCAAGTGGGACTAGAATAGGGTGGGATATCTGGTCGGCTGGACGAGTTGGACCGAAGGGTCTGTTTCCATGCTGTACATCTCTATGACTCTCTGACTCTAAGTCCTTTCAAATTGGGTCTTCCAAATGTCATCATGTTCAGAAACATCCAAGAACAGGACGTGGCCAAATTCATCTCTCTTAGGAATTTTGTGTTACAATAATACTGTGTGCACAATTTGTGATGCATAAGGCAGTGACCATTTTATTCTCTGCTCAACATGTGTGTGTACTGTGCCTCTTGATTATTAAAAAATTCTCTACCAAAATCATATCCAGAAACGATTGCGGCGGCTGATTAAATACTAAAGCATGTTCGTATTTTAAACTCCAGAAAGGACAGTAAGCACTGAAAGTGATGAGAAAAAAACATTCAATATGCAGAGGTTGATTGGCTTTCGTTCCAGAAATGAACTGCTCAAGAAAACAAAATTGCTTCCTCTTCGTTTCCAATCTGTCCTCCCTCTTCACTTAAAGAAAACACTGCCAGCCTCAAACTTCAATCCTAAGATTTTTTTAAAATTTGTTTAATCTCGTGGGATGTGGGTGTCACTGGCTGGCCAGCATTTATTGCCTGTCCCTAGTTGCCCTTGAGAAGGTGGTAGTGAGTTGCCTTTTTGAACCAATAGAGTGCACCTGCTATCATTGACCCACAATGCCATAAGGGAGAGAATTTCAGGATTTTGAACCAGCCACGGTGAAGGAACAACGATATATTTCCATGTCAGGATAGTGAGTAGCTTGGAGGGGAGCTTGAACGTGGTGGCATTCCCATATATCTGCTTATACATATAGCTATATTGCTTCTGATTGTGCAATTGACAATTTCCATTTATCCAGAGCCTTTAATCGTAAACCATTACTAGCATCCCACTGTCACCATCCCTGCCCCCCAGAACCCTGAGGGGAACACCACCCCTGCTCATGACTCTATCCCCATTCCCCCCACCACCACACCCACTCCAGTTGCAAGCTCCGCCCCCACTCCCAGCTCCACACCCACACCAGATCCCAGCTCCCGGCCCTGCATCCCTCCAGACCTCCCCCTCACTGAGGACGAACGATCAGTCCTCAGCAAAGGACTCATCTTCATCCCCCTCTGCTCCCACATCAATGAATTTAATACACACCGTGACATCGAACACTTCTTCCGTCGCCTCCATCTCCGAGCTTACTTTCATAATCAAGACTCCCGCCCACCTTCCGAGGACCCCTTCGCCCACCTCCAACACACTGCATTCACCTGGACAGCCCGTGCTGGCCTATTACCCATCCTTGACCTCTTCATTTCCAACTGCCACCGGGACATTAACTGCCTCAACCTGTCTACCCCCTCCCCCACTCCAACCTCTCACCCTCACAACGCGCTGCCCTCCAATCCCTCTGCTCCAATCCCAACCTCACCATCAAGCCAGCAGATAAAGGGGGTGCAGTGGTAGTCTGGCGTACTGATCTCTACACCGCTGAAGCCAGACGCCAACTCGAGGACACTTCCTCCTACCCCCCTCTTGACTATGACCCCACCCCCCATCACCAAACCATCAGCTCCCAGACCATACAGAACCTCATCACCTCAGGAGGTCTCCCACCCACAGCTTCCAACCTCATAGTCGGGGAACACCGCAATGCCCGATTCTACCTCCTTCCCAAGATCCACAAGCCTGACCACCCTGGCCGACCCATTGTCTCAGCATGCTCCTGCCCCACTGAACACATCTCTACCTACCTTGACACTGTCCTATCCCCCCCTTGTCCAGGAACTCCCCACATACGTTCGCCTCCTCCATGCCCTTCACTTCCTCCAAGACTTCCGTTTCCCCAGCCCCCAACGCCTCATCTTCACCATGGATATCTAGTCTCTCTACACCTCCATCCACCATGACCAGGGCCTCCAAGCCCTCCGTTTCTTCCTGTCCCGGTGTCCCCAACAGTACCCTCCCACCGACACTCTCATTTGTTTGGCCGAACTGGTCCTCACCCTTAACAATTTCTCCTTTGAATCCTCTCACTTCCTCCAGACCAAAGGGATAGCCATGGGCACCTGTATGGGCCCCAGCTATTCCTGTCTCTTTGTTGGCTATGTAGAACAGTCCATCTTCCGTAGTTACACCGGCACCACTCCCCACCTCTTCCTCCGCTATATTGATGACTGCATTGGCGCCACCTTGTGCTCCTGTGAGGAGGTTGAGCAATTCATCAACTTCACCAACACATTCCACCCTGACCTTAAATTTACCTGGATCATCTCCGACACCTCCCTCCCCTTCCATTAATGACGATCAACTTGACACCAACATTTTTTACAAACCCACCGACTACCTGGATTACACCTCTCCCCACCCTACCTCCTGCAAAAATGCCATCCCATATTCCCAATTCCTCCACCTCTGCCGTAACTGCTCCCAGGAGGGCCAGTTCCACCACAGAACACACCAGATGGCCTCCTTCTTTAGAGACCGCAATTTTCCTTCCCACATGGTTAAAAATGCCCTCCAACGCATCTCATCCACATCCCAAACCTCCGCCCTCAGACCCTATCCCTCCAATCGGAACAAGAACAGAACCCCCTGGTGCTCACCTTTCACCCTACCAACCTTCACATACACCAAATCATCCACGACATTTCCTCCACCTCCAAACGGACCCCACCACCAGGGATATATTTCTCTCCCCATCCCTTTCCAACTTCCACAAAGACCATTCCCTCCATGACTACTTGGTCAGGAGCACGCTTCCCAACAACCCACCCTCCCATCCTGGCACCTTCCCCTGCCACCGCAGGAATTGCAAAACCTGCGCCCTCACCTCCATCCAAGGCCCTAAAGGAACCTTCCACATCCATCAAAGTTTTATCTGCACATCCACCAATATCATTTATTGTATCTGTTGCTCCCGAAGTGGTCTCCTCCACATTGGGGAGACTGGACGCCTCCTAGCAGAGCGCTTAATGGAACATCTCTGGGACACCCACACCAATCAACCACACCGCCTTGTGGCCTAACGTTTCAACTTTCCCTCCCACTCTGCCGAGGACATGGAGGTCCTGGGCTTCCTTCATCGCCACTCCCTCACTACCGACGCCTGGAGGAAGAACGCCTCATCTTCCGCCTCGGAACACTTCAACCTCAGGGCATCAATGTGGACTTCAACAGTTTCCTCATTTCCCCTTCCCAGACCTCACCCCAGTTCCAAACTTTCAGCTCAGCACTGTCCCCATGACATGTCCGACCTGCCTATCTTCTTTTCCACCTATCCACTCCACCCTCCTCTCTGACATATCACCTTCATCCCACCCCCATCCACCCATTGTACTCTTTGCTACCTTCCCCCACCCTCCTCCCTGACCTATCAGCTTCATCCCCACCCCCACTCACTTATTGTACTTGATGCTACTTTCTCCCCACCCCCACCCTCCTCTCATTGATCTCTTCACCCTTCAGGCACTCTGTCTGTATTCCTGATGAAGGGCTTTTGCCCAAAACGTCGATTTTCCTGCTCCTTGGATGCTGCCTGAACTGCTGTGCTTTTCCAGCACCACTAATCCAGAACAAGACAGAAATGTCAAATTAAATTTAACAGCAAGTCACATAATGTGATTCTAGAATAGATGACAAGTATGGCCAAAGAGATAGATATTAAAAAGCATCTTAAAGAAGGAAAAGGGTTAGAGAAGCAAATAAGTATACAGAGGAAATTCCCGAGCGTATACCCAAGGCACTTGAAGACATTGATGCCAATGCAGGAACAACTAAAATTTTGGAAATCACTTGTGGACAGAACTGGAAAAGCACAGAGGTCTCGGAGATTTGTGGGAGTGAAAAAGATAGCGTGAGGCCTGGTCATGCAGATTTAAAACCAAGACTGAGCATTTTAAATAACTCCTGCTTAAACAATGGGTAGATGGATAATGGCAAAAGTAACTTCATGTGAATAAGAATCCAAGCAGAGTTTTAGATGAACTTAAGGTTATGGAAGGTAAAATTGGAAGGTCAACCTCGAGTGAGTTGAATAGGCAAGTCTTGAGGTAACAGAGGCATGGATGGAGTTTCAGCAGAACTGAAGTGAGGGCAGTGTTGGACAATGTTACTGTTGTGGAAATAGTTGCTCTTAGTAATGGCACGTGTGTGGTTGGAAGTTCATTTTGTAAAGTTAAATATAATACTGAGGTTATGAACAGTATGGTTCCGCCTCTGACAGGGAGAGGGATGTAGTCAATGGTAAAGGAATAGCCTTGTGCTAGAAGACAATGGCTAAGAAGATAATGGATAGGTGGAGGAGATTGTTGTTCACCCAGTATAAATGCTGGACTATGGAATATTGGAAAATTACTCATGCATTGGAGGGGCCCATGGCAACAGTGGAGAGAAAGAAACCAAGCCCAGTCATCCATTTATGAAAAATAGTCACACCAGCTGTTTTCCGAACACTGTAGTGCTATTACTAACTTCAAAAATCTAACCACCTGCCCAACAGGAAACCACTTAAATTTCATCTTGCACCATTGATGTGGTAAAACATCCAAAGGAACTTTCATAGGAGCATTACTGAAACAAAGTCAAGTAAGCAAATCTAACAGCCAATTTACACACAGGAAGCTCATCTGTTTTGATTTGTTTGAGAAAGTGAACAGCTGAACAGGATCTCCAACAATCAGTACTCATTCAGTATTTCCCTGCTTAGGAGCTGACTACAGGGATCTACTGTATCACAATGGATCAGGGGTTCACCTTTGACTCAGCAGGTTGTAGATTCTGCTCCATTCCCACTCCAACATCTTAAGCACAAAACTCCAGACTGACACCCATTGCTGATTTTCACTTGCTGATGTTATCCCATCTAGCCTTTCTGGTGAGCCCTTGTCATCCAAAGATCCCACAGAAATCTGAGGTAGAGAGGCTTCCATAGTATCCTGACTAATATTTATCCCTCGTCCAACTCATTAAAAACTCATCATTTATAAGACACAAAGTGAAATTCACCTTCCCCCCAAAATAAAAGTCATCTAGAGTGTAAATCTGATCCTAAGAAACATTGAGCTTTTAGCTTCAAACTTGCAAAGTAATCTAGGAATTCTATTTGGTCAATTGATTGATATTACTTTTGCAATATTGCCATTTATTTTGAAAGCATTTCAGGGTTTTCAGATCCTCCTACAGATTCTGGAGATACAGAGAAATTCCCCTGTCATGACTTTTGATGGGAGCAGTCTTTCCTGCATCCTCCCTTGTGAACAAAGCAACAATTCGAGGGACATTTGATGCATATGGAGGTGGATTGCTTTGGTATCTGAGGTATCAAAAATGGTGAACATAGGAATCATATTATTAAGCTGGAGAGGGTTCAGAAGAGATTAACAGCATGTTGCTGGGAATGGGGGCGTTTGAGTTACTGGCAAACGCTGGATAGGACAGGACTTTTTTCACTGCAGCGTAGGAGATTGAGGGGTGACCTTATAATTTCAGTAGTGGTATAGATAAGGTGAATGGCAGGTGTCTTTTCCCTAGGGTGGGGGATTTCAAGACTAGGGGACATATTTTTAAGGTGAGAGAGAAAGATTTAAAAAAGACATGATGGGCAATTTTATTTACACAGGGAATGTTCATGTGTGGAATGAACTTCCAGAATAAGTGGTGGATGAGGGTACAGCTGTAAGACTGGATAAGTACGAGTAAGAAATGTTTGGAGGGGTACAGGCCAAATGCAGGCAGGTGGGACAAGTTAGTTTGGGATGACGGTCAGCATGGAAAGGTTGGACTGAAGGGTTTGTTTCTGTGCTGTATGACTCTATGAAGGTGATTGATGAAGCAGTAGAAGGCGATTGGGCCTAGGACACCACCCTGAGGAACTCCGCAGAGATGTCCTGCAGCAGAAATGATTGACCTGCAACCACTACAGCTATCCACCATTGTGCAAGGTATGACACCAGCCAGCAGAGAGTTCTCCCCCTGATTCCTATTGATTTCAGTTTTGATAGCACTCCTTAATACCATACACAGTCACATACTGCCTTGAATCACAAATTCAGCAGGTCATATGGAAGGTAAATGGAATATTGGTCTTCATTTCAAAGGGAAATGGAGTATAAAAATAGGAACAAAAGATGCTTTCTCACTTTGCTCAACCAATTCATTCTGTGATAACAGCAAACGTCCATGGTCAAACATAAGAAAACCATGAGTAGTTATTGAATTTTTTTGTTTGAAGTGGAAGGGAAAGAAACTGGGCAGTAATATCTATGTTTCTTTTTGACAAAGGCTCGATAATTGTTTTGTTCTGTTACAGAATAATCTCTCAGTCAACTTGTGTAGTGCACAACCTGTTGTAAAGTGTTTGAACAGGTTTCTAGGACAAGGTTTTGTTGACTTAAGCCGGATGTCAATGGCAAGGTAAAAGAAAAGCAAGATAAAGTGAAGATGAGTCATGAGGCATGAAATGTTATTTCATTATGAGTTCATTGCTGGTCAGAAAGTCTTAGTGAAAAAGTCACTGAGGTAGAAGTATATGACTGGAGTTCTTTAATTTTACTAGGTGCAGTCACATATGCAGAAAATTAATAAATATAGGCCCCTAATAATCAGTGGGCAATTGAGAAACAAATATATATGGAACTCTCAGATATCTTTAAGAAAAATAGGGTTGTAATGGTAGGGGATCTTAACTTTCCAAATGTAGACTAGGATTGTATAGAGTCCAGGGCTTGTATGGGGAAAAAATTGTTAAGTGTGTACAAGAACTCTCGCTTATTCAATATATGGATGTACCTATTATAAAAGGAGCAATAGTTGACTTTTTGTAGTGAAATAAAGCAGGACAAGTGACTGAGGTGTCCCTGGGGGAGCACTTTGAGGCAAGTGATCATAATTCTATTAATTTCAAAATAGTTATGGAAAAGGAGAGCATTGCTCAAAATGTTAAGGTTCTAAATTGGAGTAAGGCTAATTTTGACAGTATTAGGCAGGAACATTCAAAAGTTGATCGGGAGAGCGTATTCACGGGTAAAGGGATGGTTGGGAAGTGGAAGGCCTTCAAACATAAGGTAACAAGAGTTCTGACACAGTATGTTCCTGTTAGTGTGAAGGGCAAGGCTGGTAGGTGCAGGGAATGCTGGATGACTACAGAAGTTGAGGTGCTGGTCAAGAAAAAGAAGGAAGCATATGTCAAGTAGAGACAGCTGGGATTCAGTGAATCCCTGGAAGCGGAGAAGGGCAGTAGGAGTACACTTAAGAGGGAAATCAGGAGGGGAAAAAGGGGACAGGAGATATCTTTGGTGAATAACGTTAAGGAGAATCCAAAGAGATTTTATATATACATATATTAAGGGCAAAAGAGTAACTAGGGAGAGAATAGGGCCATTAACGATTCATGTGGCCATTTATGTGTGGAATCACAGAAAGTGACTGCGTTACTAAAAAATATTTTGCATCAGTACTTATGGTGAAGAAAGACATGGAAGCTAGAGAACTTGGGGAAACCGTGATGTTTTGAAAAGAATGGAGGTTGAGGGGTGACCTTATAGAGAGATCGAGGGGTGCAGGTGCAGTTTCTTGAAAGTGGAGTTGCGGGGAAAAATTTAAATAGGACCTGAGGGGTACCTTTTTCATGCAGAGGGTGGTGCTTATATGGAATGAACTGCCAGAGGAAGTGGTCGAGGCTGGGACAATTATAATATTATAATATTTAAAAGGCACCTGGATAGGTGTATGAATAGGAAGTGTTTGGAGGGATATGGGCCAAGTGCTGGCAAGTGGAATTGGGTCAGATTGGAATGTCTGTTTCCATGCTATCTCACTTTATGATGTACAAACAAACTGAAACGGAAGCAAACGAATTTGCAGAATAACACTTTTGATGTGTTAGTGAGCAAGAACATCCTGGTGTGTAAACTAAACTACACAGATTAGAAGTTTAGTGCTTCTCACATTTCAACCATGAGATTATAACAAACAAATGTCAGAGGGAACCATTCAGCCCTTCAATACTGCTTCACCATTCAACAAGATCATGGTTAATCTGGTGCCTCAACTCTGTCTTTCTGCAGTAATCCCACACCTCTTTATTGCCATAGTACTCAAACCTTTTTCTTGGGATGTGGGCATCATCGGCTAGGCTAGCATTTATTGATCACCCAAATTAGCAGTTAGCCACATCGCTACTGATCTGGAATCACACTTAGGCCAAATCTGATAATGATTGCAAATTCCCTTTCCTAAAGGACATTAGTAAATCAGATGGGTTTTTACAACAATTGACATGGTTACATGATCACCATGAGGCAAGCTTTTTATTCCAGATTATTTGTTAAATTCAAATTTTAGCATCTGCCATGGTGGTTTCAAACTCCTGTCATAGAAGATTAGCCAGGGACTCTGCATTACCAACCTCGCAAAAATATCTAGCAACAAAAAGTTTCTCCTCGCTTCAGTTTCAAATATCTGATCCTTAATTCGAAAACTACAAATTAGATTCCCTAGCCAACAGAAATATTTTATCAGCATCTATCCTGTCAAACATCTGAAATATTTTGTGTTTAAGTGAAATCACCTCTCATTCTTTGGAACTCCAGGAGTTATTGGCCTAGTTTACTTAGTATATCCACTGAGGTCAATCTACGATCCTGGGAACCAATCTCATAAACCCTTGTTATTTTCCCTTTAAATGAGCTATATCCTTCCTTGGATAAGGAAATTAAAATTGCACACATCACTCCATGTGCGGTCTCATCAATGTCTTATTTAATTGCAGTAAGCTATCTTTCATCTACTCCAATCCCTATCTAACAGACGTGCACATAATATATACTTTCGTACTTGTTTATTTACCTGAATATTACTTGCTGTGATTCTTACACCAGGATACCCAGCTCCCTCTGAATGTAAACATTTCCCAGTTTCTCACTATTCAATAATATGTTTTTTTTAAAAAAGTCATGCTAAGAGGATAATTTCACACTTTTCCATGTTATTACTGCATCTGCTAAGTTTGTTCCCACTCACCCAACCTACACCATCTCTGTGAATTTTTCTTCAGTTACTTTTCCACCTAACTTTGCATCATTAGCAAACCTGAATATGTTACATTCAATTCCCTCAACCAAATTATAAAGAGTGGAGGTCTAAATGCTGACCACAACTGTAACCCCCCCCCCTAAAAATTGCACACTAATCTGAAAATATTCTTTTGTTCTACTCGCCTGTTTTCTGTCAATTAAGTAAATTTTAATCCTGCTAATATTTTAGTCCCCGAATCCCACTATTCACCAGAGACTGAGTACATTTCCGAATACAAGGATAGCTTCCTTTATGGAGGAATGGTCCCACAGGCACTTTAAGCTCACACACAAACAAAACTAAGTGAGCTGGAATAGCCAGAAGACATCAAGGAACATACATTTCTAATTCTCACCCTCTTATGTCCTGACCTGAATATGAAAATAAAGCATATAAAATTGGAGAAAAGAAGCAGGATGAGGGGGTGAGGGAATGTTGTTGGGTGAGATCAGCTGAGCAAAACCTAAATGACTCAATGCAAGTTCCTCAAGAAGCTGACCCATGCCACTTACTGTGATCAGGACATAGAAATTTTGGTTTTGGAAACAAATACAAATGAGGCAGATTCACCTTTGACTGAATTTGGAAGAGATTTTACTGGTACTATCTCTCACAAGCACACAGGTTATTCACCTGATAGTGTATTCATTAATATGATGATATTCCTACCTCAGATTCAACAGGAAAAGAGATTTTTATTTCAAAAACTACCATATCCACTCAGTAATGGTGTGGAGTTCCCAGTAGCCATAACAGCCATCTGACTCAACTTGGAGACATTGCATCAACAAGAAATTGAATTTGTACAACACTGCACTGAGATTAAGGATCCCAGGACACCATGATACCAAATGAACCTACAATAAATTGGACAACTAACTGGCTAAGAAACCAATGTATAGACTGAGAGAGTACACATACCTTGAATGATTCCAGTTGTTGGTTGATGACATCTGTTTCTGTTCCAACACTGCCCTGACTCTCTTCATGCTCCTCAGCGACTGTCATCAACTTGCTAAACGTCTCGCATTTACTGTTGAATTCCTCAACCCGAGCAAGATTGGTTTCCACTTGCTCTTTTCTGATCATTGCCCTGTCCAGCAGTTTATTGCACTGTTTACTTAAAGCGTCTAAATCCCTCTTTAAGCCCAGTAAATCTGGAGAACTTGCTGACTCCAGCATCTGCTTGCCCTCTTTCTTCGCACCTTCAATGCTCGTTGTTAGCTCCTGCAGTTTGATGATGAAACCCTGGGTGCCAGTCTTCTGAGCTTGCAGACAGATCAGATCCCTTCCCACAGGAGCCATGCTGTCCAATTCATCATCAAGGTCGGCAAATAAGGAAAACATCTCCCGGATAGTGTTCTGAAACTGCCCAATGCCTTGGAGCTTGGTCTCCAAGAAGGAGCATCTCTCATGTACTTTCTGGCTCACTGATGCATAATCGTCCTGTAAAGAATTGGCTTGCTGCAGGATCAAAGATGTCCCAGCACTATCCGAGGTAGCAGCAGCCAATCTCTGAGCAAGGCATTTGACATTCTCCACTTGCGATGTCAAAGCCTGAAGACCCTTCTGCTGGGCATTGATGTTGGTCAGATATTTATTAGTATACGCCTGGGGTCCAAGGGCATCATGGAGTTCAAGTTGCTGCTTGGCTCCATCAATTTGCTTCTTCGCATCTTTGAGAGAATTCTGAAACTCCTTCATACATTTTGCCATCTCATCCAGAGAACTGACTTTCAGGTGGAGCTGTTTATTAATCAGATCAACCTTTTGGTTGACTGAAGCCTTCTCACTTTGGATATCTTGCTGATCAGCCTCACTAGCTTCAACCAAGCTGTCGGCAGCATTATTTAGAGAATCTATTGCCCTTCGATGTTTATCCACATCATTCTGTAAACCTTTAATGTTTGCCAATGAAGATTCAATTTCTGCAGCATTGCTGCAGACTTGTACCTGAGAAGCCTTTTCTTCGAACTCTTGTATCCACGGTAGCAGGTGTTCAACACATTCCCTATACTTTTCGGCTTTCTGGGAACAGTCCCTCAGTTTCTCTTGTCTGGCTTCTACCTGCTTAGCTAGTTCTTCCCAGTCAGCCCGGAGTGTTCCCAGGCGGCCCTGTAAGGCTGTTTTCTCGGCACTGGGCTGCATATTCTGCAGGAGAGCCTCACCTTCCACTAGGATCATCTCGTAGGACCCAGCTTTCTGAGACAAGGATTTCTGAAACTCTGCCTGCTCATCAATCAGCAAATGCAGGCGCTCCAGCTTGGCAGATACGGGAGGCCTTTGGTCTTGCTCACTGCACTTTCCATCCATCCAGGCCTTAAAATCATCGAACATTTGTTGAAATTGCTCGGAATTAGCAAGTGCTGACTGTAGCTGACGGACTTGATTTCCTTTACCAAAACAAGAAAGAAAAAGCATTACTTTAGGACATGAATTGATTCTGCGGACCAAATAGAATAGGACTGTGCAGGAGGAGGCCTTTGGCCCATCAGACCTGTGCCAATTCTTTGAAAGAGCTACCAAACTAGTTACACTCCTGTTTTCCTACATGGCCCTGCTATTTAAGTTTCTTTTGAATCGTAATTCAATTCCATTTGGAAAGTTAGCACTGAATTTGTTTCCACTAGTCTTTTGCACAGTGCACCCCAGATTAACTCACTGTATTAAAATAAATCAACTGCCACCTGTCGATCTAATTAGTTCTTTCCAATAATGTTAAATAACTCTGGTTACCAACTCTCTTGCCAATTTCTTCCTATTTATGTTATTATAATTTTGAGCATTCTTCCTCTGCTCCACAGACAACATTCCCAACTTCTCTCGCCTCTCCAGAAAACTGAAATCCCTCACCCAGTACCTTTTTAGCAAACAGGGCAGAAGAGATTTACAAGGCCTTAACATCCTTCCAATAGGGTGCTATGCAGAATTGAACATGATACTTCAGCTGAGGCCTAATTCATGCTTCGTAAAGCATAACATCTTTGCTTTCATGTTGTACTCCCCTGTTTATAAAGCCAAATTCCAAATGTTGCTTTAAGCAGTGTTGTAAAAGTTAATGGTTCTGAAAAAGTTAATATTGGAGACTGTATTAAGCTTCAATCAGCCTGATGATGTCAGATAAGTTTGGAAGGAGATAAGGCAGAACATCCTTGGACATTCTGGAGCGCAGACCTGTATCCAAAGGTCTCCTGAATCCTAGGCACAGTGTGTACCAAGCTAGTATAACTTGAACCTAATTGTGTTAAAAGTTTATAATATATCATAATATTTGGGAATTCTGAATTTAAAGTAAGCATAAGAAATTGATTTCAGCCTTCAGTCCTGCAAAGGTGACTTGTTTCTTTTAAAAAGATGAGAAAGAAATTTTTAATAAGTTCAAACCTAATTTCCAAGAAAGCATGTGATTTAAGCTAAATTACTGAATAAACTACCTGGGGAGTTAAACTGTGAAATGTGTACAATGTTGGACTTTTCATGACATACAGAAAGACAGACTGGGACCATAATCAGGATTCACTTGAGAACAGCAAATTCATACCACAGACTGGCAGTTTAGTTTGCGGCAATCAAGATTTTCAGAGCTAGAAAGAAGCCCTATAACTATTCAGCAGTTTAATTAAACAGGGTTTTTCTTCAAATTCAATTAGGAATTGTCAGTGAAGTAGCCGATTTCTGTGTATCTCTGAGGGAGACACTAACAGAGAGAAACACATCAGCTAAATGGATAGAACATTGCCAAAAGGAAATGGTAACAATCTCATCTATGAAGTAAGAAGTTAAGCAGTTAAGATAGGAGTGATCTTTCACTGGGGTTGATTGTCTTTCAAGAATATTGCAAGGCAAAGGGTTTTCTCTTTACTTTTCCTGTTTGCGTTAAGATAATTCTAAGTTGTACTACACAGAGATAACCAAACTTCAAAAACAAGTTTCCATGCAATATCTGACTTTTCCTTTATTATTGTTAGCTTGGATCATAAAATTATAATGTAATAAACTACATCATGGAATAATCTACTCACTGATGCCCAGTTTGGATCCCAGCCAGCACCTTCCAAACCCACAACCACCACAGTCTAGAAAGACAAGGGCAACAGATACACAGGAGCATCACCACTATCAAGTTCCCTTCCAAGCCGCTCACTATCCTGACTTGGAAATATATCACCGTTTCTTCAGTGTTGCTGAGTCAAAATCCTGGAAATCCCTCCCTAAAAGAACTTACATGCCAATCTACAATACATGGACTGCAGTCGTTCAAAAAAGCAGCTCATCACCACCTTTGCATTGGCAAGTAAATAGAAAAGGGCAATAAATAGTGGCCCAGCCACCACTGCCCACATATTCCTGACTGAATTTTTAAAAAAGTTTAAAACTAGAGGACCTTCTTGTTAAGACTCACTTGTGGTTGTTTCTCTATCAATTTGGATCAGGCAGATGCTTGGATCTTGACAGAAATGGTGGCAAAAACTTGCTATCCACAAATAACACCTTCACACAAATACACAAATAACTACTTTCTGAGCAGGTTGAGGAAAGCCCACCTCCAATCCTCACCATATTCTACAGAAGGTTCATTGAGCTGCTGCATCACTGTCTGGATCAGGAACTGCACCACCTTGGATTGTAAGACCCTACAATGGCTAGTGAGGACAGCTGAGACGATCATCGGGGTCTCTCCTCTCTCCAATACACACATTTACTCCACACGTTGCATCCGAAAGGCTAAAAGCATTGTGGAAGACCCCACATACCCCTCACTCAAACTCTTCTCCCTCCTGCCACCTGGCAGAAGATACCAGAGCTTACTGTTTCTCACAGTCAGACTCTGCAACGTTAAAAATCACACAACACCAGGTTATAGTCCAACAGGTTGAATTGGAAGCACACTAGCTTTCGGAGCGACATCACCCGATGAAGGAGCGTCGCTCCGAAAGCTAGTGTGCTTCCAATTCAACCTGTTGGACTATAACCTGGTGTTGTGTGATTTTTAACTTTGTACACCCCAGTCCAATACCGGCATCTCCAAATCAAGACTCTGCAACAGTTTCTTCCCCCAAGCCATCAGGCTCCTTAACACATTATAATCAGATTCTTTCCCATTTGAAATTCTTTCGTATTGCTGCTAGAAAAACGTTTATTATTCATCACTCCTCTGTTACACTGTAACTAGCATGTTTTGCATTTCTTATGCACTTTATGCCTTGTATAATTGCATAGTTTGTGATGTCCATGTAGCACCCTTGGTACTGGAGGAACTCTGACCTATTTTTACTGTGTAGTTGTACATGAAAGAAATGACAAATGAAAGCTACTCTACTCTAAAGATTTATGCACATCCAGGACTCCATTTATACTTCTCTTTTGAAATTGTACTTTTAAAGTTATATTGTCTCTCCTGATTTTTTTTCTTTCCAAATGCATTATAAATCATTAATTCTCCTATTTTAAAATTTATACAGGTCAACTGGACATTAAACCTATAAGCTTTTCTTCTGGTCTCTGTGCAAAGAAGCCACCGTATATGATTTTTGGGTCCACACGAGTGAACTTGCAACACAGTAAAATTCAAATTGGCAATTACATAAAATATAGAGACAAATTATGGCTCTATTCTACATTAACTTATGAAGTATAAAGGAAATTGAAACAAATCAACATAAAACAGAAGATGCTTGAGTGAAAGGGTTGACCAAGAATGATATAAATAGATAAATACGCCAGGCATGTTCTTGCATCACTGTAATTCAGATTAAATTGTTAACTTGCTTTTACTCAAATGCTCTATCCTTGCAGTACTCCGTTGAAATTTCAGATTTGTATTATTTGTAACTTGTAGAACCATTGACAAAGTGAGCTTGAATGTTTTCCAGTAACAAGCATTCCTTGTTTCATGAATTCTCAGACACCCCCACTCACCTGCTCTTTCTTCTAGATCTCGGTAGGGTTTCAAAACATTGTCCAACTGTCTGCTCAGCTCGGCCTTCAGGTACTGTTCACCAACGAGGGCTGAGATCTCCTCACAGATCCTCTGGGCCTCCTGCACTGACTTTTCCTCCTGCTCCAACTCCGACCGGATTTCACTGGCTGCTTCCAGCTGGGATTTCACGGCTTCGGGTTGGGACCCAATGGCCGGTTGATCAGCCAGCTTAGTTTCTAAGATGTTCAGCCTGGCTGAGAGGTCCCGCACCAAACTCTGGTACCTGCTGCTTTTGTCGATGGCCTGATCGATGAGGTTGGACCGGTCAACCAGCTGCCCTGTCAGGTTGTCCCATTTCTGTGTGACGGTAGCCAGCTGATTGCTTACAACTCCACTAGCCACTGCAGGGTCATCTGATTGACGCAAAATGCCATCGGCTGCCGTTTTCAACTGTTCGTGCTGTGGCTTTCGTGTCTCAAACTCCTTGAGCAATATCTATGAATGACAGAGAAAAATCAATACAGTGAAGCAGGGAAACCAACTTTAAGGAAGTAATCTACAAGTTCTGAACAATGCAGAACTGCATCAGTGAATATCAAATACTTTTCTTGTTATAGTATTACCTGGGCCCAAACTTACCACAGGTTATGTTTGTTACTTGTAACATATGTGGTGTTACTGAATTCATATTGTGCACCTGCAAGATTCAAGCGCTTCTAAAATTCAAAAATGGTTCACAGAAAATCTCGGTCAGGTGGAATTCATTCTGCACCCACTCATCACAATGAAATAAAAACACAAAGATTGACATTTATTTTTATATTGATGTTTTGTATAGAAACAGGCATTCAGCTGAACTACAGAACTTTGAAATTTGCTGCTTTTATTACACTGCTTCTCCGTCTCTTTCTTATCTCCTGAAGGTATCCTCTGCAACCAACCTTTTTGACAAGGCATATGGTTTGTTGTTAAATTATGTTCAATAACAATCCAGGTGAGAGGTTACATCTTTGTTCTTTTCAAGATTATAAACAGATTTGGAACTTAGGCTACTATATCACTGAAATGCCAGAAAAGCTTTGCAATTTGGAAAATTCAAGTGGTGAGCATTTTTTTTTAGCTGTGCGGAAGACTGTTTCTTTCAAAGCAATGAAGGAGATATTTGACGCAGATGCCTAGCATCTGTGTGTTCAGGAAATTCTGCCTGACGACAGGTCTCTGATTTGTTGAGTTGCAGTTTGTTACTGAATTGTATGTGCAAGGGCAATCGAAGACATCCAGTCTTCAGCCAAAGGCACCTTCCTCCCTCTCTCTCCATGTTAGGAAAAACTAAGAATGTTAAAATGAAAGGAATTCTAACAAGAAAAGATCTACATCCATTGGATCAACTAATGAAGTGAGGAACAACCGTCACTTTATAGACATCATGTCATCATTGCTAAAGTCTAAAGGAACTGAAATTTATCCCACACCTGAGTCTGGGCTTTTGATCTTAGGAATTTTATTCCTTGCATATTTTCTTTTCATTCCTTAATATGTATCGAACCATCTGTCTTTTATCTGTCTTAATTGTGACCAAGTTTATGGATATTTTGGGGCTTCTAAGGAGGTTGGCTTTAAGTCACATAGCAGTAACTTAGGAAACTTCCTTTTCTTTTCTCTGCAGTTTGTTAAAATTAAGTGCCCTTACAATAAACATTTATTTTCTGTTCATGTAAAAACCTGGTATGAATTGCTTTTGTCCTGAGTAGCAGTCAGATGAAATGTTGATCTTGGTAGCCTAATGGGACTTTATACATTTTGTAACAGCTGTGAATCAGTGGGGCACAATTATTGTTGTACTTTTCCAGTTAAGCCGTGCTAATATTCTGGTTGCATTCCATAAACTTCCTTCCATGCCTGTCCATCTTGCCCTATCTCTGCAATCCCTGTCTCCCAGATCTATGGTTGTTCACCACAACTACTCCCATGGGTTCATCAATGATATTCCTTCCATCATGAGTTCTGAAATGAGATGTTTGCTGGTGATATATGACATTTGCCATCACTTTTGAATATAAAAAGCTAATTTCATGTGCTTTCAATTGCACATCTGATACTTGGATTAGGTTTAAAAAATAACCTTTTAAATGACCATCAGCTCAAAATGTCATTGCTTGGTCCATCATGCCTGTGCTAACCTTTTTGAAAAACTATCTAAAAATTCCACTGCTCTGGTCTTTCCCTGGAGTCTGGAGAATTTTCCTCATCTCCACCTTGTCCAATTCTCTTTTGAACTGCTCCCTGGCAGTTCATTCCAGATACCTGCACTCCACCACAAAAAACTAAAAACTCCTCAACACTATTGGTTTCAGTCGAAATGTTCACTCAAAATTACTTTCTCCTTACCTGGACTTGTTGTTTCTGATTATTCAACATATGTGGATCAATGGAAAGTGGTCCAAGCACATTCATCATTAGTTCCTTCTCAATAAGCCACTGGCGGAGCTGCACCTCTGCCATCTCAAACTGAGTAAGGAAACTGGATGACTCCTCCAACTTCTGCTGCCGGTCTGCTGCTGACTGGCTGATCTGTTGCCATTTTGAATCTGAAAGACAATATTGAAAATGCATCCTTTTTTTTGGAGAAACTTTCCTTAACAACCAAATGTTTACAACTCAAAAGTGAAAGCTTTTCTGTCATGATGAGATTAGTTCATGTTAAACGGATCGTGGTCTGGTCGGATGAAACTATTCATCGACATAGTCCACTTCCGTGTCACACATAGAGTGCGTGATAAAACAGCAAGTGGGAAAGCACAGCTGAAGACTGACAGAATGGGACCTGGAGACAATAT